>NC_033797.1:122768107-122864521 GCF_001876935.1 Asparagus officinalis | reverse complement strand
ATAAGAAACTTAGTGGACGTCCACTTAAGTTGACAGAAGTTTTGCTCTATATATATATATATATATATATATATATATATATATATATATATATATATAAAAAAANACGTGTAGCAATGATAATGTCACAATGGATGAGCAGAAATACACTAAGAGATAAGATAAGAAATAAGCACATTAGTAAAAAAATTAAGGTTCCTCCTATTATAAGGATAAACAAGGGAGAATAATTTGTGGTGGTTTAATCATGAATAAATGAGAACACACGTGTAGCAATGATAATGTCACAATGGATGAGCAGAAATACACTAAGAGATAAGATAAGAAATAAGCACATTAGTAAAAAAATTAAGGTTCCTCCTATTATAAGGATAAACAAGGGAGAATAATTTGTGGTGGTTTAATCATGAATAAATGAGAACACTAACTGCTTCCGTCACAAGCGAGATGACTAAGGATCATTGCTAAAAAAACATGTGCTTCATAATCCTTTTTCATGTGATACGACACAACAAGAGCCACATGTTCAGAAACACAAGGAAAAAACTCAATGTTCGCATAATATTGCATTTCTAGGAAACATATGTTACAAATAGCGTTTTGTAGAGTGTGCTTTTCAATGTTTTAAAAAACGAGCGCTTAGCTTGCCTAAGCCTAGGCGGTACATAAGTCATCGCCTATCCCTTGGAAGCACCTAGGAGAGCGTGGACCGCTTAAGTCTTAGTCGTAATTTCCTCCGCTGCTACCTCTGCATCCTCTAATCTCCAATGAACTTCAGCAAGCCTCCTCCACCGACTACGAACAACTCCAACTCATCCTCCTAGGGCTCGCCTAGGCACTAGGCGTCAATTCGGCATCTAGCGATCTATAATATTAGTTCTAATTAAAAAATAAAAAAAGAAAACTCGTAGCTGCCTAGGGTCTAGGCGTTAGGTCCAACGCCTAGCGCTTTCTATAATATTAGTTCTAATTAAAAAATAAAAAAAGAAAACTCGTAGCTGCCTAGGATCTAGGTGTTAGGTCCAACGCCTAGCGCTTTCTGTAACCTTGATGATTTTCATATATACAAACCCCCTTTAGATTTGATGATGTTGGTGATATCCCGCCAACCACCCTTAAAAAAATCACAACTCTAACCTATTTAACGAAGCAAACCAACTTCCTGAGACCTAACGCCTAGTGCTTTCTATAACCCTGGCGATTTTCATATATACAAACCCCCTTTAGATTTGATGATGTGGGTGATATCCCGCTAACCACCCTTAAAAAATCACAACTCTAACCTATTTAACGAAGCAAACCAACTTCCTGATAATTAGCCAATTCTTGAAAAATATTAACCAATTCTCGATGATGATTGTCAATCTTTTGTAATGGTAATCGATTTCTGACAACAATGAGCATGTTCTCTCTATGTTCAAATAACAATTAAAGTGAAACAAAAACGAGCAGTTGGTAATAATCTTTAGTGTTGACGTCCAGAAATTTGTTTTATGTAGCTTGGAAGCGTTCACCCTCTTCAATCACTCTCTCTACATTAATCTCGATCTCTTAGTGAGATCTTTGTTCCTTAAGTAAAGATGAGTAAATTTTCATTGCTCAACAAATTGTATAATTATATCCATGCATTCCAAAGTTCAACAGCTCACTTTAGATATTTACAAGCTGCAAGCATCAACAACTAATCTTTACAAAAAAATTCCTATGTGATAATCTCCTATACACTTTTTTACTCAATTGTCACTTCATATTTGCTATACATTTGTGTAACAACCCAGTTAGGAGGGAGAGATTTAGAGTTCAAACTTATACAACCTAGAGTTTCTCTCCTGCCATATTCTATATATGGTAGCTTACAATAATCTCTTCCTTCAGCAGTTGATCATCCTCTTTCCTTTAATCAGATTTTCAAATCATTCCAAGAACTGAAGCCAACCTCTAATTACAGTCCTTATGAACCTCCTAAGAATATGCACATTGAAAGAACAAATTATCCCTGCTTTCCCCATCATTATTGCAAAGAACACATATACACATCCAATTTTTTGCTCTAGTTCTACTTAATATTATTAACCAAGCAATAAAAGAATTGCTAGGAAGCCCCCCACCCCCCATACACTTCCCCATACTGTAGGAAACCAACCACCTCCTCACTATGCTCAAGTGATGAATTCATTAGCACTGTAAATAGAAAAAATCCCTAAATGTGTATATCTCCATTTGTACACCTGATTCTCGACAACAAAAGCTTCTCTAAACTTGTCTCTAATATATAGCAATGTATTTCAAACCCAAGACCCTCCAACTTTCCCTTGACCACTCCAAAAATCAGAGTTTTCATATTAAAGACATGCACACGTTTCATCTAAAGACTATCATTCTTTAGAGCAATATTTCATACATGTTCACAAAGAGAAGAGCAAAGCAAAACAAAAGTCCCGTAAATAAGGTAGAGCGCATCCTCAAGAGTGAAAGAACGAAGACGACCAGTTCGATGTCTAGCGTCCAAAAAACCCGACAAAGGGTCTGGCAAACGGAAAAAGCGAGCTCCACACGCGGGTTGTTGTCCCAGAAGCAGATAAGAAAGCGAAGGAGAATTCCTCGCACTCACCCATGAATTAGGCCCTTACAGTACTATGCTTCAAATCGATCACAGTATGAAAGGGTTCTTCTCCAGTGCGTGTTTGTCGAGAGAAAGAGCTGACATTTCCTCTGAATCCAGATAACACAAAATGCACCAATTACGATAACGAGTGGTTTGAAAAGTGGGTTGGCCTTATGTTGCTGATCTTTAGTCAGCTTCAACATCTAGGTGGTTATTTTGGCAGGTTATCCCTAGAGAGTAGCCAAATTCCACTCCACCAAGCTCCTAATTGTCAATCCCCCTTATATTTCACTCTTACGCACTTGATTCCAAGCAACGAAAGCTTTGTACCTATTAGCAATATTTCTTGTCCACAAAAAGGTCCTAAACATCGACATCATGTAAACACTCTTAGGTAGAAAAAAAACTGAGAGCAATACATCTAAATGTTAAACACTAATTGGATGAGCCGCAATCTACCCACATAAGAAAGAAATCTATAAGTCCAAGAGGAATTATGGCAGGCATCCTTCGTATGAAAAACTAACATTCTTTACTGGACAATCTTGATTATCGATTATACTAATAGTACTCCAATGTATCTCATATGGAAATGATTTTTGCTGAAAGCCCAAGACCTCCAGAATCCTTCCTTTAACACCACCCACACCACCAAAGAAGACTACACTTTCAGAAAAATTGGTTTGTAAACCAATAACTTTTGAAAACTGATCTAAACATGAATTAACGTGCACAACAGGCTGAAAGTCCTCTTTACCAAACAATATCAAATCATCAGCAAAGGACAGATGTGTGATAGCCAACTTCTTACATTTAAGATGAAACTGATAATTATTGTTCTCCAAACCCCTCAATATACCAGGCAGAATCTTCATTTGCTTTTTTTCTTGCCATAATTTGTTTATTACAGCAAGGCTTTAAATGTCAATCGTTATGACGGACATGACAGCTGAAATGTCAGATTTAGGAGATGGATGACACACATTTGGTCTTTTGAAAGCGCATTGCGCTTTTGAGGTCCCTATTGGACATGTCTGGGGAGATTACGAACGCATCGGCCGGTTTTAGCTTTGAAAAATCGACCGATACATCATTTTTAATTGTTTTAAGTTTGTAACTTTTCGTGTTTTTGAGGTTAGTACCGAAAACTCAAACCCTATTGACCATTTTGTAGCCTTCGTTCCAATTGCAACCCGATAGCACCACAAATTAGGGCAAAAACCACTACGCTCCTCTTCTCTTTCGCATTCCTTCGTCATCACTCTCTAAATCGCCACCATCGAAGCTCCAATCTTGACTGAGAAATCACCAAAAAGAGTATTATTTTCTCTCTCGGTCTTTCTCTTTCTATCTTCTTTCCCTGTCTTCTCTCTTTCTCTCTTGTTCTCTCTATCTCACTCTTTCTATCTCCTCTCATTCTCTCTCTTTTTGTCTTCTCTCTCTCTCTCTCTCAATTCCTCTATTTCAATTTCTACAATCGGTTAAGTGACCCTAAACATCATATGTTATTTACTTTTTTATATGTTTAAATTGTTGAATTTATTAAGTATATTTAGATTGCATTTAGGACATTATATTGCACATATGAACACCATCTGATATGACAGTCCGATATCTAATATATATCCCTCGACATATCCTCAATTTCTGCTTTCCGAATGAATTTTAGCCGTTTGACATGAACCCGGCATCCAATACTTAAAGCCTCGCATCGCAGGTACCTTTTCTTTTCTTTTCTTTTTTGCCATTAATTTCATTGTGGTTGTTTCTCAAATGTAAGGTTTATAATTCCAATCATTTTCATTCATCTACATCTGGTACCATAATTACATACTTCATTATACAAAGTCCTTCACAGTTTTTTCATGAGTTGATTAGGTTTAATGTAGTACCTTATTTTATTTTCTCTTAAGATTATTATTTTGCTATTTTGCTATATAATTGTCTTGGATGTAGTTTTTCTACATATCATATGGAATACAAACTTTGTATAACAGATCATGTAATTTATGTGTTTATATTGCATAGTACATTATCCTGAGGTGAGGGTTATGGCATGCATTATCATTATTTTGAACATTGTTAGAGATAGACCAAAGAGAATCTAGATTTAGTCAATTAAGGTTACAATAGTGACTAATTTAATTGAAGAAAATCCTTAACATGACTGAACGAAAGAAAAAGAATAACCCCTGACAGAACTGAATGGAAAAATAACATGTGTAGGGCCAAAAATTTTGGGATTAAACTCCCGTTGTTGTTGCTCAACAGTGACAGCATACAAAATTATGCATCCTTTCCCCATATAATGGCATTATGATATCCAATCCTCTTTGTGCTGGCCTCTATAACGAACATTCTAATATTGAAGGGGCTTAAAGCTATCAGGTAAACCCTATGGTAGAAAAAATGACAGATCATTCAGTTATAAGAAACGCAAAGCTGCAAAATTTTGAAATATAAAAGGAAAGTAAAAAAAGTGAATGTACAGAAATAAAGATCGTTCTAAAATCATGGATTAGAAATAATTACATTGAGTATGTGAAAAGAGGACATCAATGTTAGGAATGAGCCATTAAATTGCAATTTTCTAACAGTACACTTCTATTGTGAGCAAGAACATTTAAAACTAGCAGTAAACCACTCAGGCCCACTACTAACTTGATGTAATTACAAATTTGTACAAGGGTTAAGCACCATCGTGACTAGACAAGATAAAATAATCAAACAGAAGCTTTGGAATCTATTGAAGCAATATAATACAATAGATTTTTCATGGTGATTACCTTCAATGTAGTGCGCTGTACTATATGTCCAACAATACCCATAAGCCGATCAATTAAGACATCTTCCGAAATCTTATTTTGGCTTGCCTGCATCAGTAAGAGATCTATATTCTAGCTGTCAAATGATACAAATTGAAAAAATGTAGAGATTAAATGATGAATAAATGTGTCATACCAAGAAGAATGAAACTGATTCTTAAATTTTTTTCATGGGTGCCCCTATTTGTTTAGGTTAATGACCATGGCATTGATAAAGATTATTATTGCTGGCAGCACATTTATAAACAAATAATCCAGAACTGATATATATCAAAATAACATTTAAGACTAAAACTATTAACACAATTAAATAATAATGACATGATAACATAGACTAGCTGAAAAAGAGCATAAGAACATATATAAGAATGGATAGTGGCAAGGACCATCTTAGCTGCAAACTGTTAAGATTTGGAAAGAAAAGAGTTTCTTGGGAGTTTTCCCTCACTCTATACTTTATTATTTATAGAGATGGATTAGTTACTCTCTTCTAACACTCCCCCCTCAAGCTAGAGCATATATATCATGCATGCCCAACTTGTCACAAATAAAGTCAACCCGTGTTCGACCAAGTGGTTTTGTAAGAATGTCTGTCAACTGATGTACCGTCGATACATGTTTTGCCGTGATGATTTTGTCCTCGAGCTTCTTGTGGATTACATGACAGTCGACTTCAATGTGCTTGGTTCTCTCATGAAACACGGGATTCTCAGCAATGTGAATTGCTACTTCATTATCGCCATATAGACTCATTGGACATTCTGAAGTGAGACCAATCTCTGTCAATAGATCTCTAATCCAAACTATTTCTAGTGTCACATTTGTCATAACTCTGTATTCTGATTCTGCACTGGATCGAGACACAACACTTTGCTTCTTACTCTTTCATGACACCAGATTTCCTCCAAGAAAGATACAATATCCAGTAGTCGATCTCCTATCAAAAAGACATCCAGCCCAATCTGCATTGAAAAGCCTGCAATTCTGATGTCCTTGATCTGAGTAGAGAATTCCTCGTCCTGGAACCTTTTTCAAGTACCTCAAAATTCTCATTACTGCACCCAAGTGAGTAGTTCTTCATGCGGACAAGAACTGACTCACAACACTGACTGTGAATGTAATGTCAGGTCTGGTCACCGTCAGATAATTTAGTTTCCCTACCAGTCTCCTATACTGCCCAACATCCTCAAGAAGCTTCCCTGGTCTGGTAGTAATTTTGAGTTCACATCCATTGGAGAATCACTGTTTCTGCATCTTCACATCCCGGCTTCTGAGAGCATGTCTAGAACATACTTCCTTTGTGATAGAAGAATATCATTCGTTGACTTTGCAACTTTAATGTCTAGGAAGTATTTTAGGGAACCAAGATCTTTGATTTGGAAATGTGTCTGTAAATACTTCTACGGGCTGTTAATAACAGAAACATGATCCTCTATAATTACAATGTCATCCAAATAGACAACTAGCAGAATTCGTTTTTCATTCTGAAATCGCCAAAAGACAGAGTGATCTTTTTGTGCATGACAAAACCCAAATTCTTGAATAACCGATGTAAAACGTCCAAATCAGGCTCTCGAAGACTGCTTCAATCATAGAGTGATTTCTTCAGCCTACACACCTTCACATTCTCCCCCTAACCAACAAAATTTGGTGGTTGCTCCATGTAAACCATCTCATCTAAAATACCATTAAGGAATGCATTCTTGATGTCTAACTGATTAAGTGGCCAATGGTTTGTCGCTGCTAACGAAACAAAAATCCGAACAGATGTTATTTTTATCACCGGAGAGAAAGTATCTACGTACTCCAAGTCATACACCTGTGAATAGCCTTTAGTAACCAGTCGGGCTTTCAGGCGTGCCAAAGTTCCATCAGGATTCAACTTGGCAGTGTACACCCACTTGCAGCCGACGGGCCGCTTTCCTGATGGAAGTGGAACCAAATCCCAAGTCTTATTCTGTTGCAAAGCCCTCATTTCGTCCTGCTTCGCTTGGTTCCAACCTGGAATAGACAGGACTTCTGACACATTCTTGAGAACCAAATATGAGTCAAGGGGAGTAATAAAAGATCGAAAGGTAGAGGATAGGCAATCATAGGAGACAGTTAGAAATAGGATGTTGAATACAAGTTCGTGACCCTTTTCGAAGTGCAATAAAGTCTTCCGTAGAAAGGGGTAAATTTGTACTTATTAGTTCAGGTTCTTCGGACGGAGAACGTGGTGTTGAGGCCGACGTTGGCACAGGAGCAGGAGCAGAGCGACGATGATAAACTTGAATCGGGTCGTTAAACCTAGCTGAATCTTTGCCAGTAGCGCAAATAGTATTATCGACGGATGAATCACCACCGTTAACCAATGACTCTTACAGGATTAAATAGTCATACTCATCCAATGATAATGGAGATGGAGAACTAGAATGATCGGGTTTATCTTTAAAGAACGTTACATCAGTAGATAACATAAGATGATTGAATGATGGACAGAAACACTTATAACATTTATGTTTTCAGGAGTAGCCAAGAAAAATGCCTTTAATAGACCAAGAGTCAAACTTTTGTTTGGATTGTGATTATAAACAAAGCACGGAGAGCCAAAAATCTTTAGAGGAAGCTGAAAGAGATCATTGTTGGAGTACAGAACTTTGAAAAAAATTATCTTGTAGAACAGAAGAGGGCATTCAATTAATCAAATAACATATTGTTAAGATAGCTTCCCCCTAAAAATCTTAAGGAACACGGCGATGGAGTAGCAAGGTCCGAGCAATATCAAGGAGATGCCTATTCTTTGGTTCAACAACTCCATTTTGCTGAGGAATGTAAACACAAAAAGACTGATGAAGGATTCCATGTTGTTCAAGGAAACTAGTGAAGTTATCATCCAAATATTCATTTGCATTATCAGATCGAGAAATTTTTATCGAAGTCTTGAATTGATTGACTTTTTTAAAACAAGAGAGTTTAGAAGTATAAAAGACTTCAGATCTAGATTTGAGAAGAAAAATCCAAGTAACATGAGAGTGATCATCCAAAAAACTGACAAAGTATCGAAATCCCAATTTAGAAGTTATTAGGCATGATCCCCAGACATCAGAATGAACAATATCAAATGGATTAGCAGCCCTCTTGTTGACTCGATTAGGATAAGACACGATGATGTTTGCTAAGTTAACACAACTCACACTCTAATGAGGAAAGAGATTTGAACTAAGGATTTAGAAGCATGAGAACAGAGAGGGATGCCCTAGCTGACAGTGGTATTGTAGAGCTGATGAGTTTCCAATACAAGCTAAATGTTTGACGTCCAAGTCCAGTTTATAATAGTCGTTCTGCTCATGTCCCGTCCCAATCGTTTTCCTCGTGACCAGGTCCTAAAAGACACAATGTGTGAGGAAGAATGTCACAGTACAGTTGAGTAATTTAGTAATCTTACTAACAGATAAAAGGTTATAAGGAAAACTAGGAAGATAGAATACGGAGGAAAGGGGAAGACTCGGGATAGGATTGGTGTTGCCGACACCCTGAACAGGTGTACGTGAACCATCAGCTAATATAACTGAATTAGATGTAAGAGAAAGAGGACAGGATACCTTGATTCCCAGTCATATGATCAGTGACACGTATATCTATAATCCAAGTATAAGACGAAGACGATGTAAGTAAAGATAAAGGGCCACCTGCACTTTTGAGAGTAGCGGATAAAGAGGAAGACGATGTTTGTGAATTTTGGTACTGCTGAAATAATTAAAATTACTGAAATTGACGCTGCAGCTCCGCATCATGGAAGAGTGACTATGGTTGAATTTTACTATCAAATGAAGTAAGGTTGTCCTGAGCAGTCATGTAAGCACCATTGGCCTTTTTTTCTAATTCAAGATAATTATATTTGAGATGTCCTGGATGGTGACAGTAGTTACAAATCTTCACTGAGTCGTCGCCATGAGCATGTCTGCCTTGAGATGGACCTCTACGGCCACCTCATTGATCACCTCGGCCTCAAGAACGACCAGTGTAGTAACCTCCTATCCCTTCAAAGTTTCATCTACCTCTTCTAAGACCACCAGTATAGCTTCCTCGTCCATAAGACTGCTAACCCTGAGTGGCAAGCGCAGAGCGATCCGCAGTGGATGTGAGTGGCTGCGTAAGAACAACATTCTTCAGAAAGTGATAAATCTCAGCCAGAGAACTAATGACGGAACTCCCCATGATTTGTGATCGAGCAAAGTAGTAAATAGAATCTAAGATGCCCAAGTAGGTGAGTACTATAAGTTTATTCCATTGGTTCTGTATTTGTTTTACATCCCGAGTAATAGGAAAAATTTGACGAAATTCCTCAATCAAACGATTGAACTCACCATAATGATCATCCATAGGTTTATCATCCTATTTTTTTATGGAACAGCTCTTGAATTACTTCATATGTCCGATTAATATTGCTGCTATCCCCATAGAGATCTTGCAAAAAACACCAAAGTTCCTTCACTGTCATACAATGAGGAACTAAATCATGAATTTTAGGCTGCATAGTATTAAGAAGTTGATGTAAGAGGACACGATTCCGGTGTCGGAGTGGGAGGGTCTGTCAACAAATGGCTAGTTTTGCCTCGGCCTGCCACATAGATTTTAATAACACGCTTTCACTGCAAATAGTTAATTTCATCAAGTTTCCGGTCAGTGATTCTATCAGAAAATATCTCCAAAACTTTCATCTGGACCGTTAACTCAAAATTCTTGAGTTCCTCAAATCCGACCATCATGAAACAGACGAGTAGAATTCAAGACAATACCCTCCATAAGTTGTACTCCAAAATGAAAACAGTCAAAGTATGTCCAAGTTCAAGAAAATAAGTCTTGAATTAGCCAGTAGGCTGAACAAGTCCAAAAACCTAAAGGTTTAATTTTGAACCCGAAGGTTAAAGTGCAAGAAACCGAAGGTTAACATGAAACCCGAAGGTTAAAGATCAAGAACCCGAAGGTTAAGATGGAACCCGAAAGTGTTTTTTCTTTTTTTACAGGACAACTCGCAGATCTAATTCAGATCCAAAAACAAATAGAGCGGCGAGCAGCGAGCATGGCAGTGGCAAGCGAAGGCCTCATGGTGGCGGCGATCATCAACGACGAGCGGCGTCGGGTAGGAGTTGTCGCGTCGGGTGAGAGAAGCTCGAGTACGAGGACGTGGACGTGGACGTGGATCGGATCGACGAGGACGAGGAGTTGTCGAGGAAGATGAGGGCGATGACGATGGCGAGGACGAGAAAGATGAGGACGATAAGGCGGCTAGGGTTTTGACGGATAGGGTTTGGAAAAAGACGTCTGCCTAGGGTTAGGGTTAGGGTTAGGCTTAGGAGTTTGGATTAGTATTAGGGCTAAGGGATAGGTTCTGATAACATGTTAAGATTTAGAGAAGAGTTTCTTGGGAGAGTTTTTCCTCACTCTATATTTTATTATTTATAGAGATGGATTAGTTACAAATTAGTCTCACAGGCAATGTGGGACTAAACTAATGCTAAACTAATACTCATACTCTCTTCTAACAAAAACAAACATCACCTTTGTACGAGTGCCCCCTAACCCCATCTCATGTGTCCCCTATAGTCCCTTAAACACCATGATGCAACTGACTCCTTTCACCTTGAGCTTATAGCTTATAGCAGTTACTATAACTACTTTATGGTCTAAAGTTGCCTTCCTATTTCTCACACAAGTCTTTATCAGAAATACTATTCAACTATCAGAAAGAAAGTTCAACTCTAACTCAGGATTCTAACTAATATGGTGTCAGATATGACATAGAGGGGAAAAGAGAAAAAGGAAAGAACTATGTTGGTCAGTTGGAGTACAAATAACATCTGGACCATTTTAGAGTTTCTAAAATGCACATAACACCTTCAGTCTTGGTTCAAGCTATATCAAGGAGTGTCAGTCTTAAGCAGATTTGGGTTCAAGTTTCAAGTTTTGGGTTCAGTCATTAGTAAAATTCAAAGCTGAATAAAGCAATATTAAGATAAAAATCATGATGCAAAAACACATATAAGAGAATGATACAAGTAGAAAAAGAACAATAAAAGGGATATTTATATGCACCTAGACTTTTTTAATCCTGAAAAGTATTGTTAAGGCTTTCACATAGCTTGCAATTTAAAATATGTATAAAACATAAGCAAAATCTCCTCTCTGTTACATCTTCTCTAAAGTAATAGGATTGGACAAGAAATGAGCACAGCCAATGAGATGCAAGAAATATTAAGGATCATATGCGAGAAACTAGCATAAGAATAAAGCAAACTGGAAATGAACCCAACCCGTTTCAGGGTAGTAGGATTTGAGCAGGTCTGATCAAACAAGAAAATCTATTTAAAAAACTTTCCAATAATCTATTAACATCCAAATTCATTAACTGAATCATAACCTTGGGGCATGAATTGCAAAAGATGATTCAAATGCTTTTTTGTTTCCTTCTTCAGTAGAGACAGCGAGGACCAAAACTTTCTTATCTTTCTTAACATTATGAGTATAGACACGCACATGCGCATATAAGATGAAAATAGAAAGTTATTCAGGGAAAATTTGACTTTAATATACCAACAAATCAAAAAATATTATCTAACATCACATAGTAAGACTATTTATTGGTTCCAAGTAAAGGACAACCCAGTTCACAAGGCTCCCACCATTGTACGGAGGGTCAGATGTGCGCAGTCTTTCCCCCACATTTGGAGAGGTTGTTTCCAAGTTAGTGTGTCCAACTCTAAGACAGAAAGATTACTATATATAAAAAAATAATGAGGAAAAATGTGCAATGAATAAAATGAAAGAGGTATAGCAACACCGTAACCAGCAAATAGGTCTTTACACACACACACACACATAGAGAGAGAGAGAGAGAGAGAGAGAGAGAGAGATGAAGGTATAATAGCATTGTAATTGAACTGTAGGTCATTTGGATGTGTACCATGTCAGTAACACAACAAACAACACCATGGTGAGACACGATAGGCATCATTTACTATCGCTATAGTATTATACATATAGACACACATACGTATATAGGATCAAAATATAGAAAGTTAATTTGATTTCAGTATAGAATACATCAAATAAATACCATCTACCAAAACATTGTAAAACTACTTAGCATTCTAAGTCTCAGACAGAAGTATCACCAAATGTAAAAATGAAGAAAAATGTACATTGAACTAAAGAACAACGAAAGAGTCCTATAGCAGCATTGTAACTGACGGAATGTTGAACCAGTATTTAAAGGTAAAATGTTGAACCAGTATTCAAAGGTAATCTCACTGTTTGAAAAGTTCCAACTAATGTTGTCTTTCAATATAAGTGCATTACTTAAGTCTAATCTGAAAGCTAAGAAACAGCAACCAGACTCGGTTATCAAAAGCTTCAGCTTTGTAGTGAGGAGTTCATACAGACATGGAAACCATCAAGTGAAGTTAAACTTATTAATTTAAAGAAGTTAAGGTACAGACCAAACAATCATGAGCATATTGCAAGAACACGAAGTTTTAAATAGATGAAAATATGAACAAGGTTGAAGAATACTAGCTCACGCATTATATAAAAGATGAGGTATTTAGCATTTTTACCGATAACCTAGCAACTTTAGCAAGCTTCTGCTTTACTTCTTGAGGCAACCTCCTTTTCACTAGTTGGGATGAGTTATCAGCTTCTTGGATATCGAGCTTTGGTGGTCTGTCTGAAAACAAAGTTTTCAATTAATCGAGCTATCAACAGAACGTAAAATCCTGCCTATTAAGTACAGCACTTAACAATCCTCAGAGAACTTACATAATGCAACTATCTTTTCCAGGTCACGAATGGCCCTCTCTAGCGTAGTGCCTTTAGGTCGTAGAGCAGAACCGTCCTTCACCCGCCTAGATGAAGGTAGCTGTAAAATATAAAAAAAGTAATGTGACGGAACAGTTCATGATGTACATGTAATAGTGTCATGCATTTAGGAAACTACTATAGCAAGCCAGTAGCTAGATAAGTAATACGAAACAGCCACTTGAATTTACGCCATCTCAGATATATTGATATTTAATACTTTTAGCATTATTTAACATAAAAAGGGATAAGATTGCACTTAATATACCAAACGAATTCTACCAGAGACACCTGTGACATTGCTCATTGTTTAGGGAAGAAAATATTTATCATAATTTGAATAACAACCCTGCCAGAGTTGGCAAAATGCACTAAAAACATGTAACATGTGATGCTTTAGTTGTAAGGAGTCTTGTAAGTTGCATACGGCACCAAAGAATTTGCCAAAGGATGAGCAACACATAACAAATTTGAGTATGGAGCACAAAGTAGGATGGAAGATTGGACAAATTTTAGTGCCATAAATTTGGAAACAACCCTTTACTAGGTGCAAGGTCCCCACCAAAGAAACTATCAGCACAAAGGGGTGTATCATAAACCCTAAGAGGCCAAATTGGCAGGTGAAGAGACCTACATTAAGGACCTTATCAATTAAGAACATGAAACCAAAGAGTAATTGCAAAAAAAACTCTCCATATGAAAGAATTTGTCGAAGACGAAAGATCAAAGATGAAAGGTTTTCTCAAGAGAAATGCATCAACTATGAGGCACCTGGAGCGAAAGAGCCATGTAGCATGTAGTTCCCTAAAATCTTGAATCTTGATGATTAATTTGAATTCCTAAGGATCGAAAGTATTTAATTAGAACAAGAAAAAGATGATCTATTTCATTTCAGTGATCATCGGAGAAAATGCATTAGATGATGGAAGGGGTAGATATCTTGATAAGAAGAAAGATTAATATAATTTGTCTATAAGGAAAAAAATGGACTGGTGATAAGTCTAGAGGATTAAGAATACTAGATGTAAAATTGGTATAAATTTTGGTATATAGAAAAGGCAATAGATAGTCATGAGGTGGGAATAAATAACACATTAAAAGAACATGTTGTAGATGTTAAAAGAGTTGGAGATAGAATAAAGCTAATAAATATTTTATAAGGTCTAGAGTTAAATAATATAGTTAGTGCTTATGCCACACATATAGGTTTGCCTGAAAATGTTAAAATGGAATTTTGGTAACATTGGATGCAACAGTAGATGGAATTCTTAATGGAGACAAATTATGTATACTAGATATCAGTGAAAGGGATATGTAAGGATACATGATATGAAGAAAAGAATTGGTATGGAAGGTGTGAGTTTGAATTTTGCATTATCATATGATTTTATAATAGCAAATGCATATTTTGAAAAGAGAGATGACCATTTCGTGGGTTAAACAATAGCTAAACATGTTTATTTCTTACTAGAATTGTAGATAGATTGACATGCAAAAATTGTAAAATGATATCGAGAGAGCTTGACTACACAGCATAGCTCAATGGTATTAGACATTTGTATTAAGAATTACAGGAAAAGAACTAGTATATGGCTAACTTTAAGGAGAGAAGCATGCCTTATTATATCAAGAAATATAATATCAGGAAAAAAATTGAAACTAATATAAATATCAAGAAATAAGACAATAAAAGCAGATATTTCGAATATAAATAATTGAGACTAATATTATGCAGAAATAGTATGCCTTATCATATCAAGAAATAAAATATCAGATATAAAATTGAAAGAAAATGAAAGCAAATGAAAGAGAAAACAGACTGAAAGTTTGATTTAAGAAAATCTCCATAAGAGAATTCCTGATTTTCTAAATTTACAAGAATAACTCACAGCTGCTTGCATAGGATATGCACCCACAGCAGAATCTGTAATAGGAAATACATCAGTTCTGTATCTTTCCTTCCTACGTATTTTGGTAGATACTTCGGCTTCATTTTCACAATTTATGGACTTCCTGGATTGTGATTCAGCTTGAGAAGAAACAGCTCTATCCCGAGACGAGTGATATGCACTTTCAACTGATTCATTTATTAGTCTTGATTTGTGTGAAAGGTCCCGAGACAATAGAACCCCTGCCTTGTGCTTGTCAAGATCCTTCCATTCAGATGATAGCGATGAAACATCTTTTGATATTCTGACAGGTGAAGTATTTTTTAAATTGGTCATAGAATCCGCAGACCTTCTTTTATAGCTCCCTGTAAAAGAATTTGATTTATTTTTCAAAACCTTCCTTTCTTGATAATATTCTTCATAGGCAGTCTGCATTTCATCGGGACTTGCTAATTTCTTTTCCATCAAAGGTGCACTTCTTGCTGCAGCTTTCATCCGTACATTGCCCTTAACCATTGCATCACTTGTAACATGTTCACGGCAAGTTTCAGCATTGACTTTTATTGAATCTTTTCGTTTTCTATTCTTTGGCGCCAGATTAGGTGATGAACTAGGTTCTCTGGAGTGAGCAAAAGCATAAAAAAATATATTATAACTAGTCCAATATTCTTTTACTCCTTTTTCTACGAAGTATAGCCAGTTGACAAGTTTTGATGGGTAGAAGTGGCAAATGTTTCTCATGAATAGATGAAAAATTCAGTACCAAAAGCATAAAAGCTGATGGATAAACGTATGATAGCTAGTTGACAACTTTTTGTATGTCAATCTTCATAAAAATAACAATAAAAAGAGTAATATTCAAATATGATAAATTACGAAAAAAACGAAATAATACATTACGAAGGCATGTAGAGACAGATGGCATTAATAGAAATCAGATATTCAGATGAAAATTTTCTATCAAAGAGAAAACAGGTGATGCCACTTAACATTACAAGAGATATGCCCAAAATATTTGTGTGCTAATAGAATTCTAGCAATGTGTCATATGAACCACAATTAATACCGTCTCTCCTCCCATGTCATATGCTCTCAAGAAAATTAGAGAGGAAATAACAAAATGAGCAATAGTTAATGAATTCCATAGGACACATATGACCAATCGTTCATACACTTTTCTTACAAAGAACTGTCAGGGTTTGTAGTTGTTGTATGTGTAAATGTAAAATTACCCAAAACTAATACATTCACTAAAAGCACCTGTCATGCTCAGATGTGATCACTTACAAAAACTATCTGAACTTGAAACTCTCTGCTAAAAAGATGACATTTCTCATCCATATCCAGCTAACGGAACTTTGTAAGCATAGGACAAGAATTGCAAATTGAGACATCTCTAAAGCTCTTAAAATCAGTAAATTCCTTTCATCATCGGGTTTAAACCGCTACACAAATTACAAAGAAAAGTTGGGATCAAGTTTTTAGAGAACGACTAAATTTATTTAAAAAAACTAAACTTCAACACTTTACTTTCCAAAATTCAAGGGAGGATCATGGGGGTAGAATGACAATGTTGTTATTTGTCATTAATATTTACAATGTTTTCTTTACGTAAATGGAGTTTAATCTTCATATAGAATTGTCATCTTAACATAGAATCAACAATAATAGCAATACTACTAGAACTAGTGTCTACTGAAATCCTTTTTTCAGTTGAAGCATATGTTTTTGCAAAGATTACCAAAGAATTGTCCTTTTTTCACTAACAAAAGAAGCACAAGGGGCAGCAAACAAAAAAAGGCCCAATACCCTTCACGTATTTAGTTGGAAGAGGATAGAATTCTTATAAGAATTATAGTGGAGCCCACTAAACATGAGTTTTTATCAGAGGATATTTATTTGTTAAAAAATCCTTGAGTAGTAGAAAATCTCTGTTGTTTCAGAGAAAAGAGAGCACGCATATTAGAAAAATCATGGTTTTCTTATTATTTGGGTGTGAGAACAATTTACTGGATTAAGGTTAACATGGGGTGACTATTGTAAACCCCGTACTTTGATTTTGCGATATTTGATTCTGTTTTTCACCTATTACTTATTAGCTTTAAATTAATATTAAAATTTATGTACCATCAATTTTGTGTAACTTATTAGCTTTTAAATTATTTTTTTCTTAACTAATTAGCTTCTGAATGGAGTTTTCATAACTTGTTAGGATAGTTGAGTTATACTAGAACCTTTATCACGTCAATTTTATGGATGACAAATTTTTTGGAACTGTAAAACAGAAGTAATGATTTATCCGATAACAGACTTGATTTTATTTGCTCATCCAGGACCCTACACTCCCCCACCCCCCCCCCCAAAAAAAAAAAAAAAAAAACCAAAAAAACTAAACAATCATGGACTCATCGCTGATCATGGTTAACCAGTTAAAAAGAAATTGTTAATAAAATTTGACTTCGATACAAGTTATGCTGCAAGCATGGTAAGCAAGTGGGAGTCTACTTAATAAGCATTTATATTATGACATATGTATTTATCTAATCCCTGTCAATTCAATAAAGATTGGAAAAGACAGAATCCCCAAAGAAGAAAATTGAATCATTGATTCAAAATTCATCAGAAGAAAAGGAGTCAATTAATTATATGATGATGATGATGGAGAGGAAGAGGGAGGAGGGTGGGGTTGAGTATCCAGGACAGGATTATCTTAATTTAAAGTGGCTTATTTTCTACTAACTAGAACCTGATATTCATAATTTCATTATTCATTTTTATAGTCACATTGCTAGCCTTCAGTACATTCAGATCTGTTACAGAGTGACAAGTAAAAGGAACTTCCAAAACTACAACATTGCTTGTACTCAAGCTAACACTAAAATTCTCACCCTTTATAGATACTTGAAAGGCCACGTAGGGCATCACCCTTCTTTAAAAACATAAAGAACAAAGAAATATGAGTAATAAAAAACCAATTAAAAAGCTTACACCACGTTTTCCGGAAATTATAATTCTTGAAGTTTATACTAAGATTTCTGGACATTATAATTCTTGAAATGAGAAATACTTGCACAAAGACCCCATGGTACCACTTAATCATGTAGCATATATTTGAACTTCCCTACAAAAAGAATTCATAAAAAATTAAGAAAGGTTAGAAGACAACTTACACCCTTTCCAGCTTCCCTCTGTTGACAAAATATCCGTTATGTTTGGTTGACAATTTGTCAACCTGAAAATACTCATCCTGTAATATTAGCAAAATACTGTGTTAGCAGCACAACTAACCCAATGTTGAGAAGCAACTACATAATGAATTAAATGTGACGTATTGAGTATAGAGATGTCATGGAATAAATTATGATAGTTTAGTTAATAAAGGTTGGGGCAAATTATTTAGCGATAATTTTAGTTGTCCTTATATGCTCCAAAACTATTTTTAGCATTTTTGGTTTCATGGAGCCTCACAAAATTGTGTCCACAGGAACCAACCCCCACCCCCAAAAAAAAAAAAAATTTGAAGCGAATAACTTTGTTCAATAGGCATGGCAATTAAATGGAAAAGGTGCACCAGATAAGCAAGAAGTAATGAAAATTTTTCTATAGAAACAAAATTTACTGATTTCTAAGCAACTATCCTATATTGAAATTGATATTTGATAACTAAATTTTCTGGATTCTGAAATTGTCCAAGGGACTAGGTAATTCTATCTTGAAGGCGTAACCATACCTGACACATACCATACATGTACCCAATACATGTACCCAATCTCCTTGGACACTCCTTGCATACATGCACACATTTATTCAGACATACACTCAATTAAACAATGCATGTTATAATTTAGAACACTTGTCAAGCATTTCCTAGACGTAAATCCCACACTTCCGCTTGTTGAAATTAGTTGGGTACTTGGGTTCCAAACTATGTTTTTAAAGGTCGTTGGGTGTCTAGTTCAAAAAACGAGCGTTTTTTACAATTTATAATCCACATAATTAAAAAACATAAAAAATTTATAGGAATTTAATTCTCATCACACATGAATAAAAAAATATTTAATCTCATGCAAACTATTAATTTCAATGTATAATATTTGTGTATTTAAATATTTATATAATTGTGTCCTCGTACCCTACCTTTTACAACTTCTCATATCTCGTACCCGTGCTGATACCCACACCCGTAACCATGCAACATAGTCCAGGGGATATCAAAACTAAAACCACCAAGGACATGGCAAAAAATGATAAAACAAAAAAATTTAACTACCAACCAATTCAGCATCATCAATAAATGAATCCTCAGTATCGTATTGATCATCATCTGGGATATCATCAAGTTCTTCCTCATCACTGCTTTGCTTGCCCTGGATTGACATTGCTTTTAATAATGCTGCTAAATCAAAATCCTCTCCAATTACAAAGAATAAAACAAATTAACATATTGTTACCATGTACAAGCGCTCAATCTTCTCAATTACAGCGTTGAAACGGCTCGAGGGTTGTGCATCCTGAATTTCACCCTCTAGAGGTTGAACCTATAAATCAAAAGGGAAGTTAGGTATAAATTAATAACCTATAGCTAAAACTAAAAAAACAAAAAGAAGTAACAGATGAGATAGTCATTGACATAAGCTGTCTGCAGAAAAATATTTCAAATAACCCTACCAAAACCTGGAATAAAGATTTATTTGTTTCTGCCAATGTTATTGCATGAAAAAAAGATATTGACACAGGTAAAATCATGACATTTCAACAACAAATCATACACATGTCAATATACAATAACAAACACCCATGATAGGCAAGCATGTGTAGAGCACAGTTTCAAGCAAACAAACATAGTTACTCATAATTGTATGTGTGAGTTCACCCTGTACAGCTCGCCAATATTAGTAAGCAGTTATGTAAGCCAATAATGTAGAATTGACGAGGAGGATCTTCTTAACATGAAAATGCTATCTTGCCTAAATCCTCAAGCACAGCCATCTTTTTACTCCCTGCTCGGAGATTAAAACTTAAGTATAGTAGCAGGAATCAATAGAACTCTATGTATCATAAACACATCATGAACTCGTTTGTATCTATTTAGTTGTTTGGCTTATATATATAAACACATCATGAACTCGTTTGTATCTATTTAGTTGTTTGGCTTATATATATATATATATATATATATCCTACAGAGGTTTGATTTCCATGAAAACGAAATAATTCACACACTGGTATCCTTCAGAAAGAAATCTTAATTTTCCCAAGGATGAGGATTAAGATGAAAATAGCCAAGAGACAAAAAAAGGTTCACATGCTTCCCCAACTAATCTCCTCATATATATTATGTTGACTACAAGATTCAATATAGATTTAATAGTTGTTGGCCCTCCAAGAATTCAAGTAAAAATCCACTAAGGGGTTTAAGCATGCCTATTGATCTATAGTGTTACGGTAAGACCATTAAGTCACGGGTTATTTGGTCCCTCTAGTAACCTATCCATTAATCTAAAATCGAAGAATGTATATTGTTTGGGTCTGGGGTAAAGGAAGCATTGCAAATCTGTGTTTCTTCTTCATGTTGGAGGACAAGCTGATGAATATAAAAAACTATGAAAAATAGCAACCATTTTGCCAAAGCACTTGCAACCTCTTTCTTGTCATGAGCATGCTACGGGTTAGAAACACAAGTATGGTAAGGACTGCAAGATTTGTTGACCACAAAGATTAATTTTGCAAATTAAATCAACTTTAACTTCATTTGTACTGAAAAGCTATCATGTTATTATGGGTTACGACTCATTGCTGAACAAATAACTATAAAGCTAAAGATTGCAACAGTTGTTCATCCTCAATGATCGATAGATACTATTGCACAATATTATTGAACAGTACTTCACTTATGTTATCCCATACGGGCTGTCATGCTTATTTTAAATATTTATATTACGTCAAACACCAAGGGGGGGACCTACTATAGGGGTGAAAAGTACAGAATCCTAATCCTAAAGAGCAGCCAACTAGATCCAAGCAGGATATGAAGAAACAAGGTACGCTAGACAACTATACTTTTCATATCTTACAATAAAACTACATTCATTGTGGCTGGTATGCCATTGTGTTATATTCCCATTACTTTGAAGCATGGAGATGACCATATGCTGTATGCCAAAGAATGTCTCACGACGTAACGCATTTTATATTTCCGCCTAAACATGCCCAATTATTCAATTTTTGCATGATTTCACCCTCAAAATTGCTATATAGGATTTACTCTTGAGTTCATAGGAATTATTATGTACAAAAAACTCTATTAGCCTGAAATTATATGGATTGAGATTCTATATGGAAGTATTCGCTCAGTATGTTACTGTCAACTGTCAGTACAGAATGGGTTTTCCATCTCCTTACATAAATATTCACTTTCCACTATATACCTAAATGAGTATAGTGTGGTAATCATGCACGAACTCTCATCAAGGAAACTGCATAGAGAGTTCAACTTTTAGGTCTTCGCTGTCACTAGGGTTATGCAATGGTTAAATTATTGCAACCTACCACCAAGAGCATGTCTAACGTGCATTTATCCCGCAGACAAAGTTCTTCCATTAACTGGCTAAGTGTATGGAAGCACAATCAAGTACCACAACCACTGTGGGGAAACAAAAATCCTACAAGCGTGCTTACTAACTTGATCATCAACTCCACTGTAGCACAATAGTCTATCCCAAATTCCCCATTTTAGCTATCCAGCCACATCTTGCATGAAAACATCATCATATACTAGTCCAAACAATACTCAATTAACGGGTTAGCATTGCCAACATTAAGGTCAGGCAATGCCAATGTACATATACATAGCCCATATCTGAACAACATTCTGACTTTAAGCTCAGATGTCACACCAAACAACCGAAAATTTCCAAAATTTCGCTAATTAGCAACAAAACACAGAACGAAACCCTAGAACAAAAACCCTAACCGCAAACAATTGAAACAAAAACCAATTCAGAATCAAACTAAACCAAAATCACTACTCGCAGCAGAAGCCGCCCGCCGCGAACCGCCAGGGGCGAATCATTAGGTCTCGCCGCTCCCTTCTTCCGGCCTCTTTGAGCCTAGCTTCTTTTCCATGAACAACGATCGTCTTTCCTCGAGGCTTCACGCTCGACCGCCAACACACTGCCGCTTCGCCGACGGACAGCGCCTTCCTTCGAATCTTCGCCGAAGAGGCTGAGGCGGTAGGCTGTAGGACGCGCCGACGGGGCGCGGGCTCGGCGGCGGCGGCGCGGAGGAAACCCTAGGCCCGGCGGCGGCGGGGCCGGCCTCTGGTCCTCGTCCATAGACGAGGGAGGGGAAAGATCTCGCCTTCTGGTTTGATTTGATTCTAGGGTTTCAGGGATTTGGGGAAAACATTGGGAGGGAAGATGGGGGAAGATCGAGAGGAAGGGGATGAAGTGATGGAGCTTCGTCTGTGAAAGGAATGCGGTCGCCGTGCGCGGGATCGTTGGATGATACTCACTGACCTTAACCGTACCATCGTTCCTTTTCTTTTTTGTTTTTCCAATATTTGGTCCCTCAGTATCTTTCATATTTCCAAATTAGTCCTCTATATCATGGAAATTCCTAAACGATCCCTCAAATCATCCAATTTCTTACAATTAGGTCCTTCAATTTGATTTAACGTGTGGTTGCTTGACTGAGCCTGGGTTAGGGTTTTACCCTACCAGTTAATTACTAAAGTGCCCTCAAGTTTCTTTTCCCCACAAAATCCTCATTTCTCTCCTCCTTCCTTCTGGAAATTGAAAAGGAAAAAGAGAATTTTCTACTTCCTCCTCATTTGTCCTACTGATATCTACCCCCCGGATGATTGAAAATTTTTCCTTTTAGCATTTTTCTTCATAATCTCATAGATTTATGAAGGTTGATAGGTTTTTAAAGAAAGTTAAAACAAAATGTAATGAACAAAAATTATCTAACTAAATAAATACACATCTAAATTTCTCTTTTATTTTTGTGTTTCATCACTTTATGTTTATTGTGTATTGGATAGTTAAAGGGGCTGCTAATTGGGAAAATTCCTTGACAAATCTTCTATAATATCCTGTTAGTCCCAAAAAGCTACGAATCTAAGTCATTGAGGTGGGACGCGGCCAGTTCACGACAGCTTCAACATTCGCTAGATCCCTCGATATCCCATCTCTAGTGATCACATGGCCCAAAAACATCACATTTTCTAGCCAGAATTCACACTTCTTAAACTTTGTGTGCAGTTGTTGTTCCCTTAGGGTTTGCAATACAATCCTCAAATGTTCTCCATGCTCTTAGTAACTCTTAGAATAGATCAAGATGTCATCAATGAAAACCACCATAAATTGATCTAAATATTGTTTGAATATCCGGTTCATCAAATCCATGAATGCGGCCGGCGCATTAGTTAGTCCAAAAGGCATTCATTAAAAATTCATAGTGACCGTAGCGACTCCTGAATGTTGTCTTTGCTACGTCCTCAGGCTTAATCTTTAACTGATGGTATCCTGACCTTAAATCAATCTTGGAAAAATATTGAGCTCCTTGAAGCTGATCAAATAGATCATCTATCCTTGGGAGTGGATACTTATTCTTAATGGTCAATTTATTCAACTCTCTGTAATCTATACAGAGTCTCATACTCCCATCTTTCTTTTTCACAAATAAGACCGCTGCTCCCCATGGAGACACGTTGGGTCTAATGAACCCTTTATCCAATAACCCTTGAAGTTGTTCCTTCAGTTCCTTCATCTCAACTGGCGCCAATCTATAAGGGGTTTTAGATATAGGAGTGGTCACTGGGACCAAGTCTATGGCAAACTCTATCTCCCGATCTGGAGGTAAACCTGACAAATCTTCAGAAAAGACATCCGGGTAATCTCTTACAACAAGTATATCTGAAAGCTTTTTCTCATTCAATTGGCCACTTATCACACAAGCTAAATATCCACTGTAACATTGCCTCAACAATTTGTTAGCCTTCATAAATGAGATTAGGTGTGTGAGGGGTCTTCTACTTTCCCCTTGAAAAATAAAACTCGCCTCCGCTTGTGATTTAAATTTTACCAATTTTCTCAAACAGTCTACAGTAGCATGATGAGATGCTAACCAATCCATTCCTAAGATAACATCAAAATCTGACATGTCTAGGCATATAAGGTCTGCATTCATAACATGATCACTCACTAAAACTCCATAATTCTCATAAAAACATATGATGCTAGGAGACTACCACCCATAGGTGTGGAGACAATTATCTCACTACTTAATAGTGTCGGTGAATTAGGAAAGTTCCTAGCAAAGTGAGGGGATACAAAAGAGTGTGTAGATCCAGGGTCGAAAAGTGCACGAGCGGTGAATGAGCATATGGGAAGAGTACCTTCCACCACAGATGACGATGCTTGTGCATCCTTCCTTGTCAGAGCGAAAACTCTTCCTTGGTTCCTCTGGTTTTGCTGCACACTCTGGTTAGACTGAGCCTTCTGCTAGGGAGCACTTAATTGTTATGAGGCATTAGCTCGAACTGTGTGATTTCCTCCTGGTGCTCATTCTGTTATCAGTTGATTCCTCAAGGTTGGACAATCTCTCTTGAAATGCCCAGGTTGACCACACTCGTAACATCCATGGTGAAGTTTGCATTATCCGGAGTGATGATTTCCACATCTGGGCTAGACTACTGACTTGTTTGGCTGGTTCATTCGATCACGACGAAAGGGAAACTTTGTTGTTGATGACCTCCTGGGCTGATTCGATGCTGACTTGTTAGTTATGAGACCTCCTTCGGTCCGTGGGTGTTTAGCTGAATTCTGCTTCTTATTACGAATCTCCTAATACTCTAGTTGATCTTTCTCAATTTCAAACGCAGTCTCGACCAGTTCTGCGTAGTTCCTGATCCTGAGAGCCACTAGTTTTCCTCTGATATTTCCCCTGAGTCCTCATTGAAACTTCTTGGCCTTATCTGATTCTTCAGCAATCAGATGTGGAGCAACCTTGATAGTTGAGTAAACTTAGCCTCATACTCCTATACCATCATGTTGTTTTATTGCAACTCTTGAAATTCGATAGCCCACTAATCCCTAACACCCTTCGGAATATATTTCTTATTCATACGCTCCACAAATCTATCCCAATCAATCTATTTTTATGCAGCCCTTTCTAATCTTAATGTTGCCCTCCACCAATGTTTAGCTTCCCCTCTGAACATGAAGGCGGCAAATGACACCTTTTGCTCCTCTGTGCAATTTAAGACTGTAAATATATTCTCCATTTGTAAAATCCAATCCTCCGCCACCAAAGGGTCAGTGGTACCCGAAAAAGATGGAGGTGTGAGCTTCCAAAACTGTTCTAGGGCTGAGATAGCGGGTGTTGGTTGGTTGCCTCTAGGGTTGATACGCTGCTTGAGGATCTCCACCAATCATTCCAATGGATCTTGCATTGGTTCTGCTTGAGCAACAGACTATTTGCTGGCATTCCTTGTTATTCTGATAGGAACAAAAGATCCTTCTTCAAAATTCTCCATGAGTTGTCCTTCCCCATCTGGGGTCTATTTGCTCTTGTTCTCACCATTATCTACATGAAAATATAGGAAAGGCTTAGATTCCACAGTGAAATATCTCTATTACTCACATAATATATATACATAAGGAACGTCAACAATCAACCTAGAGTATACTGATCTCTCCAAAAGCTTTTTCATTGATATAATATTAACATACACATATTCATCAATTCAAGAGTTCTACAAAAGTATAATAATCCATATCTAAGATATAGATGAAAGTATGCAATCCCAAAATACACCATACTTGGGTGTCCATCCAAAAGCCAAAAGTAATAAGATTCCTAAGGTTAGTGACCCAATGGGTCAACCTCTAGGAAGAGGTGGAAGAGCTGCTAGAAGTAGACTCCGTATCGGAGTCCTCAATTGGCTTGGGTTCATCATCATCTAGGCTGATCTCCTCCTGCTCATCATCCTCAATAGGATCCTCCACCATCGCCTCATCCTCCCATGCCCAATCCTCCTCATCCAAGTTGAGCTCTCATCCAAGTGGAATTCCATCTAGTATCCCACCAAGTAGAGGCTCATGCACAACCTCAAATTTCCACTCCATGGGCTCCTCCTCTGGATCCTCATCCTCCATAGGGTTCTTCTCCGACTCCTCCTCCTCGGGATCCTCCTCTATAGGGTCCTCCTCTTCGGGGTCCTCCTCCTCAGGGTCCTCCTCTTCGGGGTCCTCCTCTTCAGGGTCTGCCTCCTTAGGGTCCTCCTCCTCATAGTCCTCCTCTTCCTCATCCCTCTTCACCAATTGCCCATGGATGTGATGGCCAATCGGCGAGTAATCCACTCTCTCCCCAAACATCTCCTCTGGGTCAGTCTCCTCAGAGCTGATCTCCTAATCCTCTGAACGTGTTGACCACTCCTCTCCACTGCTAATGGATCCTTCCATCTCAGAAGCACTCGAATCAGAATCTGTCATTCCTGCAAAAGTCATCTATCAGCCTCCAATGGTACAAAACCAATCTAATAGAAATCTAGATATTACAAGAATTTCATGGAAATATAATCTTTCCATGACTGGTGTTTGACACTGACTCGAATCATCCCTAAGTCTCATTGGTATTTTATGTATGACTCTTAAGGTGTCAACCTGTGCTCTGATACTACTTTGTAACGCCCCTCGGGGAGGTACATAAAAATTTGGGCATGACTTATTTGTAATAAGAATGGTCGACCTTCTAAATCTTTATGCACATCATAAATAGATATACTGAAGGGTGAAAAATAAGGCAGTGGAGATGTATATGCAATACTCAGGATCACGAGGTTGATAGCAGAGTCCATAGAATACCAAAATAGAAGAACACTAAAGGGAACTACAAAATATTATAATAATAGCAGTGGCTACAACATTAGTACATGTTTTATAAGTCAAAAATACTACAAAAGTGAACATAAATTAACTCCTACTAAGAGTTTCCTCCGGAGCTAACCTTTAACTTCAGGGTCTGCAATCCCCTTATCATTGCCAGTAGTATGACCTGCGAGTGGATTCAGAAATAATAGGGGTTAGCCTAAGGCCCAATAGGTAACCATAAAAATCTCGGGTACAACACAAGAGAACGAATGAAAATGATAGACATAGATATCAAACTTGAACAAAGGGATCTCAACATTAAGTTACCATTCTTACATCACTATCATTGGCCAAAATAAAATAACATGTAAAGATGAATAATTAAGGTCTAATATTTAGGATTCCAAACTCCCCAATCATGGGATAATTAATAAACCACGCATACCTTTATACACTCATCGGTGAGCGTCCTCACACAGGGCATTGTCCCTACCGGGACACATTACTATTACCACCCACCGGTGAAGCTTACTTCACACAGGGCATAATCTATGAATATAGACTATCAACCATCAACAAAGAATGGAATATTATCATTACCAATAGTCGAATCATCAAAGCAAGTCAAAATGTTGTAATATAATCTTTCAAGGATATCAAAGATATAAAACTGATATAAGCAATATTAGGATAATAATGGCTAAGCAATCACAAAGAGCCAATGCATAAAGTGAATCAAATAGGAATATTACGGAAGTGATAAAATATACAAATTAGCAAAGGAAACTAACTCGCAAAAATTTTAAGAAAGTAATTAATCGAACTCTCAAAGACTTGAGAGGAAAAAATGAAAGGTTACCTACCGATTATGTCGGGATCCTCTCAGCCAACGAATGAATCTAAGATTCTATGTCCTATATACATGTATACCCACATGAGATTCTAAACACTATTGTCTTTTATAATTTTCTAACTTAAAACTTATATTATGGTATAAGCTACACTCTAGATGATTACATCCAATATCTCTAACATGCACAGCAGCACCAGTAGTGTACATGCATCAGATTTAGGTGAATGGATGGTATAACAATTAATGTCCAAAATACATGAAACTAGTTCCAAATGACTCTATTATGAGTCTAATTTTATAATATAAAAATATTACATCAATGCATAGTGTA
The DNA here is from genome assembly GCF_001876935.1 of Asparagus officinalis. NCBI lineage: Eukaryota > Viridiplantae > Streptophyta > Magnoliopsida > Asparagales > Asparagaceae > Asparagus > Asparagus officinalis. The sequence continues at coordinate 122,836,303 of NC_033797.1, read as the reverse complement.
TAGTAAGTGTTATGCTCTCAGCAAACTACACATATCAAAACTGTAGCAGAAAAATAAAGATTACTATCTGGAATGAATGATTTATTTCGGGTACTTAACACTATGCAAATGAGCTCAAATTTGGTATATAAGTGATATGATGGTTTAGATTCCAAGTCTCATTGTTTGGGGAGAAAGTTGATTGATTCATTGCTGTGTTCATTATAACTTTAACCGTTATAATAAAAACAAAAAGTTAATCTTTTTATAAGACCCTTACAGAATGAAAACAAAAAAGAGTACAACTCTCGTCAAACAGCGCAACGGGTGTTTATCGGTCACTGCTTGCGTGAGATCTTGGCCTGTGATAGGGATGTTAATATCCGTGGACCACCAAAGGATCAGATCAGATCTAGAGCTTCGTCGATTCGCGAAGGAATTAAGAAGCTGAAGCAATTATCTCGGCAATGGCGAGATAATCACTCTTCTTGAGATCACCGCAATGGGGCAATCTCAAGGCAAAGGACCGGGAAGTGTAGATCTAACGAGCTCCTCTTCTTTATGCCGATCCGATCTCCTCCTCTTTTCTGAAATTTATGTTCCTTCAGTCTTCAGTTTAGCAGGGCTTCGTCAACGCTCGAGAATTTCAAATCTGTGTAAATGAAGGCCCTATGACTGTATTTATAGGCTTTGGGACCTCCGTTTTTGGATAAGAACGACCGATTCACTCTTATCCTCAGTTGTAACCACTTAACCATGTTCTTGGATGATATCTTATTAGTTGGAACAAATCCAGATGGTTAATGGTTGAAAAATAGCTTAAATCTGCCAAAAATAGCATTTTTAGGCTGCGAACACCCGTGGGTGTCTCGGCCAAGCTTTGGCCGAGACACCACTTGGTGTCTTGGCCAAGCTTTGGCCTGAACTTGGTTTTGCGCGTTCCGTCCATTTTCGCCATATTTTTATCGTCCAAACTTAGAATTACGTGGTTCAAGATGCATCGGAAAGCTAACGAGGAGATTAATAAGCTCCCATAATTGAATCACATGTGAAGTAGATAGGACATGAGGGGTACTTCATCTTTCATAAGTGACGCGGAGCTCCCGGTCCATTCGTGTTTCCATTATTCTAAAGTTTCGATGCTTCGCATAGTTCGTCGACTCACTTAATGTGCTTGTCATCATCAAATGAGCTTCTATGACTCGAATAGCGATGTTTATCATCTTCTCTCTGTCTCGAGCCACGTGCGGGGACCTATAGGAAATTTTTGACGCCTACAGATACCCCCTCCAAAGTGTTTCAGTTTTATTTCTTTTATAGAGGAGCCTGAAATACTTTGGATGTGATCAGTCCAACCTTTAGTCAGTATAAGAGGACCTGTAGTTAGCTTTGACTCTTGACTCCTTCGATTTTTAGTAGGGGTGAGCATGGTTCGGTTCAAACCGAAAAAACCGACCGAACCGACCCGAACCGACCCGAAAAAAATGGTTTTATGAATAAGACGGTTCGGGTCGGGTTGACAATTTTTCAAACCGACCCGACCCGAACCAACCGAATATATTTGTGCCTTTGATTTGTGGGTTTACTGCTGTGTTCGATCACCACGAATAGCAGTTGCACGGAATTGATTCATACATAACCAATGTTCTAATGAGTTAGCTCCTTTTTTTGTCTCCACAAAGACCAAAGTCAAAGCTTGCTGCACAAAGACAAAGCAAGTCCGTTACTAAAAAATTACAACGTCAGAGTCTAGTATTTAATCCAAAAGGACAAGTTACTTCACTTAAAAATAATATACATACATGAGCAAGAATAATAAATTAAAGTGAAGTTAAAAAACAAATACATGCTGGCATAGGGTAATAATAATATATAAAAGATAAATTGAAGTGAAGTTATACTTGATGAAGTTAGAACCAAACAAACCGAACCGAACCGAACCGCACCGAACCGACTTGTAATGGTTCGGTTCGGTTTTGAATTGTAGGTGATTCGGTTCGGTTGTTCAAATTTTGGTAAAAACCGACCCGAACCGAACCGTGCTCACCCCTAATTTTCAGTCTATTCAATATGAATAGCTAAAATTCTTCCGACGCTGCATTTATCGCCTGACCGTCGTCGAAGTCTCGAATCAAAAACTGGTAAATTGATTTTGGCTCATGTCATCGAGTTGACTCAGAACTAACTATCTCTGAACAGTATTGACTTTAGGATTTCGGATCGTCCGGCATTGACTTTTTATCGCAACACGTTGACTGGCGTTGACCTAAGGTTATGCGTTGACCGGCGTTGACCTTAGGGTTTCGGATCACCTGGCGTTGATTTTTCATCGCAACGCGTTGACTAGCATTGACCTAGGTTACGCGTTGACCGGCATTGACCTTAGGGTTTCGGATCGCCCGCCGTTGACTTTTCATCGCAACGCGTTGACCGGCGTTGACCTGGGGTTACCTGTTGACCGGCGTTAACCTTAGGGTTTTGGATCACCCAGTGTTAACTTTTCATCGCAACGTGTTGACTGGCATTGACCTAGGGTTATGCGTTGATCGACATTGACCTTAGGGTTTTGGATCGCCCGATGTTGACTTTTCGTCATAACGCGTTGACCGGCATTGACCTAGGGTTACGCGTTGACCGGCATTAACCTAGAGTTTCAGATTGCTCAGCATTGACTTTTTATCGTAACACGTTGATTGGCATTGATCTAGGGTTATGCGTTGACCGGCGTTGACCTAGGGTTTCGGATCACCCGGTGTTGACTTTTCATCACAATGCGTTGACTGTGTTGACCTAGGGTTACGCATTGACCAACGTTGACCTTAGGATTTCGGATCACCCGATGTTGACTTTTCGTCACAACACGTTGACTGACGTTGACCTAGGGTTACGCGTTGACCGGTATTGACCTAGGGTTTCGGCTCACCCGGCGTTGTTTGGTGTTGATTTTCATCAGAATAACTAATCACCGGTGAAAATAGGCGAAAGAGGGTCATGAAAAACATTTGGGGGTCCGGCCTGGGCTAAGACACCGCTGGGCCAAGACACCCCATGTCTCTTTCTTTTTTTTGTTTTGTCCTCTTGTTGTATTCTCTCTCCAAATTTTCAAAAAGAGTTTTCCCCTCTAAACTCCTTCCTCCTCTTATCCAAACTCTTGTCCCAAATTCAACAATAAGAACTCTTAACCTATTGAAATTCTTACTTTTAAAATCTTTAACCCCTCAAAGAATTTCGGATTTTCATCTCTTTATTGGCCGAAATTCCTCTCCTCTCAAGGCTAGGGTTCATCTCATCTTCAAGCTCAAGACTTGATTTTTGGAATTGGGTTTTCAAGCTTCTTGGTTTGGGTAAGCTTCTATTCAAGGACTCTCTTTTTATTCTTGTAATGAGGGTATGCAATGCAAAGATCATGCCTTTTTGCCCTCATGAGGTGGGTTTTGTGAAAAAGATTGAATCTTGATGATGGGTTTTGAAAAAGGCCGAAAATTTGAGGGACTTTTGTGTAAAATAGGGATGAAATTTTGAGGGGCTTTTATGCAAAATAGGGCTAAAATTTTGAGGGGCTTTTATGCAAAATAGGGCTGAAATATTGGGGGTTGGATTGTATGCCCATTTGGCCAAAACTTTGAGGGGCTTTTTATGTAAAATGACCACACATTGTTGAGGGGTTTACTTGCAAAAGCAACCAAAAATTGTAGAGGGACTTATTTGCAAAAGGGGCTGAAATTCTTGGGACTGAAGTTTCATGCCCATTTGGTCGAAATTTTGATGGGTGATTTATGCAAAAAGACCAAAATTGTTGAGGGGTTTATTTGCAAAAAGCAACCGAATATTGTAGAGGGGCTTATTTGCAAAAGGGCTAAAATTGTTGGTGTTCATGACTAACTTTGAGCCTAAAAAATGAGGGGTATTTTGGGTATTTCATCCCAAAGTTGGTCAGGAAGGATTGGATGCGATTTGAACCCATTGTTTACATACATAGAGCTCGTAGGTTTAATTAGACTTCAACTACAAAACCTCATTTTATTTATAGGATTTTAGTCAAAGTTCGTAATTTCCCTTTTAATTTTCGGGTTCTTGTATTTATGATTGTACCTGATCCGTTGGTTTTCGTTGCAGGTTAACCATGTCTCCGCGTTGATCACGATTTCATAGGAGTCGCTCATCTTTTCAGCATAGTGAGAGGGAGGCTCCCGTAGCTTCTTCTTATGGGGGTGAGCTTTTACACTTTCCATATCCTCGTTTGACTCCTTTGTGGGTCATTCGGGAAGAACCAACGTCCTCTTTCGTGGGGATTGAGGTTTCAGGATGATTTTGGATTCTATCATGCCCTCGTTTGGCCCCTTCGAGGGTCATTCGGGAAGAACCGACGTCCTCCTTCACGAGGATTGAGGTTTCAGGATGATTTCTGGTTCTATCATGCCCTTTTTTGACCCCTTCGCGGGTCATTCGGGAAGAACCAATGTCCTCCTTCATGGGGATTGAGGTTTCAAGATGATTTCGGGTTCTATCATGCCCTCGTTTGGCCCCTTCACGGGTCATTCGGGAAGAACCGACGTCCTCCTTCGCAGGGATTGAGGTTTCAAAAGACGTGTTTTGCTTGGCCATTTCATGTCTTCCGACATGTTAGGGCGATTTCATGTTGTATTACACTGTGTGGGTCGGCGTACATTACCACGTTGTTTACGTGATGATGCATACCGCCCTTCCTATGTAGGACACTTGAAATCATCTCGCCAATCACCCAATGAACGACTCTATCTCGCTAGCTTATGAGATGAATTCAATCCTTGTATAATTTATGAATAATCTTCTGATTCCATATTTGTGTTGTCGTAGTTGAGTTCCTCACAGAAGGCTTTCCACCTCATGCTATGACTGGTTGCAATCGGGAGACATTCACTATTAATGTTGACAGGCAAGCTATTAGCCCGACCCCTCAGTTCAATGAGAGTCGTTCCGAGAAGGTGCGTCGATTGATACGAGACGGGGGTCGTCGTTCATTACGCCAGCTGATTACCAATGCTGCCTTCATTGAAGATTCCATTTCTACCCAGGCTTTAGAGAAGCCAGATTATTTATTCGGGGACCAAGCCGAGGATCCAGCTAAGTTGATTCTTGATGATGAACATTGGTTAAATAACGATGGTGGGAACCTTTTATATATTCCTTCTATTCCTCGTCACATTCTTTTGCTCATTTAGAGACGCAGGCTGTGCGATGACAGATGTCCTGGAATCTTACAGATGACCATGACCGAGTTCATTGTGGCTTTATTTCCCATCATAAAACCCCAGGTTCTGATAGTTATAATTATATCCGTGGCCTTCGACCGGAGATTCTGGGACTTGATACAGCGCCACTGGACGAGGTGTCAACAGTCACCCATACTGTAAGGAATCGTCTAGCTAGGCTTGGGAGGAGGTTACCCCCGAAAGAATTCAGATGTTTCGGTTGGTCGTCCTCACCGCCTAAGAAGTGGTGGACTCGTATGACTAGTTACGTCTTGGGACGTTGGGAGAGTGAGCTGAAGCGCAGCGGTTTGTATGCACCTATACGTGCTACTATGTACGGACTCCCGGTCAGCAGCTGTCATTTCTTAACATTGCTGGAGTTTTATAACCCTAATAGTAACACTTTTCTAACTTGCGGTGGAGAGTTAGGGTTAGCTCTCCATGAGATGCACAAGGTTTCTGGTCTTCCAATGGGAGATTGTCCATATCAAGAGTATTTTTCCCTCTAACTTGCAGTTGGGACAGCTACAGAGGGATTCCTCCGACATGTATGACACGCTCTGGGACCTTACGTGTCATTATCATGCATCACTGGTTAGTATGAGTCCTCTGTCGAAGAAGAAGAAGTAGGTCAGCTTGAAGCAGTTTGCTGATTATTTAATTCAGCATTTGGAGAGCAGTTTGGGCGAGACTATTTGTGAGTTGGCCCCTTTTACACCTTCTGCCATTAATGGCTTAATTGAGAAAGCCGATGCTTATTCATTTACCACTATTAGTGTTGAGGGTTCCTTTCCAGCGGGGACTAAATTTCGGACGTTTCTTTGCCATACACGGAAGCCTATTCGGCCTAAGGCCCTCCTGGCGGGCTATTTCGCCCTCTGGTTGAAGAAGTGCGTCGTTCGATATCAGTTCTATGATGTCTTGCCTATTGAGGTCCTCCTCCCCGCTGTTCAGTTAGCTCACGGGAAGGATCTTTCTCTGCTTCCGGCGATGATTGCCGGTATTCATTATGGGATTAGGTATTTGGTCGATGGTTTTACATATGTGGGTTCTAAATCATCGACCGAGATTCTCTCCGTAAAGGTTGAGCTTCCGTATATGTACTTGATGGCATGGCTCGTCCTTCACCGTCCTGATTTGATGTCGGCGCCTAGTACTACCGATGCCTCTGTCCTTTTTCTGCAGTTGTTAGAGGGGAGCAAATGGTACGCGAAGAACTTCACTGATGTACAGCGAGAGCTTCAAGTTCCTAGGAGTTGCCAGTTCTTCAGGTGTTTTCCTCGTTTCTCGGGTCATTATGACGACATATTGATTAATGAGGAGAAGCTGGGAGCCGGTCGGACCTCCCTTGATGTTGGTTGCTTCTGTTGGTTGGTGAACATTCGTGCTGGGTTCCTCGTTCTTCGGGTGAAGGGTCGTTGTCACATAGAGCCCTATCTTCCTTGCCGTTTTGCTCGTCAGTTCAATTATGACCAACTATATGTTGGGAACCCGAACCGAGGCTTGAGGACCGAAGGAGGTCTTATTGACGGCGCCCGAGCATGGCTCTGGACTATGACGGGTTATACCGGGGCCTATTTCGCTCTCCCTTCATCTAAACGCAAGCCATCGCTTACCTTTCTTAGCTGCAAATGGCTCCTTTCTACCAACGAGCTTCTAGATGTGAAGAGTCTCTCAGAGTTGGAGGTTGAGCACTTAGTTCAGACTACCATTAAAGCTACTCGTAAGGCTGGGCTTTCGAAGAAGCGAGGGAAGAAACCTGTCAAACCCTCCCGTTCGAGCAAAAGCCAGATGGAGGATGATGAGGAGCTCCTTCCTATTGATGATGAGGATAAGACTTCTAAAGAAGAATTTAGGGATATGGACACCGACGTTGGAGTTGACGAGGAAAAACCTGAGACAGGTCTGTCAGACTCTTTCTTTTCGGAATTAATGGATCTGACATTTCTTCATTGGTCTCAATGTTCTAGATCTCGACTGGCTCCTCCAGAGCCGGAACGAAAGGTTTTATTTACTTATCCTAATAAGATGACTCTTGTCACTCCAGGTAGGATGATTGACGAGCATGAACCTCTCATTTTCTGTTACTCAAGATCACGTTCCGGTGCCGAGGCTCCTACACAGGTTGAGATGCATACTAAATCTACGCATGAGCGACCCACTGGTCCTATAGAGGTTTGTCACCCAAAGCGGAAGAAGACCGCTCATAAGTCACACATTGGTCAGCGCGCCCGCGAAGCCGAGTTACGAGGTACTGTAACTGCTGGTGGAGAAGAAGGTAATGTTTCATTATTTTCATGACCTTAAAATGGTGCTCTTCTGGATTCCCTAAACCTAATCATGTCCCGTGTTTCAGGAAGCCATGGCGGAGGTGAACTTCCACGCGACTTTGTATTCTCTAATCCTGGCCATTTAGATAGCCGGAGCTTTGTGTAGTAAATGTGCGATGCCATTCGTAATGAGCCTACATATGTTGGAGCGAACCGGGATGCTAACCAGGATAATACCGTTGAGCCGAGTATTTTATGGGATGCTAACCAGGATAATACCGTTGAGCCGAGTATTTTATGCCCAGGTATATCTAACACCGGTAATACACCATTCGAGTGGCAGTTAAAGGAGTTCTAACACCGGTAATACACCATTCGAGTGGCAGTTAAAGGAGTTAGGCAATTCAGAATTCGTTCCCCTTTAATCACTTCCGCGCTTCATTCTCTTTTAGACAAATTGAAGAATGCAGGCATGAATATCGGGGTGGATGAGCCTCCTGCCACTGCCACAAGTGAGTCTGCACTTCTCTATTATGAACTTTTAGCTTCTTTTTATATATCCAATACTTAAATTCTCATGCAGATACTGTGCTAGAGAGACCAATCGAGGATGAGACTTTTCATAGCATGGATCTCGGGGGATTTAGTGAGCACATGTATGTTTCAGCATCGAGTTTCTCGGGATCCGACACTAGGTTGCTCGTTGAGATGTTGGCAGAGCAGGCTACCAGAGAAGCTTCAGGACCATCCGTTGAAGATGGTTCTTCTGTAGGTACGCATCTAATCTCTGACATTGTAATTTTCTTTATTTGTCAAAATCTCTATTTGACTGACAGGGAATTCTAATCGTAGGACCAGCCACTATAATCGATACAACTGCGATTTCTAGCATCTCTAGTTTACAAGAGGGTGTTTTATCCGCAGGTACGCGTGTAATCCTCTGCATCATCATTATCTTCATTTGTCGAAATTTATATTTGACTGACAAAGAGTTGTAATCGCAAGACCAGCCGCTAAGACTGATACTACTACGATTCTTGGTATCTCTAGTCTGTCTGAGGGTGGTTTATCCGCAGGTACGCACGTAATCCTCTGCATCATTATTATCTTCATTTGTTGAAATCTCTATTTAACTAACGAAGAGTTGTAATCGTAGGACCAGCCACTAGGACTGATACCACTACGATTCCTAGTATTTCCAGTCTGCCTGAGGGTTCTGTCTCTTCTCCACTGGAGAGAAGTATGGCCATGTGTCAGTCGTTCGATTCCCATCTTCAGGCTGCTATTCCCCCAAACCCTCTGGGCATGGCAGAATCTCCTAGAAGAGTCGATATACCATCGACAGTCGTGCCTGCTATCATTCCCGAGCCTGCCGAGACTAGATTGGTGGAGCCCGCTACAGGACATCAAACTGAAGGAACCTCTGTCGGCGTTGGTAAGCTCATAATTCACTTTGAATTTCCCCACAATTACTCTAGGGTTTCTTACCTCTTCATATGATTATTTGTAGGGTTTTCACCGTCTCCATATAAGCGCATTATGGCTTTATTATTTGATACCGATCCGAGCATAGACATGTTCCGGATAGATCTTGAGAGTTTCCTTACCTTCTTAGGCAAGATGTCAAGAGGGTCGTTCATCATGGATTCCATTTTGATTAGTACAGACGATCACTTGACCGTCATATGATGATGATTAGGAAGGAGGGGTACCCTGAGCTAGCTGATTCCCTTGTTGCGGATCTTGCCATACTGGAGCGCGAATCCCAAGAGTTAGGGGAACGAAAGACTAAAGGTGCTCCCTATTTTGTTGCTACTCAGTTGGAATCTGAGTTAAAGCAGTGGCATGACTCTAGAGTATCCATTGGACATGATCTTTAGTCACAGGAGAGCTCTGTTACACAGATGAAGGCAAATCTCTTGAGGAAGGATAAGGCTAAGGCTGATTTACTTAGCTCTCTAGCTTCGGCCGACGAGGAGATAGATGAACTTAAGAAGGCCTTGAAGTATGCCGAAGAATCTCGTGCTATTCTTGAGGATGACTTAGCTAATGCTGAAGACTCTCAAAGACAGACATTGGGGAAGCTGGAGCCTACAGAAGAGAAGTTGGCTAAGTTGAGGAGCGCAACCGCGAAGATACTGGATACATCTGAAGATTCCATTCGAGCTGAGTTGCAGGCTAAACTCGAGCGGAGTTTTTCCGAAGATCTTTCTATGCTGGAACACCGGATTCTCAGCCGCAAATTGTACTCGGAGCAATTGTTCCTTCATTTTGACTTTTTTAATGAAATAAAATCTTTTATTTAGCTCACTCTTGTAAAACCCTAAAATTTTGAATATTTTGTGATAAATAATAATAAATATGTTATATATTTATAAATAACATATTATGATGTTTGAATATGCTAGGAATTGGTTTGAGATCAATTCAATGTATATATGTATATATAAGAGCAAATGCACAAATCATGCTCGATGTGTAAATCTGGAAATTTATGACCAGTAGAGAGATTTTATATTATACACACTGATATGTTGTGAATATGGAAAAACTTAAAAGACCAAAGTTGTATATACTTCAGCAGCTTTCCAACAAACCTTTAATAACCTCATTCTGAGGTCGGATGCCAAAGTTACAGCCAAAATACCAAAGAGTATATTTCTAGTCAGACTGGGTTTTCTAATTTTGGGTTTCGGGTTTTGGGCTGTAGTTTTTCGGGTTTGCTGTCATATATATACATGTTTAAACACGAAAAATACCTCTTTTCTCCTATGTTCCAAACCCTAGCAGCCCCTCTCATCCTCTCTCAAACCCTAGCCCTAAACTTGTGTTCTCGGGGAAGTTTCATGAGGCGAAAGCGAGGAGAAGGCGATATTTGCAACGTTTGGCATCGAGGGATCATTCTCTTATGTTTTTGGGAGTTCATCAACACCCCTTAGGCAAGTAACATCTTACCCAGCCCTACCCCATGTTCTTAAAAGTTTTCTAATGATTTTAATGGGTTTTTGTTGAGCCTAAAACGTATATTTGAGTATAAAAAAGATGTTCTTTATAGCATATGATGCGAAAATCTTGTGTTTCAGTTTATCAAAAGTCCACCAACAGATGTTCTTTATAGCATATGATGCGAAAATCTTGTGTTTCAGTTTATCAAAAGTCCACCAACGTTTTGGATAATAAAGATCTAGAGCTGAAACAATTTAATCATGAGTTAAATCACAACTTCTTGTTTTCGAAACGTTTTAACATGTGTGTTTATGCTTGGGGTTATTGGCGATGTATTTTCGTGTTTAATTTTCACTGCATATTATTATATGACTATTAGAAATGTTAGATTTTTGCTTAAGAAGAAATTATCAAGTTTTAGATTTGTTTTGAAGCAGACAGAAACCTGTAGAGGGCTTCTGTCTGTTTTGCGGTCGACCGCGGTGGACGCGGCGGGTCGACCGCTGGGCGTGCAGAGATGGGGCAGAACTTCTGTCAGCCCTCTGCCGGTGGCGACCGCGGTGGCACGCAGCGGTCGACCTCCGAACATTTTTGTTTAGCAGCTTGTTTCTACTCTTTGCGCGGTCGACCGGAGTGACCTCTACGGTTGACCGCCAAATTGTTTGTGCACGTTTATATTTCGTTGTGTATTTTTGCGTGTACGAGGAGTTGCCTCGATTATCTGGTACTAGAATTCAGTGATTAACTAATCATTTATGCATGTTAGATGAATTGAGGGCATCAGTTTAGATCCGTACATCGAGACACATGTGAAATTAGTATATGTATATCTTTTCATATATCTCATAGACATTTACGTATTTTGTACAGTCCATGTGTTGGACATTCATTTCATTCAGTCCATGTGTTGGGCATTTATCTTTCAGTCTATGTGTTGGACATTCATCATACATAGTCCATGTGTTAGACACTCATTTTTATTAGTCCATGTGTTGGACACCTATTAAACTTTGAGTATGACACTTAACCGAGTTAGGACATGACATTTTACATGAGATGGAGACATGACAACTATGTATGCTGGGCACCACACTATTGTGGGTTTGACATATCTTTATGTGCAAGAGTTGAGATGAGTTGTTTTTATTAAATTTATTGTTCCATGTATTAGATTTAGAGATTTGGTATTTAGGGGTTTACAATTTAAGATACAAGGTATATACATGAGGGTTTCCTTGTTTGGATTATTTCGCTCGACGTACCTATGCTCATGTTGTAAATTTCTAAATCCTAAAATCCTCAATTTTGTTAGAATCAATGAATTTTATATTATTATGTATTGACTGTATTTTTTTATATACAACGAGCCCTCTCCCTTGGGGTTGGTTGTAATGTTACTCGCTGGTGCTTTGATGCTCGTTGCCCCTCCCATTTCAGGTAACGAGCCAGGTGCACGGAGAGTCGTAGGTTGATGGTGATACACATTAGTGTTCATCCTCTCTTTATAGTTTTGATTTATTTTGGGAGCTCCACTGTAAACATTTTATTGAGTCATTGAGAGTTCTATTCTAGAAGTTGTAAAGGCTGTGTGCCTTATTTCTTTTTATCAGACATTCAGTATTTGAGACTTGTTGAGATCTCCAGATTTTTTATTTCAAAGATTGACTTTGTATTTCTGTATGTTAGATGATGAAATATTAATTCGATCTCTATCATTTCATTAGTTATCTCTTGTATTATCTTTTACTTACTTTTGTACCTACACCTGTTATTGACTCTACTAGAGAGATAATAATTGTGATGGTGAAACATGTTATTGCATGATGTGGTGCATGGCAGGTTTGACATTCTTGCTTTCACCTTGGACTGCACCCTTGTGTGAACCCAGGGGCGCCACAGTTGGTATCAGAGCTCTAGTTCCAGTATCGTTAGGATCATCCTGTGTCGAGTCATGTAGCTAGGTTAGAGTTTCCTAGGATTTATGTATAGAGTCCGATAAGAATTTTCTAGTATGAGTGAGGACAATATATGCGTATATCTAAAAATTTGAGAATGTTTTTTTAGGACAACTATTTTAAGTTGATTGAAGGTATTTGCATGAATACTATGTGTTATGAATTCGTAAGTATTTGATCGACTTCATGGCACCATTAGCAGCAAGATCTTACAAAACTCGAGGAGCAAGAGGTGTATCCGTTTCCGTCAGCAGTACCACTTTCAGGAGTTCCATCTGCGGTTTTACCCATCGTGAAAGTAAAGAGGCAGTACCAATGAGGGTATCACCACCACCACAATCAGCTATTTATAGAGCCACAAAGCAGGAAGTTTAGCTCTGAAAGAATAAGAAAGATATCAGATAATAAGAGCACCAGAGTTTCAAGGCACACCAATTTCAATTGCAACCTATAAGGGAAGGAGTATGTGAAAATTTTTTGAACATCGACTTAGTACCAAGCAGAAGTTAGATGTATTCGGTATTGAGGACATCGCTGGAGGATAGCAACGACATCAAGATTTTTGACAGGGCAGCAATTATCACCTATTTGGGAGAATTTTAGTCACTACTTCAACAAGCAGTTAGAGCTAGTCTAAGTGAAGTAGGGGGATATACTCATAGTGAAGGAAAAAATCAAAACCAGAATAGTGGCAATGACAATGGCAAGAGAATTATTGCGGAATCTAGAGAATCCTAGTAGCGGGAGAATGATTTTAACCCAGCAACAAGGACAATATAAGAAAGGAGCACCATATGATTCGAGAGCGTCGAAGTAGCGCAGAGTTCGGAGTATATATTACAATCACAACAAGATCGAACAAAGAGTGAAAGATTTGTCGCAGTACACCAGCAGGAAGCCAGCATGATAGAGGTCACGGTCAATAGTCTCAGAGTCATAATTTCGCCCAGCAGCGGGGAAATAGAGACACTACTTGTTAATCCGAGGATTTAGGGGCTAGCAGACCAGATTTGCATTTATCCAGGAGATTCCTGAAGGACAGATGGTCCCATATATGTTACACCACCAGCAGAGTTTATACAGCAGTACCGCGTGATCAGGGTACGAGCGGAGCTTTCTTCGTGATTTCCTTTTCAGCTCGGATCTAGTTTGATTTAGGAAATTCGTTTATCTCTTATCTTTCATACCTTCGTTGATAGGTTTCAGCTTGTAGCACGTTCCTTAGATATTCCATTGTCAGTCTCTACTCCTCTAGGGGGAGTGTCCCTTCTATCTGTAGGGGATGTGTCATCAGACTAGATGAGTCTAAGTTAGTCATCGAGTTGATCATGTTGCTGATGTCAAATTTCGACATTCTTTCTTAGTATGGATTAACTATCATCATATCATGTTAGTATTGACTGTTTTACTGAAACAGTCAGCTTGTGAGCATTTGTTGGACTTGTATTGATAGTAGCAACCTCACAGGATGACCGGAATGTGGAGTCATTTCTGGTATACGTCGAGTAGGTGATGCTGAGGGACCGGAGTGCTGATTTGTGTGAGACCGGAGTTGTCTCAGAGTATCAAGATGTCTTTCAAGACATACCTAGATTTCCTCCAGTGAGAGAGGCTATTTCCTACATCGAGTTGCAGCCGAGCACAGTACTGATATCCCGAGCACCCTATCGTACATCATCTGCTGAGGTGAGGGAGCTACAGATAGAGTTAGATAAATGAGTTATTATCTTAGAGTATTACTCGCAGGAGTATCTTTTATTTATGGGAACACTGATCCTTTTCGGGAGAATGAGGATGGTAACTTATGATTATGTATAGATTTTTATAATGTGAACAAGTTCACTATCCGGATTTGATAGGATTTATAACTTGTTCGATCAGCTGCGCAAAGCGTAATATTTTCTTGAAGATTGATCTTCATTTTGGTTATCATCAGTTGCGGGTTCAAGAGATGGATGTTCCTAAGACCGTTTTTCTGACTCGATATGGATCTTTCGAGTTCATGGTCATACTATTTGGACTAACCAATGCACCCGCAGTATTCATGGATTTGATGAATCGGGTTTTTCATCCCTTCTTGGATCAGTTTGTGATTGTTTTTATCAATGATATTCTCATTTATTCGAGATCGGAGGCAGAACACGAGCAGCACCTACGTTTGGCTTTGCAAACCTTGTGAGAGCATCAACTATATGCTAAGTTTAGCAAGTGCGAGTTTTGGATTTCTAAGGTCAGATTTCTTGGCTATGTGGTCAGCAGAGAGGGTATAGTAGTGGATCCAGTTAAGGTTTCAGCAGTGCTTGATTGGGAACCGCTAAGGATAGTTATCAAAATTTGTAGCATTTTAGGGTTAGCCGACTATTGTAGGAAGTTCATCCAGAACTTCTTAAAGATTTCGACGTCACTTACACGCCTTACGAAAAAGGGTGTATAGTTTATTTGGAGCGTGGAGTGTCAGAAGGCCTTGATACCTTGAAGCCTAAGTTGACTACAGCGACAATTTTGACTATTCCGAGCAGCAACAGGACATTTGTGGTCTACACAGATACATCATTTGCAGGTTTAGGAGGCGTACTAATGCAGACTCAAATGGTAGTAGCGTATATCTCACGACAATTAAGGATGCATGAGCAGAACTACCCCACTCATGATTTGGAGTTAACAGCAGTGGTATTTGCACTGAAGTCATAGAGACATTATTTGCATGAAGTGCAGTTTGAGTTGTTCACAGACCATCAGAGTCTGAAGTATCTTTTCTTTCAGAAGGAACTCAACCAGAGACAATAACGGTGGATTGAGAGTATCAAGGACTATGAGTTCGCGATTCAGTATCATCTGGGGAAGGCTGGACACCAAAGATGTACAAGGACCTGAAGAGACACTTCTGGTGGAGTGGTATGCGTAGAGAGATTGTAGAGTATATGATTAAGTGTTTTACCTGTCAACAAGTGAAGGCAGAACATCAGAGACCGGTGGGAATACTTCAGCCTTACCCATTCCAGAATGGAAGTGGGCGGACATTTATATGGACTTTATTGTAGGGTTGTCAAAGTTGAAGAAAGAGAATGATTCTGTTTGGATGATAGTGGATAGACTAACGAAGTCAACACATTTTTATTCTAGTGAAGACTACCTATACAGCTGAGACGTATGCGAGGACATTTATTCGAGGAATAGTTTGACTTCATGGAGTTTCAGACACGATTGTATCGGATCGAGGTTTAGTATTCACTTCGTACTTTTGGAGAAGTTTTTAGGATTCATTTAGCAGCAGACTATCATACGGCAGTGTATTCCTCCCTACAAATGGATGGTCAGACTGAGAGAGTGAACCAGGTGTTGGAGGACATGTTGTGGGCCTGTATCATTAACTTTCAAGGCAGCTAGGAAGATCATATTCCACTGATAGAGTTCACTTATAACAATAGCTATCAAGCGATAATCGGTATGGCCCCGTATGAAGCATTGTACGGGAGACCTTATAGATCACCGATATGTTGGGTAGAGCCGGAGGATAGCTTAATGCTTGGACCAGAGCTTGTGAGGCAGACTACTGAGAAGGTAGCATCGATCAAATAGAGGATTCTAGCCGCTCAGAGTTGGCAAAAGAGCTATGCAAATAAGAGATGAAGACCTTTAGAGTTTCAGGTTGGAGATTCAGTTATGCTGAAGGTATCGCCTATGGAAAGCGCTCAGCGATTCGGAAGACGGGAGAAGCTTGCACCGATGTATATTGGACCTTTTTAAATGTTGGAGCGCATTGACCGAAGTTGGCCTCCGTTATTATGTATTGAACAGAGGAAAAAGCCTCTGTAACGGTTGGACGATAGTAAAAAGAGCTGTGTCATACGGACTAGATCTTCCAGCATCGATGTCTAGCATACATAATGTATTTCATGTTTCTATGCTCAAGAAGCACCTACATGATGAGGAGCAACAACGAGTGTTGGATGCACTAGAGATTGAGCTTCAGGATGATTTGACTACTATTGAGATTTCCAGTTTGTATACTTGCCAGAAAGGACAAGAGACTTAGAAACAAGGTAATTCCTTTGGTGAAAGTTTAGTTGAACCGAAGAGGCGTTGAGGAGATTTCTTGGGAGTGCGAAGAGGACATGCGTCGCGACTACCCACACCTATTTGAGCAGGTAAATTAAACTTTAGTATGACTTATATATGACTTATGGTTACATGTATGGTGATGTTTATACTTAACACTAAAATGAGGGTATTAACACTTAACTCCTAAATACTCAGAAAATATGGTATATATATGAGGGGTTTCTTGTTTGAATTTTTTGCTCAATGTACTTGTTCCATTTAGTTGGGGGTTAAGTGGGGGTATTTACATTTTAGATGGTTAAGTGTAGACATCGAGGATGATTCTCGGGAGCACGAAGATGTTATGCAGCGCGACTACCTGCACCTATTGAGGAAGTGGATTGATTTATGTGTGTGATTATTTGTATGGTTATATTTAGATTTAACGCTAGAATGAGGATATTTCCGCTAAATTCTTAATCTTTTGGAATACATGGTATATATATGGGGGTTCCTTGTTTGGATTTTTCGCCCGACGTACTAGTTCCATTTGATTAAGGGTTGAGTGAGAATATAGTCATTCTGGATTGTTAAGTATAAATATCCCTATATGCTTATCAAGAGTTTAATATTACGAGAGGTGTATGTACGGGTTGGATTTCACCCTCAACATGCTTTCTAATACTATCTTTCAGTTAAGTATGATTTCTGAATTTCGAGGACGAAATTCTTTAGACGAAATTCTCTTTGGGGGGGGGGGGGAATGTAAAACCCCAAAAATTTGAATATTTTATGATAAATAATAATAAATATGTTATATATTTATAAATAACATATTATGATGTTTAAGTATGCTACGAATTGATTTGAGATCAATTCAATGTATATATGTATATACATAAGAGCAAATGCACAAATCATGCTCGATGTGTAAATCTGGAAATTTATGATTAGTAGAGAGATTTTATATTTTACATACTGATACGTTCTGAATATGGAAAAACTTAAAAGATCAAAGTTGTAGATATCTTCAGCAACTTTCTAACAAACTTTTAATCACCTCATTCCGAGGTCATATACGAAAGTTACAGCCAAAATACCAAAGAGTATGTTTCTAGTCAGACTGGGTTTTCCAGTTTCGGGTTTCGGGTTTTGGGCTGTACTTTTTCGGGTTTGCTATCATATATACACATGTTTAAACATGAAAAATATCTCTTTTCTTCTGTGTTCCAAACCTTAGCAGCCCCTCTCCTCCTCTCTCAAATCTAGCCCTAAACTTGTGTTCTCGGGGAAGTTTCATGAGGCGAAAGCGAGGAGAAGGCAAGATTTGCGGCGTTTGGCATCGAGGGATCATTCTCACATATTTTTGAGAGTTCATCAACACCCCTCAGGCGAGTAACATCTCGCCCAGCCCTACCCCATGTTCTTAAAAGTTTTCTAATGATTTTAATGGGTTTTTGTTGAGCCTAAAACGTATATTTGAGTATAAAAAAGATGTTCTTTATAGCATATGATGCGAAAATCTTGTGTTTCAGTTTATCAAAAGTCCACCAACGTTTTGGGTAATAAAGATCTAGAGCTGAAACAATTTAATCATGAGTTAAATCACAACTTCTTGTTCCAACGTTTTGGGTAATAAAGATCTAGAGCTGAAACAATTTAATCATGAGTTAAATCACAACTTCTTGTTTTCGAAACATTTTAACATGTGTGTTTATGCTTGGGTTTTTTGGCGATGTATTTTCGTGTTTAATTTTTGCTGCATATTATTATATGACTATTAGAAATGTTAGATTTTTGTTTAAGAAAAAATTATCAAGTTTTAGATCTGTTTCGAAGCACTTTATGATGTTGCTCACTAGCGCTTTGACGCTCGTTGTCCCTCCCATTTCAGGTAACGAGCCAGGTGCACGGAGAGTCGTAGGTTGATGGTGATACACATTAGTGTTCATCATCTCTTTATAGTTTTGTTTAATTTTAGGAGCTCCACTGTAGACATTTTATTGAGTCATTGAGAGTTTTATTCTAGAAGTTGTAAAGGCTGTGTGCCTTATTTCTTTTTATCAGACATTCAGTATTTGTGACTTGTTGAGATCTCCAGATTTTTCATTTCAAAGATTGACTTTGTATTTCTGTATGTTGGATGATGAAATATTAATTTGATCTCTATCATTTCATCAGTTATCTCTTGTATTATCTTTTACTTATTTTTGTACCTACACCTGTTATTGGATCTCTATCATTTCATCAGTTATCTCTTGTATTATCTTTTACTTATTTTTGTACCTACACCTGTTATTGACTCTACTAGAGAGATAGTAATTGTGATGGTATTATCTTTTACTTATTTTTGTACCTACACCTGTTATTGACTCTACTAGAGAGATAGTAATTGTGATGGTGAAACATGTTATTCCACAGTGTGATACATGACAGGTTTGACATTCTTGGTTTCACCTTGGACTGTAACCTTGTGTAAACCCGTGGGTGCCACAACTCTTCTCTTTATTATGATTATTATCCAATCTAGGATGAATAACCATAATATTTGCAGGATTTTTGGCAAACCCTCAGCCATTAAAGGATTTAGCTTGCCTTTACCGATTATCGTTTGAATCGGCCTAGCATGCAGATTGTTCAAATCCGTTCTGCATGTGACGTTGTGCTAAAAGAATGAATTCTTTTAGACTTAGCGCTATGATTTTTTGAATACATAGACTTACTCATCCCTTGCGGGGTTCTCATAGGATTTTTGGCAAACCCTCAGCCATCAACGGATTTGACATGCCTTTACCGATTACCGTTTGAGTCGGGTTAGCATGCGATTTGTTTAAGTCCGTTCCGCATGTAACATTGTGCTAAAAGAGTTAACTCTTTTAGTGCTACGATATTGAATACGTAGACTTCGTCTTTCTTACGGGAATAGTCTACCCAACAACGCGTGTTAAGCGCTGACTTATCTCTAATTAGGGATCAAGATAAAATCCCCTGTGTATGAAGTGTACGGATTTGAAGTCAGGAATTATGTCTTTTCTTAGGGTAAAAGACAAACCCGATGCTGGAGAGGAAGAATTTTATATTCTGTCCCCAGGTCTTATTTATGGTAAAGACGAACCCAAAATGGGAGAGGAAGAATTTTATATTCTATCTCCCAAAACTGAAGAGGAAGAATTTTATATTCTATCTCTAGTTGCAAAGGAAACTCGAGGTGGGATCTCCACCCCCAGAATTCGAAAAGGTGAAACTAAGAGTGGGATCTTCACTCTGAGAATCAAAAAGATTCAAGCAACCTTAACTTTTATAGGATTGGTTGCTAAATCCAAGAAAAGAATCCCTTATTTATCGAGATGGAATTCCATTTTCGGCCCTAACTTTTATAGGTTTGGCTGAAATCGAAAAGGTGGACGTTTCTCGTTTATCGAAAGTGGGAATCCGATCTTGGTCCTAACTACTTGCAGGTTTGACCAAGTGGGGTTGGAGGCAATCCTAACTTTTATAGGTTTGATTGCTCAAATTGAAAGTGGACCTCTCGTTCATGGAAGGAATCGAGAAGGGATTTTGGCTTTGGCCCTAACTTTTATATGTTTGACCAAGAAAGTAGTAGGAGTGTAATACCGATAGCAGTGAAACCTGCCGATTTGTACTAGTCACTCGATGGAAGATTTTGATGTTAAGTGATCAAGACTTAACATGTCAAGTTTGGCCGATTTGTACTAGTCACTCGATGGAAGATTTTGATGTTAAGTGATCAAGACTTAACATGTCAAGTTTGAAAGACATTGAAGATTGGTGGATAGAAGTCAAGACTTAACATGTCAAGTTTGAAAGACATTGAAGATTGGTGGATAGAAGTTTTGGTGGACCCACCGTTAATTGATTTGATCAGTGGGGGATTTTGTGGAGAAAGATTGATCTGTCAAAATGGTCGAATCTCGTCTCAGCAAAAGAATTCACGAGAGTCGGTGAATTCAATATCAAGATATGTTCCAACTTTGAAAACATTCAGAGTCCAAGTGTGGATCTCTTATTTATCATTTTTGTAGTAACTGGGTTATCCCTAAGAATACTACACATAGTATTCTTCCGGAAACTTCCCAATACATGGGTTATCTTGAATGTACTAAGGGTAATACTTTTTCAAGAACTTCCTGTTTATCGGCATCATGAGCCGAGCGCCTTCCTTGGTGATAAGGCGGTATGTGTCGTTCGAATAGACTATCTCTACCACAAATGGTCCCTCTCATTTGGGTTCAAACTTGTCTTTCTTCTTGGAAGTGAGGATCATTGGTCGTCGGACAGCTAAGACCAAATCCCCTTCTCTAAAACTCCATTGTCGAACCTTTTTGTCAAAAGCTCGGGAAATTCTGGATTAATAGAATTCAATGTGCTGTTGGGTTTCTAAGCGCTTTTCATCAAGCATCTCTAGTTCTTCGAGATGTTTCTGATGTTGTTCTTCAGTGGTCATCTCTGTTGCAAGAGTGATCCGAAGTGATGTAATTTGGATTTCTAATGGAAGAACTGCTTCACATCCGTACACTAGAGAATATGGGGTTGCTCCAGTAGGCGTGCGAACTGTGGTGCGATTAGCCCATAGAGCTTCACCGAGTTTATCGTCCTAATCTCGTTTATTAGTCTTCACGAGTTTTGACAAAAGTTTTATGATAGTCTTGTTAAAGGCTTCGGCCAATCCGTTCTCTATGGGATTATAAGCTGTCGACGAGACGTCTTGAATTTTGAACTTCTCGCAAAATTTGATGAAGGTATTACTAACAAACTGAGGACCGTTGTCGTGTATGATTCATCTTGGGACACCATACTGATAACTAATATGGTGTTTGATGAAAGGCACCACGTTGCTCGTCTTAACTTCTCTGAGCGAAATCACTTTAGCCCATTTGGAGAACTAATCAGTAATTGCCAAGATGAATCAGTCACCTTTGACCGACGGGGGGAAAATAGGACCCACGACATCCATTACCCAAGTTTCAAAAGACCATGATGTAGCCAAAGGGTGTAGATGCTCCAGGGGTTGGTGCATATAATTCGTGTGCACTTGATACGCGTGACACTTTCGGGCATATAAGACTGCTTCTTTGATCATGGTGGGCCAAAAATATCACATCCTTCTGATGCGGTCATAAAGTTTAGGGCCGGGTTGGTGTGCGCCACAAACCCCTTCGTGCGTCTCCTTAAGGACATCTTCTGCCTCTTTAGTCGATAGGTAACGTAGTAGTAAGCTATTGTACCCCCGATGATATAGTGTTCGACTCTCTGTATTATAGAAGAATCACGATGCTCTCCGTCGGATTGAGTCCCTTTCCTTTACGTCTTCTGGTAAAATCCCGTGTAGGATGTAGTCTATGATAGGGAAGCACCAGTCTCGGGATTCGAACTCAACTTGGGTTGAATGCACTTCTTTAATATCCTCTTCTCTATCGTCTACATCGTAGATTAGTACGATGAGCTGGTGAGTTCTCACCGTAATGAAATTTTCCATTTCGGGAGGCTGTGCCAGAGATACTGCTAACGCTGCTAACGCATCCGCGTAGGCGTTCTATAAGTGTGGAATGTATTCGATGAAGAATCCTTCAAACGATTATGCCATCTCAACGGCCATCTTATAGTATGGTATCAAATCCTGATGTCTGACCTCATACTCTCCTTGAACTTGTTTAACTACCAGTTAAGAATCACTGAAAGCTTCAAGGTATTCGACCCCTAGCTCTTTAGCAAAGCTGAGTCTAATAAGCAGTGCGTTATATTCGGCTATGTTATTTGAGCACGGCTCGATCAGTGAGTAGGCTCGGGGTATCACATGTTTCCTGGGGAAACTAAGACAACTCCGAATCCGGAGGAGATCTTAGAACATCCAGGAGCACTTGCTACATTAGCTACTCTCAAAGCACCGTCGAAGTACAAATACCACACCTGTTGATGGGAAGTCATGTTGGCTTCGTAGGTTTCATCTGGCAGATCGTCGTATACTCCGACGGTATCCATAGTTAGGTTAGCTGCCAGTAGATCACAAATAGCTTGTCCTTTGACTGACTTTTGTTGTTTAAAGTGTAGGTCATATTAGGACAGGAGCAGTGCCCATTTTGCTAACCGCCAATTTATGAAAGCTGACTGCGTCATGAATACTCAGACTGGGTTAACGTTGGAAATAACATAAATAGTCTGTCCAACCAAGTAATACCGCATCTTTTGAATTGCAAACACCAAGGTAAGACATTCTCTCTCAATCATTGGATACCGGGATTCGGTACCCACAAGGGTCCGACTCAAGTAATATACTGCCTGTTCGTGACCGTTGTCGTCGTCTTATGCAAGTAATACACTTAACGAGTGGCTCGTCGCCTTGACATAAATCAAGAACGGTTTGCCCGATTTCAGTGCAACGAGTACAGGAGGTTTCTAGAGATATTCTTTAATATTCTCGAATGCTTTTTGACAAGTGTCGTCCCATACGAATGACACACCCTTCTTTGTGAGCCTGGAGAATGGTTGACATTTCCCCAAAAGGTTCGAGATGAACCGACGGATATAAGCTAACTGTCCTTGTAATCCTCTGAGTTCTTTAAGGTTTTTTGGGGGTTACAACTCGTTAATTACCTTCACTTTATCAAGGTCAATGTGAATACCCTTGGTGGTGACGACGAATCCAAGGAATTTGCCGCTGGACATTCCGAGAAAAGATTTGGTAGGATTCATCTTCAGCTGACGAGTCCGCATCAAGTCAAGCATCATCTTTAAGTCTTTGATGTGATCATTCTTGTCATGGCTTTTCACAACTAGATTGTCCACGTAGCATTCGATAGTCTTCCAAAGATGCTCCTGAAAAATCTTTGACATGGCTCTTTGGTATGTGGCACCTGCGTTCTTCAAGCCGAAGGGCATAACTATGTAACAGAAGACACCGAGGGGTATTCTGAACGTAGTATGTTTCTTATCATCTGGATGCATCTTTATTTAATTATAGCCAGAAAATCTGTCCATGAAAGACATTCTCTCAAACCCACACGTCTTGTCGATGATAATATCTATGATGGGAAGAGGAAAGTCGTCCTTCGGGCATGTCGTGTTAAGATCTCTAAAATCGATGCAGATCCTTATATTTCCGTTCTTCTTGAGGACTGGGATAATATTAGCAAGCCACTCAGGGTGTTGCTCCTCCCTGACGAAACTTAAGTTAATAAGCTTTTTAACTTCGTACTCTATCACCTCCATAATTTGCGGACAAAACCGTCTTTGCTGTTGTTTGACTGGTTTGGCATCCGGCTTAATATTGAGGTGATGCATTGCCACATTGGGATCGAGCCCTGGCATATCCTCGTAGTTCCAAGCAAAAACATCGATGTACTCTCTAATGAGGGCAATTATCTCTTCTTTCTCATTTGGCGGGAGATTGTCGCTGATGAATATCGGTTTCGGGGTTATTCTCGTCATCTATATTTACTTGGATTACTTGGTCCTCGGTAGGGGGTTCCCTTTGTTCAAATCTATCACCGTACTGCATATTCAGGTGATGAACCCAAGGGTCTTCCCAAGTTGGTATTTGATCGTCTTCTTCAACGGTGACGGAGTTAATTATAGTCATGTTCGACATTAGTCTTTTGAACATTTCCCCAAGACTAGCGTCGGAGTCCCAGGCTGAAGAATCGGAAGAATATCCGTCTTTACCCTTATTAGCTATTTGATTGATGACTTGCCAGTAGCACTCATCATCAGACGAGGAGACGTAGCCTAAACCTCTTCTGTAGCTATAATAATTATCGGGTTTTCCTTTTGGTACATAAGCCATACAAAGTGGAACTCGCGGACCTCGACCGAAACAAAGACCCTCTCCGAGTGCGAAGTCATATTCGTATCTCTCCATGAGGTTTTGTGCTTTTGTATCATATCTGAATAAATGAGGAGCATGTTTATCGTCATCATCATCTTCTTCCAAGAAGTGGTCTGGTATTGAAAATTCATTTCTTTTACCGTAGATAACTTCCTTTTCACCCCCTGCCTTTGCGGGGACAACAAGTGTTATTCCGAACGAATCCCGAACATGCTTCTTCATCATGCAACATGATTGAAGTGGCATATACAAGTCGGGGTCATCATATAACCCTTTCATGATGTTATCAAGACACAATGAGTACTCTAAATTATCATTTATTACTATTTCTTTGGCAAGTTGCCAATTACAACTACTATCCGATGACTCTCCATCGTCAAGATTGATTACAATGGGTATATGTTATTAAGAACAAAACCATCGTTATAATCAAACCCAGCTTCGGTGTCAGCTTCTTCTCCGCTATCCGTACCTTGGGCCGATGGTTCAGTATCGGATTCAGCCCCGTACAGAAGAGAGTCGGTAAAATAATTTTCTAACTCCTTAAACGGCTACTTATTCGCGACCACCATATTAACTTCATTATTAGTGTCTACATATTTAAGACACTGATGGAGGGTGGAAGGGACTATAACGTTACCGTGGATCCATGGTCGACCCAATAGTAAGTTATAGGAAGTATTTGTGTCGATCACATAACATGTGACTTCCGACTTCAAGTCTCCGATCTGGCACTTCACTCAGATTTTACCTAGTGGTCTGGACCCACTGATGTTGAATTCGTAGATCATAGTGCCCGTGGAGGCCAGCTTACTAGCCGGTATTCTGAGATTATACCTCAATTAAAATGGCATGATGCTAACAGTGGAACCCGGATCGGCTTGGATCCGGTTGACTACGCTGGAGCCAATGTGCCCGGTGAAATACAAGGGTCGATCATGCTTTGAATTCTTCATCTGCATGTAGGGAAAGTGGTGTGCTGCGAGGTTGCAATGT
The DNA here is from genome assembly GCF_001876935.1 of Asparagus officinalis. Classification (NCBI taxonomy): domain Eukaryota; kingdom Viridiplantae; phylum Streptophyta; class Magnoliopsida; order Asparagales; family Asparagaceae; genus Asparagus; species Asparagus officinalis. The sequence continues at coordinate 122,811,042 of NC_033797.1, read as the reverse complement.
TGGACTGACGGCTCTGGTTCTTCAGGAGATGGCTTGATCTGAGTCAGGAAAATATCAGAATTTGTTAAGGCTTCTTGCAATGCTTCCCTCGTGTCTTTCGAAAGACGTAGCAGCTCATATAGAGTTATTCTGGTCGGTATATTGGCTAACTGTATCATAATATCGAAGCGGTGTGGAGTGTTCGAGTTCTCCGGTTTGTCTCTCCTAATTGGTTGATTGAATCGAGACTGCTTCGGGTTCTGGCCCTCTTGGTATAAAGGCTCTTTTTCCTTTAGCTTTTGTCGAGTCTTTTCAACAGGTGCTGGGGGAGTTGTGATCACTCCCATTTCTGCTAATATTTTGGAGGGAATGGTTTTGGTTACCCCCTGCTTAGCTAACTGCTTGGAGGCATCTGGGTATTTGCAATGGTATTCATTCCTACTCCGGGTAGCAAAGACCAATTCTCTGTTGGTTACAAATACTTTTTAATCATTTTCAGAGAGTGGGAAAGTAGGAATTTTTTCATCATCTTCTTCTGGAATGACTGCGGCTCCACAACAAGACTTCCATTTTCCCTTTGATTTCTTCTTGGATGATGATCCGGCCCACTGTTCATCTTCAATTAGATTGAATGGACCCAGAGAATCTCGTCATTTGGGGCTATGTGTGGCACAAGTCCTTTCTGGCGTTGTTCGTGAGGATCATCGTTGACGGTCTTCACCGCTACATTCATTATGGTTTCGGGCTAAAACCAATTCAAAGGAACAGACCCGAAGCTGATTGACACTGCGTTCGTACCCACCTTCTTTTTCTTAGACTGTTTCATAGTAATGACCCCGACATCGACCAAAGCTTGGATATTGTCTTTGAGGGCATAGCATGACTTAGTCGGGTGGTGGACTGCTCTGTCGAACGCGCAGTATTTCGGATCATTAACCATTTTGGCGTCTTCCTGATCTTGGATCGAATACAACTTGATCTTGTTATTCTCTATGAGGTATTTGAAAATACCGGGGACTTCGTCCTCTTTAAAAGAGTAAACCTTCGGGAATTTCGGTTCTAAAGTCTTCTGTTTTTTAGGTTGTTGTTGCCACCGTGACTGCTGAGGCGCCTTTTGCTGATGTTGTTGCGGTTGCGGTTGTGCTTGCAGCTCGAATATTTGGTTCGCATCCACTGCATTCGCTTGTGCTTTTGCCTTACCCTAAGGGATAAAATTTTGCTGTGGAGCATTCGTCGTCGTTTGACCTCTTTCAGCCTTCTTCCTTTTGAGGAAGCGTTCGGCTCGTTCTCCTTGGACCTTCAAGTCCTTCCAAGTCTTGGATGGTACCATTCCCATGGCTTTGAGGATATCCAGAGAAAGATTGTTGTGATAGATTTCTAGGATGAAGTCCTCGCTGACCGGATCTCTATAATTCATAGCTTTGTTCCGGAATCGTTTGACGAAATTTTCAACCAACTCTCTGTCCTTTTGTTTCTCATCGAATAACATTCCGATTGAAACCTTGGTATCGTCATCGAAGAAATTTGTGAGAAACATGTCTTTCATGTCGTCCCAACTGCTGATACTTCCCGACTTAAGACGACGATACCAATCGAAGGCCACTCCGCGAAGGGTGCCAACAAATGATCGTACCATCAAGGGCTCATTTTCGGAGATTATTCCCAAATGAGATTTGAAGTATATTAAGTGTTGAGTGGGAGAATCCTTTCCGTCAAATGGCGTGAAGTTAATCAAATTAAACTTTGCCGGGTACGGGATTGATTCCCACTTTCTTGGGTAAGGACAGGGTATTCCAGAATTCTTTACTTCTTGAGCGCTCATCAACGCATTGATTTTGCTCTCCAAATCCCTTATCTTCTTATCCTCGCTCGTATCTTTCTTCGAGCGATTCTGGGGAGAAGTGACATGATCTTCCTTCATATTGTTATCATCTGTAGGTGTGAATTTTGATCTCCCGAAATAGGGATTTCGTTTGTATTTATAAGAATAGCTTATTACAAACTAATGAATCAAAAGTTATAACAGAAGTGGAGGGAAGGCCCTCCTTGTTTAACTTGGGGACTTTTGTAGCTATAGGACGCCTCGCTCGGTTCTCGCGCCGAGTCTGTTTTCCTTAGACGATTCGACCGAGGTTGCTGGTGAGCTTCAGTACGCAGTAGAAGCTCGTGCTAGTCGAGTTCGAGTTTCCGAGTTCGATGGCGATCAGGGCCCGAAGCTAGGAGAAGATGCTACAGTGCAAAAGTCATGCAAAGAGCTTGTCGTCAACTCCGTCGAGAGTTGAGAGCAAGGTTGTTGATAGCGGATCGCGTCGCGTCGCGGCGAGGTACCGCTTAGGCTATTGCGTGCTATTGCGACAAAATAGCGGCAAATAGCGGCAAATAGCGCACAGTCAAATAGCGGTCAAATATTAATATATTTAAATATTCTTAATAATAAGAAAAATCATATAAAAATCTAAAAATCCTATAAATGCATACATGATGCCTATACATGAAATAGATGTGCGATAATTACATAATATTAAGAACATACTATAATTATAAAGATTAAAGAATGAAAAAACGTACCTGTTTATCCAAAAGACTGTTAGTTGTCCTTCTTCAACTTTCAAGTCTCTAATATAAAAATGCTCGACAATAAAAAAAATCATTGATTAGTATCATCATCATCATATTAACTACTAGAAAGTTGACCTAAAAAATAAAATATTTAAGTATAGATAAATGACTAAATGAGCAAAGCAAGATAATATCACACATATTTTATCCCAAAGCATGTTGCATTATCAACTGTATAGCACAAAAAATATCTAGCAGAGCTATTTCCAAATAACCCACAACAGAGAACAAAAGAACCCACAACAGAGAACAAAAGAACCCACAACAGAGCTAAACAATAGCAAAACAAAAGAACCCACAACAGAGCTATTTCCATAATAAACAGAAATTGTACGCAGGTATATGCCCAGTAGCCCAGTGTTCATTTAGGAACCCATAATAAACAGAAATTGTACTTCATTGAAAGGGAAGACAGAAATTGGATAAAAAAGATGAAATTGGATCAAAAAGAATTTCTGTACTTCATTGAAAGGGAAGAGTCGGAAGACAGAAATGGGATAAAAAGATGAAATTGGATCAAAAAGAAGGTTTAGAGGAGATTTATACCTTTTCCTCTGTTGCAGATGTTTGGTGGAAAATTTGTAATAAGAAAAATGAATGAAAGAACTGTATTTGATTTTATTCTCTCTAACTGCTTAGAAAAAGAATGATTACAACTCTCTCCACTCTCGATTACAATTGGATTCCCGATTACAAAAGAGAAGAGAATGATCTGGATTCTCTCCTTTATTTAATTCTGGGTTCTTCACGGTGGCGATGAGATGCCTCCCTCGAATGCTTGCGTTGAGTTTGCTTCTCGTTGACGATCCAAATATCTATGCTCACTGGAACAATAGTCTTGTCTGGTTGATAACTCTTGATGAGTTTCGTGATTCAAAACAAACAATAAACTCTAGTAATAGAGTTGTTCAAATCGAAAATAATTCGGTTAATAAGCCAAATATCGACGGTTTAGAGCTCTTCTGTTTGTTGATTTCCCAGACTGTGTAAGGATTCAATCCTCTTTTTTTCTGATTCTAGGAAATCTGATCGAAAGATCCTCTCTAAGTAATCCAATCTCCAAAAATCCGAATCCAGCCCCGATTATCAAAAATCCGATCCTTAACTCTGTTGAGTTTGTTGATATTTATAGGGGGATTAGGGATGTAACTGCCCCCATAATCCGCGCCTAAATGGGGGTTTAGTTACCCCATTAATCGGGTGTAACAACCCACGTAAGCCACTCCTCAAATCGGGGGGCAGTTTTCGAAACTGCCTGGATCGTGTTTGAACAGGTCAGAACTTTGACATGCATTCTGGCCTAAATTCTGTGTTTGAACGCAGCATCTGGAGGTGCGTTCTGCAGCGATATTGAGTTGCGTTCTTCGATGTTTGAAGGTGCGTTTGGCAGCAATATAGAGCTGCGTTCGACGTCGGTTGGAGCTGCGTTGGGCAGCGATGATGAGCTGCGTTCGACGTCGGTTGGAGCTGCGTTGGGCAGCGATGATGAGCTGCGTTGGACGTCGGTTGGAGCTGCATTGGGCAGCGATGATGAGCTACGTTGGGCAGCGATGATGAACTGCGTTGGGCAGCGATGGAGCTGCGTTCGAGCTGTTTGTTGAAGTTGCGTTCGAGCTGATTGTTGAAGCTGCGTTCAGGTTTCTCTGTCTTTATATATGGATGACACCAATGACCAGTAAAGGAGGTCTTATTCAGGCCATTTGTGACAATTGAGGCATCTCAATAACGCTCTATCAACTGCAGGTCACGATCTCCACTAAGATTTCTTTGCATGATTTACCCATGTGCTCCTCGGTGTGTCGAATATCATTACACTGCTCATCAACACCTCTAATAGTTACTAATATAATATTAGTTATGCTGTTGTCGCAGCCATCAAGATCAATCATCTTACATAAGAAGCTGCATTCGTGTTTGCAGCGGTTGAAGCTGCGTAGGTGATTGAATTGGTGTTGTGTCTTGACGATGGTACGCAGGGAGGACTTCCACGTCTTGGTTTGAAGAGATCGTTGATTTGTAATCTCTTTCTGTCAGAGCAGTTGCTAAAAGATGTCGTTTTTGTAATCTTTGCTTTAGCTCTTTGATATGTGAAAGTCTTCAATTGTAGCCTTGCTGAAGTCGTCAGATGTATTCCATTCATCGGTGTTTATGGGAAATCAGCTATCTATTATTATTTTTAGAACAGCCTACAGAACCCCCTCCAAAGTTTTCGAAAGTTTTCGGCGTTGACTGGGACGAATTTTCGAAACACCTTTGGAACCCAAAAATCTTTGTGATGTAATGTATCTTATGGCATGATGGAGTGAAGCATCTTCACGTTGACATTCTTCATTCTCTATGTTTTTGTTTGTTCATACCGTAATGACTTGGCTTTAGCTTTGTTTGACTAAGTTTTCCCGTCACATCTAGGGGAGTTGGGCATTTCTGGGCTTAAGACAGATCTGACGTCATAGATGGAGAGAACCACAAGCCTGTATAAGAAGGACTTTATCCCCAGCTTAGTCAGGAAGACGGTCCTCAGAGGGATTTATCTTCTCTCCTGATCATATCGCCATTACTTGGAATATTAACCTCTTTGAAAGGGTTAGTTACGTGATAGGCTGAGATTGGCCACCAGAACACATGTCTAAATTACGCGTTCTGCTGTTTGAACGTGAGGGTGCGTTCGGAAATCAAAACCCCCTCTTTTGAAAACGTGAGAATCACGTTTCGGGTGAGATTTGCCTAAAATCCCGCTCTGATTTGACAGCTACAGCTGTTTATAAATGGACCACTGAGGTCGAATCACAAAGTCATTCGACTTTTCCCTTTCTTACTTGATTTTTAAACAGGGCTACTGTTCATCTTCTCCAGCACTTCAACGGAGGAAAAGATCCGTTCCTAAATACTTCGCCCATCTTCGTCTTCTTCACCACAGTTGCTATGGGACCTAAGAAGAAAATGGCGTCCAAATCGAAGATCGCCGAAGCTCAGGGTGCTTCTTCGGCTAGAACCTCTGGGGACGATCAAATCCCCGTGCCTTCGTCGCTGGTTTCTTCAACTAACGGTAAGATTGAGCCATTGGCAGTTGGTTTGATAGATCTCACGTCCCTTACCCCTGATTGACGATCTGTATTTAAACACAAGAGATAATTCTGGGCTGGTAATCGATTTCAAGAAAACGCATGGCCAGCTCCATCATTCATAAAATTTCAACGCAGGTTTAGACCATGCGTTCGAGAATCTGAACGCGGGTCTAAATCTTGCGTTCAACATTAGATGCAGGTTAAGACCCCGCGTTCGAGAATCTGAACGCAGGTCTAAACCTTGCGTTCAAAATTAAATGCAGGTTAAGACCCCGCGTTCGAGAATCCGAACGCAGGTCTAAACCTTACGTTCAAAAAATTTAGATGCAAGTTAAGGCTCTGCATTAAATGATCTGGACGCAGGTCTGAGACTTCTTCTGACTAACTTTTCTATTTGCAGTATGCTACTCCAGCGAGCCTCTTTCCTTCAACTATTACTTCGGTCATGCGGGAGGTGCGGTGAAGAATACAATCTTCAGTTTTGCCTTCGAGTATCCAATATTCCAGGGTACCCATAAAGAGCGGGCGAAACTCATCACTCAGGCTTTTCCTGAGACTCTCAGGTCTTTGGTTACAAATGCCAAATTTGAAACCGCAGAGCGTGAGATTTTAAAGAAGCTGTCGTTCCTATTCGGGGATTCTGTAAAAATGGACCCCAAGCGGATGTCCGAGGGGAATTACAAATGGCTGAAGGTAGTTAACAACCGTCGTCTTTTCCTTCCCAACTTGGAGCGGATGTGGCCAATTTCTTATTATCAGTGCGCTTCTATTCCGCGGTCGATGAATTGGGAACTTGTTCAAGACCAAGGCGGTGTTGCTACGGGGCACATCACTCATCGGGGTACTCATCCCGCTGGTTTCAATAATTTTATGGCTTTGAAGCCGGGTTTATTCCAAAAAGAGCATCCTGTCGGGGAGCCTGCTAAATTGGCGGAGGTGTTCATTAGAACATTTATTTCTGTCAAAGGAGAGTTCCCTGCTCGGGATTTCAGGGCCCCTACTTGGGTTCACTCCAGTGATGCGGACTGGTGGGCCCGGATGATAAATTTCGTCTTGGAGGAACTAGAAGAACCTTTGAGAATTTCGGATTTGAGAGTTCCTATAACAGCCACTCGATACGGTATTCCTCCGAATTACAGCGGACTCTTCGCTATGCTGGAATTCTACAACCCTCACACCGGCACCTTTTTCACTCCAGTTGGTGAGCTGGGCTTCGCTCTCCACGAAATGTTTGAGATTTCTGGACTGTCTTTTGGAGAATTGCCTTATGAGGAGTTCGTTCCCGGAAGCAGGGAATTAGAGATCCTGAAAAATGGTGCTCCCGAAATCTACGACACTTACTGGGAATTGATGTGCCATTTCCAGATATGTGCACAAATTACTGGGAAAAGAGCAAGCGGCGTAAAACAAGGACAGTGGTCGGAGCATCTTTTCCGCAATCTATGGGACAAAGAAGCCGATGTGACTCGCTTAGCCGCCAGTACTCTTGAGGAGATCGCGGAACGCATCAATGATGCAACTTCTCACTACACTTGTGAGGTAGAAGAGGATGTTTTCCCAGCGTTCACCACGTTTGAGAGCTTCCATTATCAGGCAGAAGTCCCAATCTCCGACATGGCTTTGTTTGCTGGTTTTTTAACTCTTTGGTTGAAGCGTTGTGTGGTACCCACAAGGCCAGTGGATGCTATTACAGTAGAAGTCTTGTATCCCGCCGTTCTATTGGCTTATGGACGACCCTTGAATCTTCTTTCAGCCATGGTGTGCTGTTTACAAAGTGGCTTGCAGGAACTATCTTCCGAGTTTATTGCTGTCAAGAAAGTAGATTCCGACGGGAAGACTATCATTCAGACCCCAACCCCTCGAGTGCCGATGCCATACATTTATTTGGTATCTTGGTTTGTGTTGCATTGCCCTCCGATAATGACGACTCCCGAATCAAGTGGCACTTCAGCTCCTCTTGTTCAGCAGTTAGAAACCTCTGAATGGGCCGGTTGGTATCAAGTTAAATTCCGTGAAATATTGAGATGGGATTATAATTACGAGATCGCTTGCAAGTTTCCTGCTTTCGAAGGTGGCGCGTATGGAGAACTCCATCAAGACACTCCGGGACCGAATTCTTTCACCAAGCTTAGCAGGGGTGCCTTTTGGTGGCTTATAAATATTCGTCCGGGCTATCTTGTTTTTCGACAAGGGAGGAAATGCTTTATTGAACCTTATCAGCCTTATCTCTTTTCTCGGCAATTTGGCTATGATCAGCTCTATGTTGGGAACCCAAACCCTACTCTTGCGTACACAGGTAATGTGTATGAAGGAGCACGAGCTTGGTACTACTCGGTGGCTGGTTGTACCAGAGCAAAATTCCGGCTACCACATAAGATGCCCAATGCACGTACCTCTCTGAGCTTCGGTACCTGGTACCAGGCCGCTTCTCAGATTTCAGCTTACAATATGAATACTTCTTGTTTGAAGGCCATCCGCAAATGGTATGCTTCAAAGAAGAGTGCCAAAAGGTTCCGCGCCCGTGGTGCTAGCGAATATTTATCATATGAGAAGTCGATTCCAGAGGACGAACGACAACAATCACCAGAGCCAATTCAGGAAGAGGTCAGGATGCCGGATACTCGCGAGGTAGAACCTTCAAGAGTTCAGACTCGGAGTAAGAGTGCCACTGGAAAGAGGGTACTAGGGCCGGTCGAAGAAGCCAAGTATGACAAAAGAGCTCGTCGGAAGTTAACGCTCGAACCCCCTGCTTCTAAACTTATGACGGATGCTCAGAAAGCATGGTGTACCGAAGATGAAGAACAAGAATCGACTGCTATGGAACTCTCGTCTCAGCCTGGTCTCCCCTCAGTTGGTCCTGCTTTAGGAGGCCATGATTCTTCTGCTCATTCATTGTATGAAGAAGAGCGTGGAGATGAATCTTTTGCAGGGGGTGCAGATTTTGTCCCTGAAGACACGCTTCATGATACAGCCTCCACTGCCTCTCATGTTGCAGAAGACATATCCCATGTCCCAGAACCTCTAGAGGCTGCCCAGCAAGGCTTAGCCACGGAAAAGTCTCCTTCCACTTCTGTGTTATTACCAATTATAGGCGACTAGCAGCCTAGTCCTACTACTGGAATCATAGCAAAGTCCACTGTCGCCGAAGATGCGCCAGCATTTCCCCCTGTAGGCGAAGAGGAACCTATGGATCACAGCGAATGTGCAGATGCCACAGATGATGAAGGCGACCAGCGTGGGAATGAAGGGAGCAATGACAACCTGGGTGATGACAGCGATGATCCCGATGACTGAGATATTCCACCACCATCTTTTTCCGACAAAGCGTCGGCCTGCATTCCTCTACCTCTCACTGGTAAGTGTTGTTTATTTCGGCTTGCGACTAATCTTTAATCTGTATTTAACCGATTTTCTCATGCAGATCCTATGATACATGAGGCAAGTACTGTCACCCCTCCTTCGACGCAACAGCTTCTCATGCAGATCCTATGATACATGAGGCAAGTACTGTCACCCCTCCTTCGACGCAACAGCTTATGCCAGTGCCGGCTCAAGTGTCAGAGCCACCTCGCTTGGAGACCTCGACGACGGTCCTCCCACCGACGACTTTATTGACGATTTCTTTAGCCTCTACGGAAGTTGTAGACGTGCCAAGGTTATCTCAAATGGGGGAACTGATGGCTTTGCAATCGAGTCTGTCTCAACTAGATATTGGCACTCCTTCCCAAGCTACTACACCGAAATCACCTGCTGGTATTTTACTTGGCTTCGCGTGTTCAGAAATTTCTGTACCGTCGCCTATTGCTGTTTCGAGCCCCGCAGACGTACCAGATTTTGTCAAGATTTCCCTTGACTACTTGGGAGGGCTTACCAAGAAAATAATTGAGGTTGTGCTAGCCGGACGAGATACTTTTGATACCTTCAAGCCCATGCTCACGAACAGTTTGAACAACCTCAAGCTTGTAGGTGATGTCGACGTTGTTCAGCTCTGCTCCGAAGCTATCTCACGTCTAGAGGGACAACTCAGATTCTTGGAGGCTTTGGGTCGCGCTGATATCCAAGCGCAGATTGCATCTACTTTTGAGGATATTCGAGCCGAAGAACTCAATAAGTATGAAGCCGCTCGACGTCATATAGCTGAGGAAGAGGTTGAGGTTGAACAACTGCAACAGCTGTACGCTCAAAAACAAGCTGAGCTGACACTTTCGAATACTTTTCTGGAGAATTTGCGAGAGAAGATCGCTGCCGCTGAAGTGGAGTTGACTAGGATGAAGGCTCAATTCAAATGAGAAGAATCTATTGTCACTGAGCTCAATGTCAAAAGTGCTACGTCCCTGGTGAATTACCGTGCCAAAGCTGGTGATCTGGAAGAAGCTAAGAAGGAGGTAGCTGACATGCTGTCTAGTGAGGACGAGCTTCGGAAACGGGCCGAGATGCTGGTTCGGGCCGACCATGAAGAAAAACTTTCTGACATTAAGTCTCAGCTAGCTTCATTTAATCTGATGAATTAATGAGCCTGTTTTTGTATCGTTCTTTTGGTAGGAACAACACTTATCTTAGGTCACCTTGTTTTCCTTTAAATAAAAGTAGTGCTGCCGTTTGGCTTTTTATTATTTCTTTTTCATATCATGTTTTGACATGGAACAATGAAATACCAGTTTGATATTGCGACAACAACTATTTATTCCTCTTGTAATATGCTTTTGTCTTAAATACTAGAAAAATCCTGTAAGTGCCAGGAATGTAATATTACCGTGGCGCACTTCGTGGTATTGTCGCTCTACTATTAAGAGTCGACAAGTGGAAGGTGTTGTGATTGGTGCAATTTTGAGGACCTATCACTCTATTGACGAGAGTCGATAAGGTAGGAGTGTTGCGTTTGGAGCAACTTTGAGGACTTATCGCTCTATTGATGAGAGTCGATAAGGTAGGAGTGTTGCGATCAGAGCAACTTTGGAGACCTATCGCTCTATTGATGAGAGTCGATAAGGTAGGAGTGTTGCGATCGGAGCAACTTTGGAGACCTATCGCTCTATTGACAAGAGTCGATAAGTTAGGAGTGTTGCGTTTGGAGCAACTTTGGGGACTTATCGCTCTATTGATGAGAGTCGATAAGGTAGAAGTGTTGCGTTTGGGGCAACTTTGGGGACTTATTGCTCTATTGACGAGAGTCGATAAGTTAGAAGTGTTGCGTTTGGAGCAACTTTGGGGACTTATCACTCTATTGATGAGAGTCGATAAGGTAGAAGTGTTGCGATCAGAGCAACTTTGAGGACTTATCGCTCTATTGATAAGAGTCGATAAGGTAGGAGTGTTGCGATCGGAGCAACTTTGGAGACCTATCGCTCTATTGATGAGAGTCGATAAGGTAGGAGTGTTGCGATCGGAGCAACTTTGGAGACCTATCGCTCTATTGACGAGAGTCGATAAGTTAGGAGTGTTGCGTTTGGGGCAACTTTGGGGACTTATCGCTCTATTGACGAGAGTCGATAAGTTAGAAGTGTTGCGTTTGGCGCAACTTTGGGGACTTATCGCTCTATTGATGAGAGTCGATAAGGTAGAAGTGTTGCGTTTGGGGCAACTTTGGGGACTTATCGCTCTATTGACGAGAGTCGATAAGTTAGAAGTGTTACGTTTGGAGCAACTTTGGGGACTTATCGCTCTATTGATGAGAGTCGATAAGGTAGAAGTGTTGCGTTTGGGGCAACTTTGGAGACTTATCGCTCTATTGACGAGAGTCGATAAGTTAGAAGTGTTGCGTTTGGAGCAACTTTGGGGACTTATCGCTCTATTGATGAGAGTCGATAAGTTAGAAGTGTTGCGATCGGAGCAACTTTGAGGAAAATAGAGTTCAAACTCTGTAGCAATGAAATCCATAATGGGTTTAATGCTGACATAAGAAATGTACAAAAGTTTTAAGCTAAAGCGGTATATTTCCCAAGAATTCCAATTCCAGAACTAGGGGTACCCCCTGCGTTCATGTCCTTGAGTGGGACTGCGTACTTTTGAAAGAACGCATCTCTGAACCATTGCGTTTGGTCTGACTTTTATGGACACAGGGTTTTGACCCGCGTCTAACAGGAAGCTGAAGCGGCCGTAATGATAACGAAGAGGCCTTTCTCAACGGGGAGTCTTGGAACTCTACACCGTTATTAATTATTATAAAATGGGTTTGATTAGTCTTGTCAGAAGCCTTAACGCTTAGACTTCTCCCTTGAACTCAGAAACGAGTTTCTTCTCGTTAATTCTTCCACGATTTGATTTCGTCGTCTGGCCATGGCTCCCAAGAGATCTCACGAACAGATGGCGGACATTCTTCCGCCGTCGAAGGGTGCTTCTGACTCCGCCTCCGGACCGCCGTCGACGCCTCCGACGTCTGGTCATCGAGGTAATCCTCGTTGTCTTAAGCATTTTTCTTTGATTGATTTTCTTGAAATTCCTTAGATGAGGTCTGGTTGACGATGACGAATATAATTCGTCTCTTCAATCTTGAATGTGAAAAGAATTTCAATGTCTCTTGATGAAAACTGTTCATCTTCTTGACTTTGGATCCTGAAAGAACTTTTTGTGTCCATTGTTGTAAACAAGAATCAAACCCTCCTGTTGAACACACGGAAAAGTTCCTGTGTTTATTGATAAGAACTGTTTAGATTTTGAACGTAAAACAGAACTTTTTATGTTTGATGATAAGACAAAGGGTCGATCCCTTAATCTTGGACGCAAGTCTAGATTCTTTGCGTTCAAATTGATTTTGACGCAGGTCTGAACTCCTGCGTTCGAATTCAGTTGTCCAAAAGATTTACTGAATTTATGCTGGCTTTGTTGACAGGTGGGACTTCTGCCCAAGAGGACGCCCCTCTGATTACACCCCTTGCTATGGTCCCTCCTGGTAAAGTATTCACCCCAGACTTCGAGAGTGTGCACTTCCTCACAGAGCTCCTGGAGAACATGGTGAAGCAAGCATACATCATCTCTGAGCAAGGATGGGCCCCATTTTCAGATTTTCTGGATTCGTTCTTTGATGTGATGGACTTGCTGGAATGTATCAATCGCAGCTGGACTGATCACTGCGCCAAGAAGGTTCACTTGTTCAGACGTACTGTGGAAACCCTAGAGAAACTGCAGAGCGCTGACTTGAAGCCTGAGATAGGGGAGGCTCTTCAGGCTTTGCGATCAGAAGCTGGTGCCGCTGCTGTTACTGCTGAAGAATTAAGGGGGAGAGCTGAAGCAGAGATCCGAGCCAAGCATGCTGCACGTATTGCTCAAGTCAAAGCCCGCCTTGCATCCTTTTCCCTTCGGGAACCACCCTTTTTTATTAAGTAAATTTTTAGTCTGTAATAACTTTTTGGTACTTCCTCAAACACCTATTATCTGCATGAAATGAACTGCCGCTGTTTTTTCTTGCATTTTTCTGTGTTTTCCTGGGATGTTGCAGTCTTGTTGTGATGTTGGAGCTTCTGCAAATTATTCTTTTGTGTTCGTATGATCTGAACGCAGGCCTATTGAGGACATCTTCTGGAAGTTAAAATGATCATGTTGTGCGTTCGTTGGTGCGAACGCAGTGTCAGGTTCTGCAGCTGTAGGACTTGAAACGTAGCTGTAGACTTGTTTTGAACGCAGTCATGGGACTTGCGTTCAAGAGAACTGAACGCAGTCAAAGGACTTGCGTTCAAGAGGACTGAACACAGTCAAAGGATTTGTTTTGAACGCAGCCATAAGACTTGCGTTCAAGAGGACTGAACGTAGTTAAAATTGGGACTTTTTCACCAAACAGATTATGCTGATAGCTATCTGAAAGACTTTGGAAAATTCTTTTATTATAATGATTCTCAATAACTTAAATCGTCAGAGGTGCAGTGTTAACTTGACGACATACAAAGTAGGAGAACTTCTTTACTCAAACGAACATTTGATAAGCAACCCCCAGCTGAACTCAAGAGACTTGCAGCTTACGGGTAATATTTCTTAAGAAACTTCCCATTAATTAGCATCATAAGTCTGTCGCCTTTCTTATTGATGAGACGGTAAGCTCCGTTGGAATAGACTGTCTCAACGACAAAAGGCCCTTCCCATTCAGGGTTAAACTTCCCTTTAGTTTTATGAGTCATCACCATGGGTCGTCGATTAACCAAAACCAGATCGCCCTTCTTGAAAATCCGTTCCTTAACCTTTTTGTTGTAGGCTTTGGAAATACGAGCTTGATATAGTTCAATCTGTTGTTGAGCTTGGAGTCTCTTGTCGTCTAAAGCTTCGAGTTCCTGCAAGCGTCGTTGGTGTTTCTCTTCGTCTGTCAGTCCAGTTGTGACCGCGACTCTCAGAGATGGGATCTGAATCTCAAGTGGTAATACAGCTTCACAGCTGTATACTAAGGAGAACGGCGTAGCTCTGGTAGAGGTCCTCACTGTTGTTCGGTAGGCCCATAAACACTCGCCAAGTCTTTCGTCCCAATCACGTCGGCTTTTGGAAACAAACTTTTTGAGAAGCTTTACTATGGTTTTGTTGAAAGCTTCCGCAAGGCCATTTGCTGGCGGATAGTATGCCGTAGATGCGACGCTTTGGATGCGCAATTTATCACAGAATCTCTGAAATCCAAAACTGACGAATTGTGTTCCGTTGTCGTGAACTATTCGTCTCGGGACTCCAAAGCGATAGACAACGTGATGTTTAATGAACTTGATCACATTCGAAGTCTTGACTTCTTTCAACGGGATTGCTTCCACCCATTTGGAGAAATAGTCGGTCACGGCCAAAATGAATCGGTGTCCTTTGGAAGTCGGAGGAGAAATTGGTCCCACGATATCCATGCCCCACATCTCAAATGGCCAAGTTGCAGATGTAGGATGTAAATTACCTGGCGCTTGATGGATAAAATCTCCATGAATTTGGCATGCGTGACAGCGTTTAGCATAGTCGACTGCGTCTGAAAACATCTTTGGCCAATAATAGCCAATTCATCAAAGACGATCTCCTAATTTAGCTCCGGGCTGATGAGCCCCGCACATTCCGTCGTGAGCTTCCTTAAGGGCCTCCTTTGCTTCCTTTCGAGAGAGACATCGAAGCAAAACTCCGTCGTGTGATTTACGATATAGGGTTCGAGAAACCGCATCATAATAGAACTGGAGGGCCTTTCGTTTGATAGTGGCCGCTTCCTTAGGGTCATCAGGCAATATTCCGTATATGGCATAGTCGATATACGGGAATCGCCAATCTCTAGCTTCAAACTCCATCGAGGTTGTACAGACTTCCCCTGTCATCGTCTCATCGGAGCTTTCCTCCATAGGAATCTTGAAGCAGTATAACTCGCGTCCTGTAACCGAGATTGTAGTTTCAACCCCTGGAGGTAGCGCTAATGAAGTTGCCAGCGAGGCTAAAGCGTCTGCGTAAGCATTCTGAGCTCGTGGAATGTATCCGATAAAGAAACCTTTAAACTTCTCAGCTTGCTTTAGCACTGCGATATGATACGGGATAAGATCCTTATGTCGCACTTCGTATTCCCCTCGGACTTGATTAACGATGAGCTGAGAGTCACCGTAAGCTTCGAGGTGCTGAACATTAAGTTCTTCGGCAAATTGCATTCCTAATAGCAGAGCATTATACTCGGCTACATTGTTGGTGCAAGGTTCGATTAGGGAGAACCCCCTTGGGATTACGTGGCTGTTCGGAGAAACGAGTACGACCCCCACTCCTGCAGTGATTGCTCCGTGAGGGTTTGCTCTAGATGCCCCGTCGAAGAATAATTTCCACACATGCGTGGTTTGAGTAACGCAAGTTTCAGCGACTTCATCAGGCAACTCTTCATACAACTTAGATGTCCCTGGCACCAGGTGATCAGCTAGGAAATCTGCCAACGCTTGACCCTTAACTGCCTTTTGGGGCATAAACTGCATATCATATTGCGACAAGAGAATGGCCCACTTTGCGAGCCGGCAATTTAGAGATGATGGTTTCGTCATCAAAACTCTCAACGGATTCACCTTAGAGATGACGTGAATTGTCTGTCCCACTAGGTAATGTCGCATCTTTTGAACCGCGAATACCAAAGCGAGGCATTCTTTTTCAACTGGATTGTATTGGTGTTCGGCTCCCATCATAGTCCTGCTTAGGTAATAGATGGCTTGCTCTTGACCCTGATCGTTATTCTGGGCCAACAGAGCTCCAAGCGAATGTTTCCATGGCCCTCACATATAACAGGAATGGTTTTCCTGATATCGGGGCCACGAGAACTGGCGGTTGAGTTAGATATCTCTTAATCTCCTCGAATGCTCTTTGACACTCTGCGTCCCAAACAAAGGATACTCCTTTCTTCATGAGCTTAGAGAAAGGTTGGCAACGCCCTGAGAGATTTGATATAAATCTACGAATATAGGCCAGTCTCCCTTGCAAACCCCTGAGCTCTTTGATATTCTTCGGAGGTGGCATGTCTTGGATAGCGCGGATTTTCTCTGGATCAAGAGAAATCCCCTTAGATGTAACAATAAATCCCAAGAACTTTCTGCTTGATACTCCAAGGAATGATTTTGTCGGGTTCATCTTCAATTGATGTGCTCGCATGATCTCGAACATCGTCCTCAGGTCTGTAAGGTGGTCACCTTTACGTTGGCTCTTTACTGCTATATCGTCAACGTAGCACTCGATCTTCTTTCGTAGGTGTTCGTGAAAGATCGTGTTCATTGCACATTGGTAAGTTGCACCTGCGTTTTTTAGGCCGAAGGGCATCACTGTGTAGCAGTACACCCCCAGTGGTGTTCTAAAAGCAGTATGCTTCTCGTCGTCCGGGTGCATCTTGATCTGATTGTATCCGGAGAATCCGTCCATGAAAGACATCCTTTCATACCCGCAGGTGTTGTCTATCATGACGTCAATGATAGGAAGCGGAAACTCATCTTTTGGACAAGCTGCGTTAAGATCACGGAAGTCGATGCATATTCACACCTTACCATTCTTCTTGGGAACTGGAACAATGTTGGCCACCCAGTCTGGGTGCTGCTCTTCCCTAACAAAACCTGAGTCTATAAGCTTTTTAACTTCTGACTCAATTGATTCCATGATCTCTGGACGAAACCTGCGTTGTTGTTGTTTAACGGGATTTGCATCCGGATCGATATTGAGACGGTGCATGGCAACCTTCGGGTCAAGGCCGGGCATATCTTCATAGTTCCAAGCGAAGACATCTATATATTCTCGGATGAGAGATATAAGGTCTTCCTTCTCGGATGATGATAGGTCTTCAGCTATAAAGATAGGCTTGGGGTCAGACTCATTTCCCATGTTGACCTGGATCACCTTATCTTCAGTGGGTGGTTCGCGTGGTTCGAAACGCATATCCTACAGAATGTTAAGACGTTTGATCCAAGGATCGTTAGTCGACTCAATTAACTCTTCGTCACCCCCTGCATCTTCATCAGGGTGACTAGTTGAAACCATGTTCACAGTCAAACC
The DNA here is from genome assembly GCF_001876935.1 of Asparagus officinalis. NCBI lineage: Eukaryota > Viridiplantae > Streptophyta > Magnoliopsida > Asparagales > Asparagaceae > Asparagus > Asparagus officinalis. The sequence goes on along the minus strand of NC_033797.1, from coordinate 122,793,940 downwards.
TTTAAAGAAAGGTCCGACACTGACGTCGGATTCCCAACTTTACCAAGACGGATTGGCTTTTGCCCTTTCTTTTTAGACGGGACTTCGAAGAAAGCCTTTTGTGCATCTTCTACTTCTTCATCGGAAGTGAAGTATGACTTAATTGGCAATGTGAGGCATGCTTCTTCACGCAATGTATGCCACGAGCTGGTACCTGTATTATGATTATTCTCTATTTGTCCAACTTTAAAAGATTCATCCGACAAGTACGCCAAAATAAAATCTTCATTAATGCACCACTCGCCCTCACTCGGTACATTATTATTGTTCTCGACTGGACCAATTACATTAAAATTCAGCTCCCATGGACAATTCCCTTCCGGGTCTGGTTCGACATATGCCTCATTACCACTGCCGACGTCTTCTTCCTCTTGCGACTCTGAGTAGAAGACTGAATCGGTGTGGAAGTTTTCCACTCCCTTGAAGGGGTATCTCTCCGCAATCAGGGTTCGAACTTCGTCTTCATCATTGACATACTTCATAACTTGATGCAATGTAGATGGGACAACGCGATTTGCGTGAATCCATGGTCGTCCTAATAACAGATTATAGGATGTGTCCGCATTTATAATGTAACAAGCCACTTCGGATCTGAGATCTCCGATTTGACATCTGAGCTTGATCTTTCCCATAGGCCGAGTACTGTTAGCATTGAATCCGAAGATGGTGGCTTGGGTAGCATGCAACCGGTGTAAGGGAATCCCTAAAACTTGCATGACTCTATATGGCATGATGCTAAGTGCCGAGCCTGGGTCGACCTGAACGCGGCTGATTTCTGATGACCCGATATATCCTGTGTAATACAGGAGTCTGTCATGTTTATGTTTCACTTGCATATCTTCCTGAGTGAATGATATGCATGGCAGGCTTCTGACTGCTTGTAGACACTGCAGACAGGATTGATCTTCAGATGCTTCGGGAATTGGAGTAACTTGGGTAATGAAGCTCTCCGTGTTCTTCAAAGCTTCAATCAGAGCTTCTCTGGTGGCTTTGGACAACTTCAAGAGCTCGTAAAGGGTGATCCTGGCCGGTATGTTGGCCAACTGTGCCATCACATTAAATTGGTAAGGGGCATTTGTTTCGTCAAGATCTTGGTGAAGATTTTTGTTGAACCGGGGCTCTTTTTGCTTCCCTTTATCATCCGGCTTCTTTGGCACAGAACCCCCAGCGTCTTGGGGCTGTTCTTCAGCTTCTTGAGCGTTCTGGTCATAATTCCTCAAATAAGTTTTCCCCGACCGAGTACCGGGGTTACCTTCTGGGTATGCTGCTAGGACGATCCTCTCTTCTTCTGAGTTTGTGAGAGGTTTGAGATGGTCATTATTCTCATTAACAGAGGGGCTAATCATGTTGGATGACTTAGCCTTGCCTCTTTTCTATTTGAATGTAGTGTTCGTCCATTGCTGATCCTCAATTAGGTCCGGATGGACCCACATGATCTCTCCCTTTGGAATAGTGAGGGGTACCAACCCCTGCCCTTCTGGTTGTGTAAGTCGGTGTTTTTCAAGTGCATCTCCCCTTTATGGACGGGAATAACACCATCTGCAGCAGCTACAGGAGGGGAATCAGGTTAGTGGATACAGTCTTCTGCTCCGGCTTCAGAGTAAGTACATTAGCATTCACCAAATTTTGCAAGATGTCCTTGAACACATAGCATTTTCTGGTAGGATGTCCCAAGAACCTATGATAGCGACAGTAATTGGGGTCATCTACCTTTCCTGCTTCATCTGGTTTTCTGATTTCAGGGAGCTGCAATTTATTATTCTTCCGAAGTAGTTGGAACAGAGTGTCCACATGCTCTTCTTTGAACGAATACTACTTGGGCACTCTTTGCTGATTAGGTGTCTTGCCTTGCTTAGTCGGTGGTGGTACTTGTGTATAATCAGCTGCTAAAGTATCTTTTCCCTTAGATCGCTGGGCGTTGTTCTGATTGCGTTGCTGCTGCGGCTTGGGTTGTGGCTCTTCTTCAGCTTTGATCCGAGCTACAATCTCTTCAGCTTGCTCTCCTTGCGACACCAGTTGTCTCCAGGAGCGACATTCTGCTACCCCCATCTGAGCAAGGAGCTGGGTCTGCAAGTTGTGCCTGCAAGTTTCAACCAAAGTTGATTGAGTCATACCTGATGGGCATCGCAATGCCATGCTGCGGAACCTTTCGACATAGGTCTTGATAGACTCTCCTTTCTTCTGTTTAGTGGCGAGAAGAGTCGGGACTGAGATCTCTGTATCGTCTTCAAAGAATCTGGCCAAGAAAAGCCTTTCCAAATCTACCCATTTCTGAATAGATCCAGCAGGCAGTTTCATAAACCATTCAAAGGCGACACCTTTGAGTGTACCGATGAATAGCCGGGTCAGAATGGCGTCATTTGACACTACATCTCCAGTCTGAGACTTGAAGTAGTAGATATGCTGATTTGGTGATCCTGTACCGTCAAAAGGTTGTAGTGTCGGGGCCTTAAACTTTGGCGGATAGGGAGCTGTGTCCCATTCTGCAGGGTAAGGTCGTATCACTCCTTCCTCGCGAAGCTCGCTTCTGTTGGCCATTGCATTAAGGTGGGCTTCTAGCTCATCTACTTTGGTTGACTGAGGATATAACTCTTTTTCCACCTCCTTCTCACCTTCAGAAGATGATCCCAGGTTGTGAGTCTCACGATCTAAATGTTCGTGTACTTTTTGCTTTCCCTTTGATGTTGTCTTCCGGGAAGATTAAGGTCTTTGGCCTTTTTCTGCCAGAACCTGGGCCAGCATGTCCTTTAATTGGAGAAGTGTCTCCTGTTGCGCCTGGAGCATGACATGATGTTCGTCCACCCTTTTGGCTATGTCTTCGGGGTTTCCCGTCATGTAAACAGAAACTTTTTGTGCTCCAACAGAACTTGAAGATTGAGATTCAGCTATTGCCGAATGTTCATCACTCGTTATAATCCCTTTGGCTAACTTTTGATAATTAACCGGTCGTATAGCTCCGGTCCGTGACCGAGTATGCCGATACACCCCTTCGAACTCGTCACAAATTTCTCGAACAGTCGGGGAATGGCTCCTTTCTGATTCATCAGAACTAGGATACGAGATCTTCCCTCTGCCGGTCATGTTGATAGTAACCTGAGGATACTCGGCTTCAGAATCTTTCTTCTTATGATGGCGTCGTCTCTTGGTGGGCCTGACAACATCCGCTAATCTGTCGAACACCGATTGTCGGTGTTCAGGTGCGCAACATTGGCACTTGGAGAGGACTGCTGAAATAATCCTCTCACAATGGCAGGAATGATTTGCCTGTTGTATTGGTTTTCTTCTAGAGAGTAACTCTCGCAAGTCAGGGCTTTGAGATTGACTCTTCATTGGAGATAGGACCCTCTGTTTCTGAGGGGGCGAGACTGGTTCCTGGTGGACGTGAATCTTGAGTCCACTTCGATTCTTTTTAACTTGGCGGACCACATCGTATTCGGGAAGCGAAGTGCGAGGGTCGCGTTGTGATTTATAAACACCAGGCCTTGGCCTGCGTTCAGTTGATGAAACAGACCCCTTAAGGTCTTGTTTTGTTTGGACGCACTCATGAGGCGTCTGTTTTCCCTTAGCAGGGCTGTGTTTTGATTGGACAACGCACCACTGAGGGTCGCGTTTAAGTTGAATCACCCGAGGTTCATAATTGGATTCGTTACCTCGAAGTGTGCGTTCTGGAGTATGAACGCAATGCTTGGGCAGAGCTTCGGAAATGCAATCCTTGCGTTGGACCAGGGATTGATTTTCTCGGAGATATGCTCGTCGGATGGATCTTCTCCGTCTTTGAGCGGCGTTTTTCTTGGCTTGTTTCAAAGATTTAGCAGCAGCGTTGTTGGAGTTGATCGGGCCTTTCTCTGTCATAGGCCTCTTATAACCCAGTATACGCTGTGTCGAAACAGGTGCGGGATCTTCAGCTTGCAGAGCAAGTTTGAGGCTTTGGCCAAAGGAGAGGGCTTTCTTTGGCGTCTCAACAGCAGTTAAAACCTCTTTAGAGTTCTGACAGGCATCTCGCCTAGCCTTGGGGCTAAGCGATCCAGAGGAGAGAGCCTCCTCGTACTTGGCTTGGTCAAACTCCACAACAAGAGTTTCGACAGTCGTTCCAGTGAGGTGAACGTCGGATTGCGCCACCACTTCCTCGTCAGAGAAGCTAGTCCACAGCGGAGTCGCCATCTTTTGTTTGTGGAAAATTTGTAATAAAAAATGAATGAAAGAACTGTATTTGATTTTATTCTCTCTAACTGCTTAGAAAAAGAATGATTACAACTCTCTCAACTCTCGATTACAATTGGATTCCCGATTACAAAAGAGAAGAGAATGATCTGGATTCTCTCCTTTGTTTAATTCTGGGTTCTTCACGGTGGCGATGAGATGCCTCCCTCGAATGCTTGCGTCGAGTTTGCTTCTCGTTGACGATCCGAATATCTATGCTCACTGGAACAGTAGTCTTGTCTGGTTGATAACTCTTGATGAGTTTCGTGATTCAAAACAAACAATAAACTCTAGTAATAGAGTTGTTCAAACCGAAAATAATTCGGTTAATAAGCCAAATATCGACGGTTTAGAGCTCTTTCGTTTGTTGATTTCCCAGACTGTGTAAGGATTCAATCCTCTTTTTTTCTGATTCTAGGAAATCTGATCGAAAGATCCTCTCTAAGTAATCCAATCTCCAAAAATCCGCCCCTCGATCCGATTATCAAAAATCCGATCCTTAACTCTGTTGAGTTTGTTGATATTTATAGGGGGATTAGGGGTGTAACTGCCCCCATAATCCGCGCCTAAATGGGGGTTTAGTTACCCCATTAATCGGGTGTAACAAGTTTCCGAAACTGCCTGGATCGTATTTGAACAGGTCAGAACTTTGACATGCGTTCTGGCCTAAATTCTGTGTTTGAACGCAGCATCTGGAGGTGCGTTCTGTAGCGATATTGAGCTGCGTTCTTCGATGTTTGAAGGTGCGTTTGGCAGCAATGTAGAGCTGCGTTCGACGTCGGTTGGAGCTGCTTTGGGCAGCGATGATGAGCTGCGTTCGACGTCGGTTGGAGCTGCGTTGGGCAGCGATGATGAGCTGCGTTGGACGTCGGTTGGAGCTGCGTTGGGCAGCGATGATGAGCTGCGTTGGGCAGCGATGATGAACTGCGTTGGGCAGCGATGGAGCTGCGTTCGAGCTGTTTGTTGAAGCTGCGTTCGAGCTGATTGTTGAAGCTGCGTTCAGGTTTCTCTGTCTTTATATATGGATGACACCAATAACCAGTAAAGAAGGTCTTATTCAGGCCATTTGTGACAATTGAGGCATCTCAATAACGCTCTATCAACTGCAGGTCACGATCTCCACTAAGATTTCATTGCATAGTTTAACCATGTAATCCTCAGTGTGTCGAATATCATTACACTGCTCATCAGCATCTCTAATAGTTGCTAATATAATATTAGTCATGTTGTTATCGCAGCCATCAAGATTAATCATCTCACATAAGAAGCCTGCATTCATGCTTCCTTCATGCAGCGGTGATGCTGCGTGTAAGTGTGATTGTATGCGTTGTGTGCTCTTGACGATGGTACGCTAGGCGAGAGACTTCCACGTCCTTGGTCTTGAAGAGCATCGTCGCATTTGTTAATCTCTTTTCTGCTCAGAGCCATTGCCTTAAAGCATCGTCGTTTTTGTAATCTTTGCTTTAGCCCTCTTTGATATAGTGAAAATCTTCAAATGTAGCTTCGGAAGTCAGTCAGGATTTTAAACTTCCATCATCGGTGCTTTGATGGGCGAATCAGCTTCTACATTATTATTTTTAGACAGCCTACAGCAGAAACTTACGCCAACAGAGCTGGAGCTTGGAGCCGGCAGAGGGAGCGCTGAGCACTGGAGCTGCGGAGTGCGAAGATGATGAAGTCGAACCGTCGAAGGAGCCTGGAGCGGAGAAGATGGGAGCGGAGCTGCGGAGTGCGGAGATGATGAAGTCGAACTGTCGAAGGAGCTGGAGCGGAGAAGATGAAAGGCGGCTAGGGTTCGGGAGTGAACTGAGGGATTCGTCGCTTTTTTAGCCTCTTTTAACAAGCGGGTTCGGGTCGGGTTTGGGGCAAAAAAAATCAAAACACATTTGATAGCGGGTTAGCGGTTTTAGCGGGTTTGGCCGCTTTTATCCGCTTTTGGCCGCTTTTATCCGCTATTGAGCGCTTTTACGCGCTATTCGAGCGCTTCGCGGTTTTTTCCGCTAAATCCCGCCGCGAACCCCCTACGCGTAGCGCTGAGGGGCCGCGATCCGCTATAGCCCCGCTATTGCCCCGCTATTGGCCGCTATTTACAACACTGGTTGAGAGTTGTGGTTCAGCTAACTGATCAATTAACTGTGAGTTAATCGAACTTCTGCACTTGCTGAACTGCTCCAATTGTGAACAACCCTCTCCGTGGCCGGAAGAAGTTCTTAAATAGAGGAGAGACGGCGTGGCCACTCCTTGAAATGTGACCATGTACTGTTGAGAGATGCCATGCCTCTCACTTGTACTGTGAGCGGCTGTTTGAGGGGCTCGGAGCACTGTACTTTCCCCCTTCACATTGCGGGAAATGGGAAGGTCCACTCCTGTACGTGATACTACGGCTGCCTAATACTCGAGTGAGTCTGGCAAGCTCGTCGATTGCTTGGCAGTTTGTTTGGTCGTTCAGGCGAGGCTTGGCTGCTTGACCGAACTTGACTCGTGCAGGCGAGTTAAGTACAACGGCGGTGTCCAACAACTGCAACGACTTGATTAGCCACTAGTACTGTGGGCGACCACTTGAAGGACTTGAGTACTATGCTCCTTCCTTTCACGTCGCGGGAAGTGGTAAGGCCTTCCCTGTACGTGGTATAGCGGCTGCTAAGTACTCTGGCGAGTTTGGCGAGCTTGCCGTTTGTAGGCAAATTTAGCTCTTGACTCGTGCAGGCGAGGCGAGCCTCATGCAGGCGGACTTGACGACTGCAAGGATTTGAACAATCACTCATACTGTGAGTGGCTACTTGATGGGCTCGGAGTACTGTGCTCCTTCCCTTCACGTCGTGGGGAGTGGGAAGGCTCATCTCTGTACGTGGTATAGCGGCTGCCAAGCACTCTGGTGAGTTTGGCGAGCTTGCCATTTACAGGCGAATTCAGCTCTTGACTCGTGCAGGCGAGGCGAGCTTCATGTAGGCGGATCTATGGTCACCTGATGTAGACGAATTTGGTGATCGCGTGGCCTTGGCTTGTGCTAGCGAGCCAAGCCCTTAGGTGAGCTTAATTTCTAAGCTGTGCGGGCGGCTTGAATATGCAGGCGAATCTCGTGCTTCACCTTCCAAGGTAATTTTTACCGACTACATCATCCAAGGGACCACCCCTAGTATTGCTGTCAATAGGAGGGGGATCCATGTTGGCATTCTCATCCGCTTCCCGATCGCTATCAGCTTGGTTAGGATTATTATGACGGCTGGACTCTCCCTGCTGATTCGTCAGTGCTACAATTTGTTGGTTTTGCATGTATCTCATCTCCTACATACCCATGTCCATCTCGAATTTAAAATTCTCTTTCTGCTTGGCTAAAGCATCCTCGAGAATTTTAGCCATTTGTTAAGCATTAATCATGAATGATTCATAAGATTGCCTTGCACTGGACGTTTGTGACGCCCCTGTTTTCACACATGGCTGCAGTCCAAGGTGAACCCAGAGATGACAAACCTGCCATGCACCCACACTGTGCAACAACACGTTTCACCATCACAGTAATATCTCTCTAGTGGAATTAAGTAAAAGTGCAGGTACAAAACAGGCAAAATAACAAATACAATAGACATGATGTAGAACGGAATATCTCATAAATGATATCATGTCTGAACTGAAATAAACTGAAATACATCTGGAGTCTGAAATAAAGTAAAAAGTCTCAACATGAGTCAAATGAAAATCTTACAAAGGCATCTAGCCTTTACAAATGGAATACAACCCTAATGTCTGAACAGTGAAAATAAATCTACGGTGGAGTTTCTACTAATAAATCATACGACGGCGACTATGCCAGAAACTCCGTCATCCTACGGCTCTCCGGAATTCTGAGCTGCCTGAAAGGAAAATTTAAAAAAAAACAACAGCAAGAGCGTCAGAGCGCTACAGCAAGTTCACCTCCATCCGCCCCCAGGGGAAGGGCTGCTAGATGATGAAGTGGAGGCTCTATCTGTTAAGCATAGTCTACCTAGATTATTTTTCCTGTATCTAATGGAATTAATATTTAGAAACTTACAACTTGAGACGTGGTACGTCGAGCGAAATAATCCAAACAAGGAAACCCTCATGTATATACCGTATGTCTCAGGTAGAAAATAACTAAATATTAACTCTGAACTAAGCAATCAAAATATAACGGGAAAGTAAAGCATCATAATAGACATCAACATATGTATCTCGTGTACTCGTATAGCAAAGTATCTTAACAATGAGTAGAAACATTTTTGGCATCCGCCAAATACTTAGGTAAATAGTTTATAATATTATCATTCTGAACTTCTTCTAACTCATCGCATCACCGTGCGGATCGAAAAAATAGGTATCATCGCGTCATCGCGCGGATCGACAAATAGGTATCATCGCATCGTAGTGCGGATCGACAAATAGATATCATCGCATCATAGTGCGGATCGACAAATAGGTATCATCGCATCACCGTGCGGATCGACAAATAGGTATCATCGCAGTCTCATTTGCGGTGTACTAACTCACAAGTAAATAGATCTCAATTCGTCATAATCCCCGTGGGATACTCAAATGCGTATTTCGTCATATTCATGACTGTAAGTATAACATCAAGCGGCTCAAACTCCGCGATCGCGTCACAAACGGCGCAAACAAACTCCAGAAAATAAAACTGGACCAAACTGTCCAGTAAAAGATCAGGGTTACCAACCCCGACTATCTGTTGTATTAACTAATCGTGAATAGTAGCAGTACTTACTAATAGCAACAGTACTTTACGACTAGTATCCGTACTCATGAATAGTAATAGTACGTATGAATAGTACAGTATGCATGAATAGTAACAGTATGTATAAATAGTACTCATATGTATGAATAGTGTCATATGTATGAATAATAACAGTACGTATGAATAGTACCCCAGTATGCATGAATAGTAATAGTACTCATGAATAGTTCCGTACGTATGAACAGTACAGTATTTATGAATAGTAACATAGTACGTATGAATAGTATTAGTACTCAGGAATAGTACCATACGCATGAACAGTACGATGCTTATGAATAGTACCGTACATATGAATAGTAATGGTATTTATGAATAGTGTCGTGCGTATGAATAATACTGTATGAATGAATAGTACCATACGTATAAAATAGTAACAGTATTTCCAGCGGTAGACATGTACGTATAGTTCTAGCTAGCAATATCATGTCTTTAGGAATTTGGTCTTATATTCTATTCATCAATTTTCATCAATATCAAGTCTTTTCTTCAATATCATGTATATTCATTAATTTTTATCAATATCATGTCTTTTCATCAATATCATGTATATTCATCAAGATCAAAATTTACTGGGGATGGGTTTGGAAAGAGATGAACTTGTCTTTCTTGATCTCTGAAATTGGAATCCATATCTGTTCCTTCTTTTCGAATTGCCAAAATCCCTTTCTTCTTTCCCTTTCTTTTCTTCCTCTCTCTCTCTCTCTCTCTTCTTTCTCTATATATATATATATATATTATATTATTTTAAAAATAGGATTTCAGACTTCGTTCTCAGAAAGCAATGAAAATTTACCCATAGCACCGTCTCGTCATTTTAAGATCAATGGTGTAAACCTCATATCCATATGATCAATATAAAAATTATTAAAAATACAAATACAATTGATGTCAGTAGACGCGATACCATCTCAAAATAGTATTTCAGTCACCGTCATCAGAACTCAATGAAACTTTACCCACAACACGTTCTTGACATTCTAAGATCAATGGCATAAATCTCGTGCCTATCTGATCAATAGAAAAAATTCTAAAAATAAAATAGTATCAATTTTCAGTAGACTCGCGATACCGAGGCTGAATCTGCGAATAGATCTTAAATCGATTCCAATCTGTTCCATTCATCCCAAAATGATCACCAATCATAATAAAACTCATTTATTATCATTTATAATAATATTTTCAAAATTTTTTGGGTTTTACAACGTTGTATTGTTAGAAGCCAATGCAGAGCAAGCATCTGACGTTTCGTCATCCGAGGACCGTGCCCTCCTGAGTCTAGGTCTGATAGTTCCAGACCGTAGCCAAGTCATGTGCTGAGATACTTCTGCAAAAGGTTCAGGATTGAAGCATCGCGATGACTTGCCTTTGTCGGCCATGTTGATAGTTACTCGAGGGAACTCATCACCTAAACCAGTTGGCCTTCTCCTGCGAAAATGCTTCGTCTCTGGTTCGAACGTTTCAGTAGAGATTCGTTCAAATACTGAGACCCTCCGAGGAGCAGTCTCATGACAGCTGCATTCTGACAACACTGCCTTTATGATTTTCACACACGGACAACGAGAGTTCGTCACTCGCACATTTCTCTTCCGAGACTTGTTCGTATTTACCGCTTGATAGTACAACTCACCAGTCTGATGATTGGAGCAACCTATCATGTGTTGGCACGGCTTTCCAGGTATAACATCGTCATTAGACAAACACATTTCCCTCTGGGGATACGACGCTTCATTGGCATCTCCAAGAGTCACTCGTTCAGATTTACGCCCTCGTGAGTGCGGAACTCTAACGGGCTCTTGTACCTTGACTCGCAATCCGACGCGGTCGGTCATAAGAGCTTTCCTTTTATTTTTATTAGGGGGATTAGTACAACCCCCAGCCTAAATGGTTGTTTAGGAGCCTTTCAACGGTCCCAATTGCTCCTTAACAGGTGCTTTACCTCGATCTTCAGGGAGAGGACCAAGGCGGTCTGGGGATAACATCATCATCAGACAAACATGTTACCCTCTGGGGATACGATGCTTCATTTGCATCTTCAAGAGTCACTCGTTCAGATTTACGCCCTTATGAGCACGAAACTCTAACGGGCTCTTGTACCTCGACTCGCAATCCGACGTGGTCGGTCATAAGAGCTTTCCCTTTATTTTTATTAGAGGGATTAGTACGACCCCCAGCCTGAATGGTTGTTTGGGAGCCTTTCGACGGTCCCAATCGCTCCTTAACAGGTGCTTTACCTCATTCTTCGGGGAGAGGACCAAGGCTGTCTTTCAGAAAAACTCTGAATTTGGTGAGGTCCACACTACCAAAGGGAGTGAGATCCGGAGTTGACAAAGGTTGAATGGTAACTTCGTCTGTTTTTGCCTTAGGCGCTGATTTGACCTTTTGCATCCAAACTCGTTTCTGCTTGGGTGGTTTTTTAATCACCTCTTCCTTCTACATTTTCCGTGCTTCTTATACAAGGATTCGGGCATACGACAGCAATGCGTGGCGCTTCTAGATTTGCTCCTCAAGGGTAGAGCGGGTCCTCTTGATGTGGACCCATTCGTTCTTCTAAGCTTTAGAGGAGAGGTTGCTCGATCGCCGTTGTTGTTCTTGGCGCTGCCTAGATTTCAGATCCACATCATAGCGGATCCCGTCCATTTACTCCAAAGCCTTAGCAAGTTGACGCACAAGACGTTGACGCCGTCTTTGGTGCTCCCTCTTTGACAACGTTGGTGCACCTTCAGCAGCTGACTCTTTGGTGAGGGAGGAGTTCAGATCCGCTGATCTAACTTCGCCGAATATCAGCGACACGTCGCGATCTACGACTACAGCAGCGATGATGTAGAGATCATCTTTTCAGGTCTTCATGTCAGAAGACCAGGGGACTTTTCTGGATCTGCGAGGAGAGGCAAATCTGGAGGAGGACAAGTATTCCTCGAACTTTTGCTGGTCGAACTCATATTCGACCTCTTCATTCACTAGGATCTTGATCCCTGGTTGCGTCACGACAGCTTCGGCAGTGAAGCTGTTGGCTCCCACTATGGTCGCCAGCTTGTTTGGAGAGAAAGTTGATTGATTCATTGCTATGTTCATTGCAACTTTAACCGTTACAATGAAAACAAAAGGTTAGTCTTTTTATAAGACCCTTACACAATGAAAACAAAAAAGTACAACTCTCGTCAAACAGCGCAACGAGTGTTTATCGCTCGCTGCTTGCATAGGATCTTAGCCTGTAACAGGAATGTTGATATCTGTGGACCACCAAACGATCAGATCAAATCTAGAGCTTTGTCGATTCGCGAAGGAATCAAGAAGTCGAAGCAATTATCTCGGCAACAGCGAGATAATCACTCTTCTCGAGATCACCACAACGGGGTAATCTCAAGGCAAAGGACCGGGAAGTATAGATCTAACGAGCTCCTCTTCTTTATACCAACGAACTCGATCCGATCTCCTCCTCTCTTCTGATATTCGTGTTCCTTTAGTCTTTAGTTCAGCAAGGCTTCGCCAACGCTCGAGAATTCCAGATCTGTGCAAATGAAGGCCTTAGGGCTGTATTTATAGGCTTCGGGACCTCTGCTTTTGGATAAGAATGACAGATTCACTCTTATCCTTAGTTGTAACCACTTAACCACGTTCTTGGATGATATCTTATCAGTTGGATGAAATCCAGACGGTTAACGGTTGAAAACAGCTTAAATCTGCCAAAAAATAGTATTTTTTGGCTGCGGACACCCGTGGGTGTCTCGACCAAGCTTTGGCCGAGACAACACTTGGTGTCTTGGCCAACCTTTGGCCTGAACTTGGTTTCGCGTGTTCCGTCCGTTTCTGCCGTATCTTCATCGTCCGAACTCGGAATTACGTGGTTCAAGATGCGTCAGAAAGCTAACGAGGAGATCAATAAGCTCCCATGATTGAATTACATGTAAAGTAGATAGGACATGAGGGGTACTTTGTCTTTCGTAAGTGACGCGGAGCTCCCGGTCCATTCGTGTTTCCGTTATTCCGAAGTTCCGTTGCTTCGCATGGTTCGTTGACTCACTTCATGTGCTTGTCGTTGTCAAATGAGCTTCTGTGACTTAGATAGCAACGTTCATCATCTTCTCTTTGTCTCGAGCCACGTGTAGGCACTCATTAGTTTCATCAAATTTTTATTTTTATAATACATGTTACATGCAAAAAAACACAGGGGGTAGACTGGAATTACCAATACATATACTAGCTATTAGAACTAGGTGTAGACTTACCAAACGTTATTCGAATTAATTAAAACTCATATTAATAGAAGGACAATTGAGTTTAGTTCTAGAATAGAAAGAATTTCATGCATGTATGTTATATGTTGAGATTTATGCTCTTTACAAAGGACGTAACTCAGGCAAATAGTTTCAGACATATGTATTGGGTTAAACCATATTTTCAAACTAGTAAATGATTTTAGAATTAAACAAACAGGGTCTCAAATGAAAGCCACGAAAATTTAGTTTCTAGAACAGAAATAATTTCATGCATGCATGATATATATTGAGATATATGCTCTTTACAAAGGACATAACTTAGGCAGACAGTTTTAGACACATGTACTGAGTTAAACCATATTTTAAACTAGTAAATGATTTTAGAATTAAACAAACATGGTCTCAAATAAAATCCACGAAAATATAGTTTCTAGAATAGAAATAATTTCTTCATTTGGATATATACAAAGAAAGTTATGATCTTTTTACTGATAGTGTATCTTGTTGGAATTTCTGCACGAAATTTTGTTTCAAGATAAATTGACATGCATGCCCTAAAATGTTACATGCAAGACTAAATCCAAATTAAATTATAGCCCTAAAATGTTACATGCAAGACTAAATCCAAATTAAATTATATAATTCAGTTCTAACATCCTTAATAACAACATGCAACAGAGAATTTTAACTAAATCCAAATTAAATTATATAATTCAGTTCTAACATCCTTAATAACAACATGCAACAGAGAATTTTACCGTGGGCTTTGACTTTGCCCCACTTCCTCCACCAAAGTCCTCAACTACCTTCTTTTTTTAACTCCTTCTTCAATGTTTAGAGCTTGAGAGATGAAGGCTTATGGAATCTATTGTTATTATTATTTTTATATATGAGGAAAGGTGGTGGGGATGTTCAGAGGAGAGGGAGGAGGTTTTGAAGAGATTTTTCTTCTTAAAATGGCAAAATGAGAGGTGGAGGGCACATATATATAAGTCCATGTGAAGAGAAATCTTCAATTTGGCCAAAGTTGAGGGGTTTTGTGCAAAACTTCACCCACTATCATGGCTGAACTATTTAAATAGCTATGTTAATTAGAGGGTTTCAAATTAGGTATTTAATAATTAGGTTATCTCTAACTAAAGTTTAGAGCATGGTTGGTTTAGGTTTATATGCTAAGTTTGTAGGCATGTTATAACTTTGTTAACTAAATCATAATATGGAAATTAGGCATGTTATAACTTCGTTAACTAAATCATAATATGGAAATTAGCTAAGTTAAAATTCTCATGCTAGAAGATTATCTGGGACATAGTGAAGGAAAGAATTTACTAATTTATGGAATGGTATCGGTAACGGTATCCGATCAATGGAAGGAAAAATGGAATGTTACAAGATGGATGTTATTTTTACATTATTTTAGAATTATTTTTAACTTTTCTTGTATCTTGTGTATCATTTGTGATTCAATCTACATCTAGATGGATTCTTTGAAGCTCTCTTGGGGATTCTGAAGGAATTAGATGGGAGGTAGTGATTGAAAATGGGTTAGGGGAGAAGAGATAACCATCGGAGAAGAAGATGCAAATTTGTTTGGATTTTTATTTGGAAAACGGGTCTAATTGGGTCCAAACAGGGACTACAAATCATATCCGAATGCCCTGCATAATGTCGAGCATTCTGACCCTAGTATGGACACTACACATGGGGCATTTTGATAATTCTTTTGGCTCATATGTGGTTGAATTTTTTTCTTGCATAGAGTGATGTTCTAATTGGAATATTACTCCAAGCAGGTTAGATGTCATATGGGTTTGTTTTCTTTGGAATATTCTAACGTTTTTGCATGTAATTTTTTAACTTTTCTATTTTGGTCTTTTGAGAGAGAAGTAGTGACTTTTTTAAGCATGTGAATTATTTTTGTACATCTATCAATCAATATTATTTATGAGCTAAATTAATCTACTACATGATAATTTTTTAGTATTGTATTATTAATAAGTAATATATATTGAAGGTGAACTCGTACTCTCATCCTTAATGGAATATGAGGACATAATTTTGAATTCTTGTGCCACTAAAATTAAATGGTATCAAGTCTACAATTTGTATGTCAGCTATAAAAGTTTCATCATTCGAAGGGATAAAATGAGATATGATACAAAATGTCATATTTATTATCACAAGTTTGTTTGCTTCAAAGAAGGAATGCGTAAAACAAAGCATATGGATAGGATTGACAGAACATACAAGGAACAAGCAATATCTAGATGCAATTGTGATGCTTCCCTTGAGATTATTTTTTGTTATCAAACAAGGCGATGGTTTGTTTGTAGTTTCATGGATATGCATAACCATGAGCTAGCGGGCCCAAATGAAGTTCCCTTTCTTCACTCTAAACGAAGAACTGATGATATACAAATCGAGGAAATTCAAACTCTTTCATGGTGTAGTATTCCTAAAAATAAGATTATGGACTTTATAAAGTATAGAGATGGAGGTTACGAGAAGGTTGGCTTTATCAGAAAAGATATCTACAAATCGGGCAAAATATGTAGAATAAGGATAGAACATGGAGATATATTAACTATATTAACTATGATTTGTTATAGCCATTTTAGTGATGGAAAATAATCTCTAATTAATGGCAGACAAGTATTCCACATTGTAAAACCCTATAAATTTGAATATATTGTGATAAATATTATTTATTGATGATTGAGTATGCTAAGAATTGATTTGAGATTAATCCAATGTATATATGTGAGTGTAGAAGAGAATCATGTACGAAGCATGCACAAACAAACTAATTTCAGTCTATCTAGTCAACTACTACCCTTAGTAGTCGACTAGTAAGGTGATTAGTTGACTAGTAAGATGATTAGTCGACTAATAATGATATTAGTTGACTAGTCGGGCTGTTCCAGATTCCTAACGAGTTTCGGGTCGGATTCATTTTGTTTCAAACCCAGGCGTATACCTAAACATATATACTTGTTTTAAAGCCCTTTTAATCATCTTTCACACGAATTTAATAGCAGCCATCTTCCTCCTCAAACCCTAACCCTAAATTGTGAGTTTTGGGAGAGATCTCGAGGCGTTTGTCGAGAGAAAGGTGAGGCTTCGCGGTTTTTGGCGGAGAAGAGATCTTGCACGCGTGTTTGAGGAGTTGCAGCACGTTGTTGAGGCAAGATCACTTGCATCCAATCCTATCTCGTAGTTAATAATTGCTTTAATATGTTTAAATCTTGGTTTTCATGTTAAATCTTAACTTGATGTGTTAAAAGTTAGGTTTTTTTTGTTGTCAAAACTGAAACTCATACTAGATATGAAGTTAATTATTGCTGTTTACATTAATTTCATGATCATGATCAATAGAGTTTCTTTTAGTTTCGTTTTTACCTTGTTAATTATGGTTAAATCATGTGCTAACCCTAATATTGCTATTTAATTGAGTTTACATGTAATCAAAGATGACAAAACCCTAAGTTTGTGATACCTATGTGCTACAAACATGTTTAAATGTTTTTATATCTGTTTTAATTTAATTTGCATCATGCCTATGTTAATTACCTTGATAATTTATAGGTTAATTGAAGAAATTGGTTAAAAAAGATGTTAAACCCTAATTAGACTAAGTTAATTTTATGTTTTATGTTCAAGTTGGTCTCTGTTGAATATTTATCTTGTTTAAACCTTGTTTAATACCTAATGATAAGTGCACGTTAACGGTAAGTGTTGTTCGTGCATGTGAAATTTATGTTTTACAGGGTAGTCGACTACTAAGCTTAGTAGTCGGCTACTCTGTCTCAGATTCATTACACAGAAACTTAATCACAGCAGATTGGTCGACTAATATCCTTAGTAGTCGACTACTGATACTGGTTCTTGTCTTCATAGAGTCTGGATAGAGTCAGTGTAGTCAACTACTAAGCTTAGTAGTCGACTACTAAGACAGTTCTTCCTGAATGTTGTTTTGCACCGTTTCGAGATGCAATCGTGAGTTTCGAGCCGCACGATAATACATGTACAGTCATGAATGCACACGAATAGTGTCATAGCACACACTTGGGTATTCCGAAGGGGATTATGATGGGTTTTGACCTGATTATATTTGAGATAGAGTTGATTACACAGTTACACATATGTTTGGGTATCGTTGATGAGCTCAATTCAGTACTACGTAGGGTAGTGCGTCGATATTCCATTCATACAGCCTATTGAGTCGGGTTCAGGATGCTTAATCTAGAAATCCATCTGCACTAGGGTGCGATGAAGCTTGTGAGCCGTATTTTTAGGAAACCTATATGGTAGGTCATCCTGCACTCATGTTACTACTGAGAAGCGATGAGACTAATGAGCCATGTACACTATTTAGGATACCGACCAGGTAGTCCGTCCTGCATGATAATGCGATAAATCAAAATCTTGCAAGGATTTGCATTGAGATAGTTATTGATAGCCTGTGTCTTTGGCGGATGCCAGTTATGTATATGACTCATTGCTAAGATATATGACCGAGGTACTTTGCCCTTGAAAGTACGTGAGATTATATGTTGATATTTATCTTATCTTCCTAGTGATAGTGGAAGATATTATAAATATGATATTATGAATGTCTTTATTTTATGTACTACTTTATTTTATTCTTAGGTTGGGATCAATGATTAGCGATTCATAATTTGAGACATATGGTATATACATGAGGGTTTTCTTGTTTGGATTATTTCGCTCGACGTACTAGTCTCGTGTTGTCGGTTTCTAACTATTGATTTTATTTAGATTGTTTATCTTTAGTTTGGTGTTAATGTTTAGGTATCTATAATTTGAGACATATGGTATATACATAAGGGTTTCCTTGTTTGGATTATTTCGCTCGACGTACTACGTCTCGCATTATAGGTGTCTAAATATTAATTCCATTAGATACGAGAAAAAATAATCTAGGTAGACTATGCTTAATAGATAGAGCATCTACTTCATCTAGCAGCCCTTCTCCTAGGGACGGATGGAGGTGATCTTTCTGTAGCGCTCTGACGCTCTCTTTATTTTAAATTTCTTTTCAGGCAGCTCAGAGTTCCAGAGAGCCGCAGGATGACGAAGTTCTAGCATAATCGTCATCACGCATTTTAGTAGTTGAGACTCCATTATAGTTTATATTCTCATTCAGATATTAGAGTTTTATTTTCATATTGTAAAGATAGTGTGCCTTAGTACGATTTTCAGTTGATTCATGATGAGATATTTTCATTATTTCATATATCAGATGTATTTCAATTGAGACATGATTTTTATTTATATGATATATCTTTCTATATCATGTATATGATTTTTATTTCCTTATTTTGCCTGTTTTGGTACCTACACTTATATTTGATTCCACTAGAGGATATTAATATGATTGGTGAAACATGTTATTGCACGATGTGGGTGCATGGCAAGTTTAACATCTCTGGGTTCACTTTGGACTGCAGCCATGTGTGAAAACATGGGCATCACATACATTATGCATAATCAGGCCATCATCTCAAGATAATCAGAAGCCTAGCTTGGTCGACTCAACACACCGACATCCTGCGAGGACGAATTAAAAGGCATCACATGCTGACGACTCAAAAGGCGTTACAAGCCGTCCCCCGGCTGAGTCGACTACTTAACCACTCAACTCGACCGACTAATCGGCCGACTCGAAAGGTAGTACTTCTCGACCACCAGACGAGTAGAAAGACAACAAAATGCCTCGAGCCTCGAGCCCCTCCTGAGCACTAATGACCAATCACCTCACCATAAATGCTATTAAATGCATATGGGCGCTATCATTCCTCTACCTCCAATAGTATTTATGACACATCGGACCATGTTGGCACCGCACATCCCACGTCACTTTACATTAAACTAAAGTGATCTCTCCTCTACTCATCGGCCGACACCTGTAAAGTTGAAGCTGACTTGGCCATCAGCCCATGCCCATACTATTTTCTATTGCAGGGTAAGCTTTTTCCACTATTCTTTGAACTTAAGAACTACTACAATTCCTTTTACTTCTTCACACAAGCTACCTATTGACTTGATCTTCAGAGGAACAATTGGGGAATCACACCCCTCCCTCTTATGATTCATTACTTGTGCATGGAAGTACAGCTTGCCCAAAGACCAGACATTTGGAGAGTTAGAGGACCTCTGCAACTTAGTCTACTTTCATTTGACTGTGTGATTCCATAAATCAATGTGATTGAAGAAAGAAAACATAAAGATGTTGACTTTTTCTTTTTTACATAAAATTAATATGGAAGGTCAACTCACAAATTTGTTTTGAGCGGATTCTCAATCACGAATTGATTATGAAGCATTTGGTGATGTTTTAATATTTGACAGCACTTATCGCACAAATAAGTACAACATGCCTTTTGTACCATTTATTGGCTTAAACAACCATCGGAGAACAACAATATTTGGTTACGGAGTAGTTTGTAATGAAACGACTACGAGTTACTGTAGGCTGTCTAAAAATCACAATAGATAGCTTATTCCCCCATCAAACACCAATGATGGAAGTTACAATCTGACGACTTCCAGAATGCTACAATTTGAAGACTTTCACGTAGATCGATGAATGTTACAATCTGACGACCTTCACAACAACTGATAAAAGCTCTAATCAACAATCTTCACAATCAACATCAGGAGTTACAATCTGACGACTCTCACATATCAAAGAGCTAAAGCAAAGATTACAAAACGACGATCTTTGCAACGCTCTGACAGAAAGAGACTACAAATCGACGGTCTCTTCAAACCAAGACGTGGAATTCCTCTCCGCGTACCATCATCAAGATGCAACACCAATTCGACCACGGACGCAGGTCAAACCTGGATGCAAACGCAGCTCACATTCAGCGCCAAACGCTGCAAACGCAGCTCAAATCCAGCTGTCAACGTAGCTCATGTTCGGCCACTAACGCAGTGCAAACGTAGCTCCAAATGCTGCAAATGCAGCTCAGATCCAGCTTCCAACGCAGCTCATGTTCGGCTGTAAACGCAACCTCCAAAAGCTGCCAACGCAGTTTCCATCCGCTGCCAAACGCAGCTCTTAAATACTGCTAAACTACCGCCAACGCAGCTTCCAAATCACTGCAAACGCAGCTCAGACACAGCTTCCAAATCGCTGCAAACGCAGCATCCAGACACTGCGTTCGAGCTTCCAGACATTGTGTTTGAGCTTCCAGACACTGCGTTTGAATGCAGAATTCATGCCAGAACGCGGATTTTGCGTTTGACTCATTCAAACACGAGCTGAACGGTTTCAAAACTGTTTCCCACGATCTGAGGGGATCACAACTCCACTCAGGAGTAATTTAAGGGGCGGTTACATCCCATTAGCCCCACTTAGGAGCGAATTAAGGGGGCGGTTACACCCCTTAATCCCCTATAAATAACTAAGAAATCAGCTTAGTTCGGAGGCTGATCCTGAATCTTTGGGGCTGGATCTTTCATCCTGGTTTTGGGCAGCAAAGAAGAGATCTTGGGGAGAATTGCTGGAGCTTTGGAGATCAGCAACGGGAGCTTTCTTCATCCTTGGCTTATAGACCGATTTTAGTTAAATTAACTCTTTCATAGAGTTTCAAACTCGTTCAAAGTTCTCCACAATGTTAAATCGTAAGGAGAAGGTACTGTTCCAGTGAATCAAGACGTGCGGATCATCAACGGAAAGCAAACTCGACACGAGCATTCGAGGGAGACACTCCATCGCCACCGTGAAGAACCCAGAATTAAACAAAGGAGAGAATCAAATTCATTCTCCTCTCTTTTTTAATCAGGAAATCCAATTATAACTGAGATTAAAGGAATACAAATCAATTTTCCTTTGTTTCTTTTACTGCAAATTTTTCCACAAACAGTTACATTTGGTAAATGAAGGCATTTAAGCAATATGCTAGCAAGAACCATTGTCTGTAATTTACTGATGGTGATAGTGCCATGCATGAATCTATTGTTACTAAGTTTCCATATGTAAAGCGTCGATTGTGTTATTGGCATGTGAGGAAGGACTTATATGATATTGTTGTAGGCAGTGAAAAATGCCTAAATGTCAAAGCCCGCCTGCTAATAGCTTAGGCTCGTTTGCATTCAATGAAGCCCAGCAGAGCTCGCCCGTAAAGCTTAATCGCCTGTTTACTAAGCTCACCTGCTCAAGCTCAATCACGCCTAATTGTTGAGTTTGCTCGCAGAACTCAACCTCTCCTTTATTGAGCTCGCCCATAGAGCTCAACCTCGCCTGTCTATTGAGCTCGCCCGCAGAGCTCAATCACCCATATTCATTGAGCTCGCCTGTAGAGCTCAACTTCGCCTATTTATTGAGCTCACCCGCAGAGCTCAATCACCCATGTTCATTGAGCTCGCCCATAGAGCGTATTTATTAAGCTCGCCCGCAGAGTTCAATCAGCCATGTTCATTGAGCTTGCCCATAGAGCTCAACTTCGCTTATTTATTGAGTTCACCCGTAGAGCTCAATCGCCCATGTTCATTAAGCTCGCCCGTAGAGCTCAACTTCACCTATTTATTGAGCTCACCCGTAGAGCCCAATCTCTCCTATTCATTGAGCTTACCCGTAGAGGTCAATCTCGCCTGTTCATTGAGCTCACCCGTAGAGCTCAATCTCGCCTATTCATTGAACTCGCCCATAGAGCTCAATTTCGTTTGTTTATTAAGCTCACACATAGAGCTCAAGCATCGCCTGTTAGCTTGACTCACCCGCATGAGTCAAGCTCATCAAATCATGGAGCTTGCAAGCACGAGTTCAACCTCGCCTGAATGCTTCGCTCACCCGCATGAGCCAAGCATGCCTGCAGNNNCAGCCAACCCCGCCTATTCACCAAGCTCGCCTACAAGCTCGCTTGCAAGCTCGCCTGAGCATTCAGACAACTCTCAAGCTCACCCGTAGTTTTTCCAGCCTCGCATGAGCAATGCAAGCGGGCTGCTTCCTTGTGGGAGTGAGCCTACCCACTTCCCACGTCTTGGGTAATGATGAGGCATGACTCTCGTCACCCCCATAGTGGTCACATCACATAGCTAGGGGAGGGCATGGTGCTCCTCACCCATTAGTGGTCAAATCCCACAAATTAAGGGATGACTCATGCCATCACTTGCCTATTTAAAGCCTCCTTCAGCCAACGTGAAAGGGGTTGATTGGCTAGGCTTAGCATTTCTATTGGCAAGACCCTTTAATCAGAGACTTGTTTTGGCTCACTTGTTTAGTAAAACATTCCTAGCTCCTTGCTTGGATTGTTAAAGTAGACTCAATCTGAACTCTCAGATTTGAGGCACATCAGCTCTTTGCAAACTCTTGCATCGTAGCTCTCTCCAAGACCGCGGCTTTGATACTTTTCAAGCTCGGGTATAGTCGAACTCAATCACTCCGGAGCCTCTACTGAGCACTAAGGCCCCAACCGTAACTTCGATCGGATCGGATCGTCTAAGGGAAGCAAACTCGGCGCGAGCACCAAGGGAGGCGTCCTACCACTGCCAACGAACCCATGTTAAACAAGAAGGGTCATTCTCTTCTCCTCTGTTGTAAACATTGATCATTAATTTGTAATAAGCCAATCTCATAAATACAAACGACCCCTTGAACCGGGAAGTCAATTTTTACACCTGACAGAAGATGGCGACCATAGTGGGAGGAACCATTCACTCAGATGAATTGGTGGTGGTGCAGTTCGACCAAGTTGTGGAAGGGACGACTGTCGAGTCCCTTATGATCGAGTTCGACCAAGTCAAGTATAAAGAATACTTGTCTTCTTCCTCCTCTGGTAGCCGTGCATCACGCAAACACTACAAAGTCACGCGTGTGGCCCGACCCCAAGTGGTCGAGGCAGCCACGCCTGAGAGCTCTACCCGAGCTAAAGCAGGGGGTTCTTTCCCCCCCCCCCAAGCCAATCAAAGCCAAGCAAGCAAGCCAAAGGACTAATTGATGGGTTCCCAAGCAACCCGCGTCGTCCCCCATGCAAGAGGAGACTATGGTACGTGTCAGCGCGGACCATGCCTTCACCATCAACATGAGTCTTCCCCTCTCCAGAAGAGCCCAACGACGGCGATGACAAGCTCTCGCTCATCACGAAGCCCAAGCCTTCGTCTCCTACGATGGCCTGAATTACTATTCAGGCCTAAGAAGAGCCAGATAGGAACGTAAAGTTCCCATATTTGGCGGATCGAGTCGATCAGGCGAGCCTACCTATTCAGGAAAGTTCCCCTGTATTGGCAAAGTTACCAAAACTGGCGAACTTAGCGTTCTAGGCGAGCCTAACATTTCAGGCGAGCCTCACTCTAACAGCCAAGTTCCCCATATGGGTGAACTCAGCAACTCAAGTAAGCCCACCAAATCAGGTAGGCTTCGCTCTTCAAGTCGCCTGTCCAAAACAGGTGAGTCGTCCAAATCAGGTGAGTCGCCCAGATCAGGTGAGCCACGCCTTCAAGCAGGTGAGCTCCACATAACAGACAAACTTCGCCCCCCAAATAGAAGCCAACATGCTGGCGAACCCCAGCAGGACCGCCTAAGAACTAGCCTTAGCCAAAAAGACAAAGTTAGAACAACTCAAGCAAGTGAACATCGCCTGAATGAACAGACAGCATGAGCTCACTAGCAGTCGGCTGAAGCACGATCAAATTCCAGACCTCGTCTGACAAGGCAAGGTCACCTGAATGAACAGACGGCTCGAGCTCACCAGCAGTCAGCTGAAGCTCGCCCAAACATGTGGGAGACGAGGCAAATCCCAAACCCATATTTATCAGTGTCAGCTTACCTCCATAGGAGAAGGAAGACATCATATCCCTCATACGGGAATATATCGATGTCTTCGCATGGAATTATGAGGACATGTCTGGCTTGGATCCTCAGGTCGCCATGCATCGCCTCAACATCAGCTCAGATGCCAAACCCATCAAACAGCAACAGAGATGGTTTTGTCCACAAATCATGGAGACGATCGAAGCCAAAGTGAAGAAGCTGATCGAATCAGGCTTCATCAGAGAGGAGCAACACCCTGATTGGGTGGCTAACATTATTCTGGTCCTGAAGAAGAATGACAAGATCCGCATCTGCATCGACTTTAGAGACCTCAGTGTTGCATGTCCTAAGGATGAATTTCCTTTGCCCATCACGGATGTCATCATCGACAACACATGTGGTTTCAAGAGGATGTCCTTCATGGACGGATTCTCAGGGTATAATCAGATCAAGATGCACCCTGAGGACGAGAAGCACACTTCATTCAGGACTCCGGTAGGGGTGTACTGTTACACGGTCATGCCCTTCAGACTCGAGAATGCCGGCACAACCTATCAACGCGCCATGAGCACCATCTTCCGAGAACATCTATGAAAGACAGTCAAATGCTATGTGGATGACCTGGTCGTTAAGAGCCGCGACAAAGATGATCATCTTCAAGACCTGAGAGCCATGTTCGACCTCATGCGGTCCCATCAACTGAAGATGAACCCCACAAAGTTATTCTTAGGCATGACATGTGGCAAGTTCCTCGAATTCGTCGTCATGATGAAGGGGATCCACATCGACCCAGACAAGGTGTGAGCTATTCAAGAGCTCCGACCACCCAGGAATCTCAAGGAATTAAGAGGACTACAAGGACGTTTGGCCTACATCCGTAGATTTATCGCAAATCTTTTAGGCAAGTGCCAATCCTTCTCTAAGCTGATGAACATTGGTGTTTCATTCGTATGGGATGGGCCTTGCCAACAAACGTGTTATGAGATAAAGACTTATCTCTCGAATCTGCCTGTCTTAGCGGCCCCCGTCTCAGGAAAACCTTTTCTGATCTATGTGAGAGCAATGGAACATTCTCTCGGCACCCTCTTAGCATAGAATGATAATGCCAGCCATGAGTAATGCATCTACTACCTGAGTAGGACCTTACAGGGAGCTGAGCGGCGATACCCCATGGTCGAAAAGGAATGTCTGGCCCCAGTGTTTATAATCCAGAAAATGTGACACTACTTGGTCGGTCAAACCATTCATGTCATCTCCTGGATGAATCTCATCCGAGTCTTCATGACATAGCCCGGGTCCTTGAACTGACACCTGGCACGATGGGCACTCTTACTGTCTCAATACAACATCAACTTCATACCGCAGAAGTCTGTCAAAGGACAAGCAATTTGTGATCTCATGGCCAGTCACCCACTCGAGTCGAAGACTGACCTATTTGAAGACATGTTAGACGAAACCCACGAGGTCAATGCAACCCACTTTTATAATAGTATATATTTAGTGTAGTAGGGGTTAAATCACATTATATTGAGTATATTTGTGTGATCATGTACGTATGTACATTTGTTTGAGGGCATTTGGTAGAAATGTTTTAATATGGTAACCCACTTTTATAATAGTATTATATATATATATATATATATATATATATATATATATATATATATATATAGAGAGATTGAGTATATTTGTGTGATCATGTACGTATGTACATTTGTTTGAGGGCATTTGGTAGAAATGTTTTAATATGGTAACCCACTTTTATAATAGTATTATATATATATATATATATATATATATATATATATATATATATATATATAGAGAGA
>NC_033797.1:122753619-122766814 GCF_001876935.1 Asparagus officinalis | reverse complement strand
ATTTTAAATGAAATATTCAAAATATTTTTATATATATATATATATATACTAGTTGGATTACACGTGCAATGCACGTGGTAAATTTTTTATTTTTTATAACATGGTTATAAAAATTTGCAGTGAGGGGACGATAAATGTTTATGTGGTTGTATCTGGCAATTACTGTTCTTCCTGCAATCTCCTTTTATGCAGCGAGGGGATGGTAAATGTTTTGCTTTGCGTTTTGTATTTTTAGAGATAGTTGAGAAACCACAACAAAAGTGTATCCATATTGCTCTTATATATATATATATATATATATATATATATATACTAGTTGGATTACACGTGCAATGCACGTGGTAAATTTTTTATTTTTTATAACATGGTTATAAAAATTTGCAGTGAGGGGACGATAAATGTTTATGTGGTTGTATCTGGCAATTACTGTTCTTCCTGCAATCTCCTTTTATGCAGCGAGGGGATGGTAAATGTTTTGCTTTGCGTTTTGTATTTTTAGAGATAGTTGAGAAACCACAACAAAAGTGTAGGATTATTTGAGAGTTTTTCTTGTTGCTAAAATAATCATTTCATATGTAATCCAATGCTTTGATGCAAGGATTATAAGAAACTTTGTTATTTCGTTCATTGTTGATCATTGCACAGAGCTCAAGATGTGGATTAAAAGAAACTTTGTTGTTTCGTTCATTATTGATCATTGCACAGAGCTCAATATGTACAGTGTTTTCTCTCCTGATTTGGCTTACGTTGCATCACATGGGAATGAAAAGCAAACTTTGAACAGTCAGATTTGTTCAATGAGTAAACTGAAAGTTGTAGTATATAACACATGCTTCTAAGAGTTTCAGATATCAAAGTGAATGCAACCTCTGATATAATACTTCTCTCTCCTGAATCAAAAAAAAACTTTAATTTGCCTGCATGAACCAATCCGATATCTTGAAGGAAAACCTAGGGTAGAAGTATTTTGACAATATGATTTCAATAGCATAACAGAAAGCAAGAAATATGATTTGGCTTCTTAGGTTTCTTACATTGTTTCAGTCTATTTACAGGGAAATGTAAGCTGACTGCACCGAGAAGATGCATACAAATATTTACACCATAATCATACTTAAATATTCTTTACAAAGGAATTGAGGTCTCATCAGCTAGGGTACTCTAGATGATAGAGATCTTGCAATACATGACCTTGATCCCCTTTGTCAGTGTCTCTCCTTATCAAAGAATTTGCACCATGTCATGAGAAATTATAAATGCCATGAGAAATTATAAATAGCAAACAGAAACTCGAGGAAGAGCGCAAAGCATCAAGGAAGTGTCCTTTGCTCAGGTTGTTGCCATCGATGATGTTTATTGTCAACAACGGAAGGAACTACATCAGAGCCCTAGAATTGCCATCTAGAAATTTGACAATCCCAAGAAGATCTCACAAGCATAGGGTAGTATGGATGCCAGCTACAGACTCTAATCACAGCGTTATGAAAGGCGAGTTTTGCAACTTGGTTTCCAGTCACCTGAAATAGTGTCAAGATAAACAAATGCCAAACATCATCTCATAACATTCTCATATATCATCATGTTGGTAGTTTAACAACTGGGTAACGTTTCCTTACCCACAATTTGAACTGGCTAACTTCTTAAACCCACATCAGTTCTTAATTGCAGATTGGCCTCCAGTGTCATCACCCAATTGTAGACAGACCCCATTGTAGTTGTATGGTTGATGATAGACCCATTGTACTATCACTGAACTGTGGATAGACCCCTGAGTGAATTCTTTTTTACCCTCAGGAGGCATAGTTGTCACACAAAAAAAACAATTTTCTCTTTTTCTAATGGTAAAATAGTAAAAAGTCACTCAGAGGGCATATCTCCAACAATAGAAATACAGGGGATCTATGCGCAATTGGGCAATGGTACATGGTGTCTATCCACAATTAACCCAAAAGAAAACCAAAACATATCGTCTTAATATTAGTTTTTAGTATTAAAAATTTATAATAAAAGATACTAACTACGTTTAGTGAATCATAGTGTGAAGTTTTGATAGTGCAACGAAATTTACCACATTTCAATACCTGGGAAAAGATTATCAACAGAATTATCTGTGGAAGCCCAATCTCAATACACTTGGCAACCTAGGCAAACAGAAGTATCAGCTAACTGTAACAGATCTTCTACCACATCTTATGTAAATGATATAATAAACAATCTCAAAAGGTTCACAGCACAAACTTGTGAACAACAATGACAAGTCTACAAATAGAAAAATAAGTTTCAAAAAACAAAATGATGCTTACACTGAGAAAGCCTAACTCATAGAGGCCAAATCCAGATAAGGCAACTAAAGGAACTACTGATAGTGGACTCACAAATCTGAATTGTACAAAAATAAACAAATAAATAAATGTCTATAAACATAAAAATTGTAGGTTGGTATAAATGGAATGCATGCTAGAGATTCATAACTAACCTAGTGACATTACGCCAAAGGCCACTGAAGCCTATGATAATCTAAAGTGTTGAAGCTACAATTAGAGCACCTAGTGTTCCTCGCATTATACGTAAGAATTTGTAGTACAAAATTAAATATATAATTTATCTTCAAAATATTAACGTAAATCTCACTTCCTTTCATTAATTTAACAAAGTACAGAAGTACATACCACATCATAAATATAAATGATAATCACATTTTATTACAATTTTATACCCTCATTATCTATTTTATATGAATAAATATACTACTAATAATTATTTTTATCCTTAATTGCAGGTTAATTAAGAATAAATCTCAAACTCCAATCTCTCAACAAAAACCCCTTGATTTATTGAAGAAATAAAGCCCATGAAAGCAAACAATTTCCTTCAATATTCAATAAAGTGTTGAAGCCCAAATGAAGAAAAAAATGCCAAAGCCCAAAAGAAGAAAAAAATACCAAAAGCCCAAGCCCAAAAGCCAAAGAGAAGAGAAGTTGTGGGCTGAAATTAGAGAAAGGCTCACATCGATGCCAGCATCGATGGGGGCATCGATGCCAGCATCGATACCCCTATCGATGCTGGCATCGATACCGTCGGCAGTTAGTTACAGATTAGTGGCTGAAATTCAATTGTTTTGGATAAGATTTTGATCCAATGGCTTACATTCACTGATGTTTACTATAAATAGGGGTAGAGAGTGAGGGGTTAGAGGTGTGAAAAATTTGTAACTCCATTTGGAGAGGAGGGCTACTCTTAATTAAGAAGGCCTTTAAAAAATTATAACTTTTGTTGTAATTAATAATAATAATTTTTCTCCACTTTGAATTTATCTTTTCTCCTCTTTGTTGAATGATGAGGATGGAGATGAAGAGTAATTTAAAGGTTTGCATTTCTTTTATTTTTCTCTTTTATTTTTCTCTTTTATTTCTTTTTAGTAATTTCTTTATTATTGCTTATTAGTTAGATTTACATCCATGCTTGTAGTGTAGATTTATTTTCTTGTCTTTTTATTTTTTTTTTCACTTTAATTTGTAGAGTAGTTTTATTTTCTTGCATTTAATTTTTACAATTTATTTTATAGTTTAGATTTTAATTCTATGTAGTTAGATTTAATTCTTGTTCATAGTTTAGATTTTTCTTTTCTTTTTATTTTTGTAATTAGTTCTTTTTCTTCTTGTTCTTATTTCTTAAGATGTGAAATTAATTCTTGTAGCAATCTTAGAATTATATGAAACTAGTCTAATTTCCTTTATATTGTATGAATTATTCTCTTACACTTAAAATGATCATGTTTAGGATAATCAATTAGAGAACTAATTAGTAGAAGAAGAATTTGATAATCTATGCTTATCTTAAATGGTTTGATAGGTTATACTTATGAATTCTAGGATTACTATCTTGTTGATATTCTTATCATGATTTTTATTTTGACTTAGATGATAATTTGCTAGGTTATACTTTCCTTAAATGGTTTGATAGTCTATGCTTAATAAATCTAAGTTGAAATATGATAAAAAAAAATAGTTTGTATTTTGTAATTGAGATTAGTTAGTGGATTAAATTCTAGATTTCTCATATCTTAAATTAAAACCTCCATCTTGACTTTCTTGAATTTCCTTTTCATTCTTGATTTTATTTCTTGATTTTATTCATTCTTCTTTCTTGCCTTGTGATTTCATTTATTCTTTGATTCTTTCTTCTCTCCTCTAAAATTCAATCTATTATCTCTTGCATATATTCACAACAATCACTCATCATAATCACACTTATTCTTTAATCCTATTTTATTATGCACACAACATAAGAACCTATTCTAATAATCTCTTAAAATCACCTTCCTCGTGGGATCGATAACTTTTATACTATAACTTGATCAATTGTGCACTTACAATTTTGGTACATAATTATGCCGCATCAAGTTTTTGGCGCCGTTGCCGGGGAAGGTGCTAAAATAGGATTTTATTATTTTGATTCTTTAACTTGTGTGTTTTCTTGTGAAGGAACCGCTTGGAGCTTGAAAATCTTGGATTGAAGATAAGGAACTTGGAGAATTGCTTTCAGGTAAGTCTTCTTTCTAGCGTTTTCAATTTCACTCTTTTTAGTTAGCTTCACAATTAGAGACAATCAGGATTTTTTTAAAAAATATTTTATTTTTGTTGACCATAATAAAATCCATCTTTCACTTGGACATTAACTAACAAGATAATAAATTCTATTTTTGTTGACCATAATAAAATCCATCTTTCACTTGGACATTAACTAACAAGATAATAAATTCAAACAAGAGCTTTCTTCTCACATTTGATTGTTCTTGGACATTAACTAACAAGATAATAAATTCAAACAAGAGCTTTCTTCTCACATTTGATTGTTGTTGACCATAATTAAAAAAATATGTATAAAGATTTTCTTTTTAACATTTTTTTAGTCGCTTTTAATTTCTAGAGTTGCATTTCATATAGTTTGTAGGAATTCACCAAAGTGATTGTAGCACTTGATTTGGCACATACTTAAAACATTCTTAAGGGCAAAACCCATAATCAAGATAAGGTAAGGGATTTCATCACCCTTTCCTTAGCCCACAAATCACTAATTCCTCACTTCACAAACCCAAGCCTTCTAAAACTCATTAGATATTGGCCCCTAAGGACTCGAGCTCAATAAGGAACAAGAAATCCTTAAGTGAACCGGTTTAAGTTTTCTCAGATTAGTTGGTGTCTAAGACAAGGTTTAGGGGTTGCGTAAAGTGCTCCGCAAGAAACGAGGTACTTAATTGATTTCTGATCTCCCTCTAGTACTATCCTTACCTGGCTAACTACATGGGTAAAACTTTAATCTTTTCACTGTAGGAGTTTTTGGTTAGGAGCTGGTCTAGTTGAGTTAGGCTAAACCCTAGAATTAGAGTGATTGAAAAGTGATTGCTTTGATTTGTTTTAATTAGGATTTTTCTTTATCCTTTTCTTCTCATAAAAAAACTAATTTTCTTTCTTTCCTTAAAAAAAAGAAGAAGTTGTTTTGGTGTATGCAAACTTGGGTTAGGGATAATTCTCATCGTTTAATCCGTGTTGAACCAATCCAAGAAATGGCAAATCAGCCCATTCTTCAGGATATGTGTTACCCCACCAGAAATGCAATTCCATCTTGCATAAGGCTCTCCGAAGAAAATGGAGCAAATTTCGAGCTTAGACTGTATTACATAAACATGCTTCCTAAATTCCTAGGAAATTAAACAGAAGATGCATATATTTTTATCTCGGAACTTGAGGAAGTGTGTATTATGATTAAAATGAGAGAATTAACCGAAGATGCCATTAAGCTTAGATTTATTCTATTTGCTCTTAAGGATAAAGCTAAAAAATGGCTGTACAGCTTACCGATAAATTCCATCTCAACTTGGGAGGAATTTGTCACCGTTTTTCTCAAGAAATTTTTTCCTATTCACAAAACGGTAAAGCTTAGGAACAGCATTCAGAATTTCAAAATTGTCCCGGGAGAGCCATTCTGGAAATATTTTGACCGATTTAAAGATCTTTTAATCCAATGTCCTCATCATGGTCTAAAAAATGGCGATTGTGCCAAGTCATATATGAATGATTGGACTATTCTTCAAAAACATCTTTAGAATCGATGTGTTAGGGAGATTTTATGAGGAAAAACACAGATGTAGCTTGGGAATTCCTAGAGAGTCTATCCGAAAAAACAATGCAGTGGGAACACTGTGATGACAGGGTTTCATCAGTTCCCTAATCTAACTCTAGTGATCTTTCCCTGGAGTCAAACATTGCTTCTGAAGCAAAGATGGCGACGATTCTGCGGAGGTTAGAAGCCTTAGAAGTTAAGGAACGAGCTCCAGCTCAAATCAATCATGTTTCTACCCCGGGATGTCATAACTGTCAGTCTTCTACCCATGTTTCAGAGGAATGCCCTCTCCTAGGAAACAACCATGCATTAGAACAGATGAACGCTATATTCCAGCACCCTAGAAATGACCTATTTTCTCCGACCTACAATCTAGGTTGGAGAAATCATCCCAACTTTGCATGGAACCAAGGAAATTCTCCTGGAAATTAAAACTTCATTCCTGTGTTGAACCAACAATTCCCTAGGGGAAATACACTTCCATTCAATGCACCAAACAATTTTCAACAAGCTAACCCGTTTAACTCATCAAACAATTTTCAACAAGCTAACCCAGTTTTTCCAACCCAACATCCTCATCCTCACCAGCCTACAAATCCTTCAAATTCTCAACATCCTCATCCTCACCAGCCTACAAATCCTTCAAATTCTGATCATGACAAACGTTTAAGTGTCTTAGGAAAGGGTTTAGAAGCTATGATCAAAGCTTCTACATAAACTACCAACATGTTAACCCAGTCATCCACCACTCTAAATTCCTTCTTTCTTACCTTGTGATTTCATTTATTCTTTGATTCTTTCTTCTCTCCTCTAAAATTCAATTTATTATCTCTTGCATATATTCACAACAATCACTCATCACAATCACACTTATTCTTTAATCCTATTTTATCACGCACACAACATAAGAACCTATTCTAATAATCTCTTAAAATCACTTTCCTCGTGGGATCGATAACTTTTATACTATAACTTGATCAATTGTGCACTTGCAATTTTGGTACATAATTATGCCGCATCAATAAACATGCTTGTCATGGGATCCCGTGTAAATATATCTCTGGACAGTACTGAAACATTGATGAAGATAAATACATAAATAATGCAAATTAAACACACATCCTTCAGCTAAAAAGTAATAAGTGTCTTTGAAATCAGAGAAACATGCTCTATTGCTCCGTTATGTTTGAACTCAAACTTATAGCTGAATTATCACCATAAACCAAACTAACAATAAACAGCAGTCAGATTCCTCCTCAAATAATCATTTGTGTCCCCTTCCGTGCCCTACCCCCCTACCCCCCCCCCCCCCAATCCACAAAACAAAATAAAACTGTAAATAGTGCAATGCTCAGAGCTGAGAACATAAAATTTACTGAAGCCCAACAACGAATTTACTAACTCTTCCATATGACTGATAATCAAATCTAATATCAGCCATCTATGAGTGATGTTAACCAAGTGACAAGAAACAGAAAAAAATTTAAAGAGCCTGATACCTGTGCACAAGCTCAAAAATCTCTTCAAGTTTCGGCAAAACTAAAATACCAATATCTTTGTTACACATTTTCTTCCTGTGTACTCTATCATAAGCGCTTTTTGTTTAGAAAAGAAATTTGAAGAGCACAGACATGGAGCTCGATGCTTGGAACAAAATGAACCTCTAAACCACTTGAATCAGTTGTGTACCTCATACATGGGCTAATATAGATAAGGTAATCTTTCTTCAAAATCCAACTTAGTAAAGTCGACAGCATGAGGGAAACTATCAGTAATAGAGCATTAAACACCATCATAAGCTATCTAACTAATTCATTAGGATAATAGTAAAGATTAGATATATGTACCTCCTAAATTCAAATCCATTTTGACAGTAACCGCACAAAGAGGTAGTACATGTGGCTTGACATCTGGATACCAGACAATATACTTTGAAGGAGCTTGCTGGTTATCTACACCAGAATCAAAATCTCCAGAACTTGGACCTGATTGTCAGGAGCCGAGAAGTATCATCTCTGTGCTTCCCAAGATTACACAACAGATCACTATATGCTTCATCCCATCTTCACTAATTGGTGCGGAAATAAGGCTGCAAACCATTTAGCATGAACGTTAAGTTAATGTAAATACTAAAAGTCTGGAAAATTATATTTGTGCGAATTTGAGGAATAAATAGAATTCAAGTATCTATTTTATACATTAATATGTCTATAATCAGATACTTATATTATACTGCATGTTGAAACAAGTATTAGTCATGTACTATGATGAAATTAACCTAATTAAAAATTATGGCAACAATCTACTGAACCTAACTTTAATGAAATTCTACTACAAAATACCTAAAAATAGTATACACGTTAAAAAATTAACAAACAAATGATATTTTTGAATACCTTTTGCGAGCAGGAAGCTCTAGACAAAGATGCAAACCAAAGCCATAGAGTCCATGCCTGTGCTCCTCTAGATTAGGGCAAAATTAATAGTACCTTCTTCAAATCATAAATTAGGGCAAAATTAGAACAAAATGAGAGGACTAAAGAACAAAAAGGGGAGAGGGTGAATTGAACAGAACTAACGATTAGAGCTAGGGTTTTATGTGACTGAGTGAAGATCAAGAAGAAAACTTCTTCAAATCATAGGTAGAATTCGTTTTAAATTAAGAAATCATAGGTAAATTTTAGAAATACCTTCTCCAATAAAACTCCTTCCTGATCCTAACCGATGTCCAAATTCTGAGAACTGAGGAGA
The DNA here is from genome assembly GCF_001876935.1 of Asparagus officinalis. Lineage (NCBI taxonomy): Eukaryota > Viridiplantae > Streptophyta > Magnoliopsida > Asparagales > Asparagaceae > Asparagus > Asparagus officinalis. Next base: position 122,757,940 of record NC_033797.1, on the reverse strand, counting down.
CGATGGCGAAGGTGTGGTGTTGATGATTAGGGCAATAATACTCATCTTTGCAAATTGATGACTTAAAGATTGTGGGACGGCGTAACCGATAAACTGAGGAGATGGACTGAGGAGAAGGGTAACCGAGGAACTTGTGGGCGAAGAGAAAGGCATAACCGATGGAAAATTTAGTACTTCTGATTTTCGATGATGATGATGAAACCTGTGCAACGATTATAAAGGATAACTTGGGTATATTTAAATTGGTTGAAGATTAATTTGGGGAGGGGAAAGTTTTTCAGGAACTCACTCTTTTAAAGGGTATATATATATATATATATATATATATATATATATAAAAGAAATATGGAGAACCTTGGTACCAAGTTTCTCTATTGACTTTCCGCTTTCAGGCATAAATAGAAGATATGATTTCGATTGCTTTCTTTCGTCACAGTAGTTGGAAAAAGAAAAAGTCAAAGCAGCAGACCAGTAGTCCCATTATCCACCTTTAGAGACATTTTTGACGAAGGTTACGTTTAACACTTATTGGACAAGCAGGAAAGAAGTGCTTTGTCGGTTGAAGGTGCTCTCTTCTCTACTCCTAGACATAGGATAGAGGCTCACTCTGAATCCATAGTATCCTCCGCATCTTATGCATCTTCTCTCTCGTCTCTTGGTTTCAAGGAGCCTGTGAGCAAGAGTTCTACCCCGAAAGTGGCTTTCTAGGAGGCAGATGGCCGGCTTCCCTCCTCCTACCTAGTACCCTTACTCGGGCTTCGGTTGTCTGTCTTTTAGGCCGAAGAGGGAAGGTCAAAGTTTTCACCTGATAGGGCACTAAAAGCGATACACATTCCCAGTGTCTCGATAGCTCATAGGCAGTCACAGGAGCCCTATTGAGCTGCGCAATCGCGCTTCTTTCGCCTTACTTACCGCGTATCCAAACGAATAGATTGAAGAAGTCAAGTGGTTTGGTTGTTGTGCGCGCCGGAGGCCTACGGGGTAGCCGAGTTGCTTACGAGGGGTGCTGTACGCTAACGGTAATTACCTCCCAGGAGGGGAGCCGCAACAAAAGAGACTCTAAACAGATTGTATTAGAACAGCAGTCGGACTCGTTGCAAGAAAAGGTAATTGAATGTGTTAGGCGAAGAGAATATAGCACGTATAAGCTTATAGAGTCGGTAGTTCGACGGCTTAATGCTTGCCAGAGAGAGTTCTATAGCCCTTAGGATAAAGACATGACCATAGGATTTCATAGAGAGCGCCTTTTGGCTCCTCTGAAAGACCCACCAAATGAATTTAGTATTTATGTCATGATTTCGCGCTGAGGAGGCCTTCGCTCCGTTGAGACGAGCTGGTCGAGATGTGGTGTCCAGTCACTCACATCGGTGAAGGCTGCGCTATGCCACCTGTCCTTACCCTGGGAGTACTGCTTTAGCAAAGCTAACGATAGGTCAGACGGGTCTGGGACCATCCTTCCTTTCATAGGCTGGAGCAAACCTTGGGTTTACATAGCTATGCCCTTTAGTTGCATCTTCAACCTGGGCAAGACAAGACCCTACTTTATGGTTTTTCCATCATCCACAACAAATCGGATGAAAGCCCGATACTTATCATCTACTCAAACGAGATTGAAAACTACCATTCTGTCGAATCGGAAAAGGTTTCGAAGAGCGCAGAAGGTCAGTTCGGTGGTCAGATCTGAAGGGGAGATTCACGGGTAACTTCGGACGGTGAGGAAGGAAGAGCTGGTGTGGCGCGTCAAAGGCCCTCACGCAATGCCGCGCACAAGGAAGGGTGGCGAGTGGGAGAAGAATTCCTCCCCTTTCAAGAAGGGTGTGGATATGGTCTATAGCCAAAAGAAGAAGTCAAATCAGAAGCAACTGGGCAAGCAGATGCCGCCGCACAAAGGGCCATAGCATAGCTCGAGCCAGAGCTTTTGAGTTTTCCAACGAAATTCCAGTCCGCCAAGGAGTGCGAGTCTTGAACGGAGGCATCAAAAGCCGAACCATAAAGACGCAGCACCACCTACTCTTTCAACCGTAGAGTCGACCGAAAGAGAAGCGCGAGATAGACAATGAAAGAAAGCACTGTACTTTTCTTTCTCAAATACAAGGAAGTAGGCATAGACAATATTTATGAAAACAAATCCACGGGGCCCCGTAAGGCATGGGTTTAATATCCTTTCATTAGTCTTTCCAAGTCATAACATAAGGAGGCAGGAAGGAAGCCGAGAGACATGAAGTAAGTAGGGATTGATGCAAGAAGAGACTTAATGAAAGTTTTTCTCCCGGCGTGAGACAAAGACTGAGCTTTCCATCGCCTTTTTGTTTGCTCTGCATCTTGTCCAAGATAAAGCTGTCAGACTTCTATTTAGATCTCCCGACGAACAGTGGACCACCGAGATAAGGATCACTTTCCTTCATGATGCTGACTGAAAGGAGATTGGCTAGATCCACTTGGTAATTGGCTGAGAAATTTTTGCTAAAATGTATGGCTGACTTTTCAAAATTCATGCACTGTGACCCGACCCGGAGGAGTAGGGTTCGAGTAGTGCTTTGACGGCCATGAACTCTGAGGGATGGGAGGAGTCTTATAGTTTTGACTTGAAATCAGCCACTGATAGGTAGAGCCATTGAAAATCATGTACAGCTTGATGAGTTGTCTTATGCGGTCACCAAGGTTGGCGTCTGCGGTTGTGCAGGCGGCCTTAGGATATAATATAATGTTTTCCACTGCGGTCACCCGCATGTAAAGAAAGATGACGAGGTCTGCTTCACAATGGGACAACCTCTAGGGTACTACTGTTCTTGGCCTTTGTTCACACTATCACATCACTGGAGAGTATGGATGGCCGCGGATAAGATTGACCCAGGAAGAGTGTTTAGGCACTATGCTATTCTTGGTGATGATCTTGTCATCGGGGATAATAATTTGGTAGCTCAACCTTGTTGCTTAGCAGCCATACGGGGAAGATATGAAACCAGTGCAGTAGACGAGACATGCTATGATGGGTGGCACACAGAACCAGCCGGGAGATCTGTTTGTTATATCTTATGCTATTATATAGTGGTAGCACAAGCAGATAATCTTGTAAGACGATCTACGAGAAGAAAGAAAAAAAGTAGAAAAGGGCTTTTTCTCGCTTTTTTTAGTAAATTGTAAAAAAAAAAACCGTTAGCCTGATGAACAATCTGCATCGGATTTCCATTTACCTGCCCCTTTCGTTTGTCCTGTCTCTTTTGTGCTTAGCTTAATCCATTTCTCATCGGACAATAATAATGGCGAAGACGGGTTCGAACCTATGTAACTGCTCTACATTCCTTTCGTAGATCGTGATTTACTAAACAATGTCTTTATCTCTCCTGTACCCGCGTAAGATCAATGTTCACTTTGTGTCTGATTGGCCCAAGACTACGATGTCTTGTTCGAAGATGTTATAGGCCCGTAACGCCGATTCCATATCTACATCTACTACTACTATTCAACTAGAAAAAAGTCGGACTAGCTCCAACTCCTGGGTTTCTATCACAGTGGGCAGTCTCTCCCCTCAATCGGAGGGGACTCAAAGCTGGTTACGAGTGACGAGCTCTTTTCTTTGAGAGTTTTAAATAATTGCATTTCTAATAATGATTGGTTGTCGAAAACATAGAATGGCTAACTGCTAGCCACACTTGAGAACTCTACGCTACTAAGACAATGCATTGAAGAAGTTGGATCTCTTTCAGGACAGTGAGTTGGACATCTTGCATGTAGACGGTAAAAATTACCTTTGCAGACTTACGTGAAATTCGCCTGCGAGTCGGAGTCGCCCACACAAATTGAGGGTGGGGCTCACCCATGGGCTTGACTCACTAGCACGAACCCAAACCGCACGGTCGCCAAATTCGCTCGCATTTGTTGATCACAGATTTGCCTGTATGATCGACTTGCCCGCACGAGTCAAGATCATCCAGATTCGCCTGTATGATCGACTCGCCCGCACGAGTCAAGATCATCCAGATTCGCCTGTATGATCGACTCGCCCGCACGAATCAAGATCATCCAGATGACTAAAATTCGCCTGTCTACTCGACTCGTCCGCACGAGTCGAGAGTCGAATTCGCCTACAAACAGTGTACCCGACAGCCGCTACGCTGCGTACAGGGATGGGCCTTCCCACTTCCCACGATGTGAAGGGAGGGAGCACAGTACTCCAAGCCCATCAAGTAGCCGCTCACAGTACGAGCGACCAGTCAAATCCATGCAGTCGCCAAGTCCGCCTGCATGCTCACGGTTGAAGCTCACCTTGCCTGCACGAGTCAAGAGCTAGATCCGCCCGCGATCGACAAGCTCGCCGAGG
>NC_033797.1:122748661-122753363 GCF_001876935.1 Asparagus officinalis | reverse complement strand
TTTCAGCTTGGCAGTTGAATCCGCTCATAGTCAACTGATTAAACTAATCAGTCGGCTGAACCACTAGCTCTCGACTCTCGACTGAGTTGATGACAAGCTCTTTGCACAATATTCACACTGTAGCATCTCCTCCTAATTTCAGGTCCTAATCACCATCAAACTCGGAGGGTCGAACTCTACCGACCCGAGCTCCTACTGCATACTGAAGCTCGCCAGCAACCTCGGTCGGATCGTCCAAGGGAAGCAGACTCGGTGCGAGAATCGAGCGAGGCGTCCTATATTTACCGAAAGTCCCCACGTTAAACAAGGAGGGCATTCCCTCCGCTTCTGTTGTAATTTCGATTCATTAGTTTGTAATAAGCTATTCTTATCAATACAAATGAAATCCCTATTTCGGGAGATCAAAATTCACACATACAGAAGATGGCGACCACAGTGGGAGAATCTATTTCTTCAACCGAAATGGTGGTAGCTCAGTTTGATGAGGTTGCTATTGGGATGACTGTGGAGTCCCTAGAAATCGAGTTCGACCAAGCAAGGTACGAAGAGTACTTGTCTTCTTCCTCCTCTGGTGGTAGTGCGTCCCTCAAACGCCACAGAGTCGTGCGTAGAGGCCGACCTCAAACGGTCAAAGCCTCCGCACCTGGAGACTCTATCCGAGTCGCGTCGGGGGAGCCCACTCCCTCCAAATTGATCAAGACCAAGCCAGAGGTCGAGAGCACAGAGCGAAAGACTGCCAGATGGTTCTCTAAGCGACCATCACAGACCCCCGCCCAGGAGGAAATAGTGGTTCATTTCGGCGCAGACCATGCCGCCGCAATCCGCACGGACGCTCCTCTCTCCAGAAGAGCTCGCCCGTGGCAAAGACGGGCCCTTGCCCAACGTAGGGCCCGAGCCTTCGCCTCATATGACGACCTGAATTATTACCCAGGTTCGAAGACTATAAGACGAAGGGGCAACTCGCCCGGCACTGGAAGGCTCTCCAAATCAGGCGCGCCAACCAAGATGGACGAGACCGCCCGTTTGGGTGGACTTCGCTTCTCAGGTCACATCCCTGATGCGAACAGACCACCCCGAATGAGAGAGCCTACCCGAGTAGGCGAACCCTCGAGGGCAGGCGAGCCTCGCCACGACCCATTGACGGATAAGTGTAACAAGCGGGTGAGCCTTGACTACAAAGGCAAAACAGTAGGCGATACCTCGCAAACTCGCCTGCGTGAGCAAAGGGTTGAGTTTCACCTGCATGCTGGAGTTCACCCAAGAGCGAAGACTCGCCTATCAGGGCAAACTTGCCTAACTCCAACACTTAACCAGTCCACCCGGTGTACACCAGGGAGTGCATCCAAAACTCTCTCGTGCGATTATTCGGGCGATCCGTCTGTTGTTGGTGGTTGTCGCCAACCGTCCGCAGAAGACCTCCGGGGTTATCTAACTCGCAAACGCACCATACATGAGGCGAGTCCTCAGTGCCACTGCGAAAGGCTTATCCAAACAATACTTGTCGACTGCCAATATATAGGAATGGTGAAACCTTCAGTGTTCGAGAGGCTTTCTCAACGGCCTTCCCGACCGAGACCTTCTCGTCGAAGGCGTTGTCACCAAAGAAGACGCGCCACCGATGATCTAGAACTCTCGTCCGCTACAATCAACATGACGGACAAGGGCGAGATGGTACTTTCTGGTTCTCAAGATTTGGACTCCTTCCTGGGGCCTAATCCTCCGCTTGTTCAACGTGAACAAGGCGGTATATACCAGCGCACCCGTAGTCATACGGGGTGAGCATCGGGTTTGATTACTCAACCTTGGCACCTCCCTCCGGGGGCGAAGATGAGGTTTGCTCCGCGGCAACCACATCCTAAACATCGCACTCAAGTCAGGATGTTTTGGCAAGGGTACACATGGCTGAACCCACACATGAACAAACGGTGGCCCAAAAATTTGAAGAACAACAGGCGACCATAGACTCCTTAAGAGAAATGTTAGAGCAGCTTCTGAACAAGAAGAAGAAGAAGAAAAGAGCCCAGCACACCTTACCGCGACAGACGGAGAGTAAGGAGTGGATACCTCCCCATCGTCCAGCGATTGAAACGGAGGATAATGTCGGCCCACAATCCGATTACTCTTCCAAGACATCGCTGGGGACGTCGCATACTGGGGGTAGCGCCCGCGACAAGAGGTTCGATGAGTTCCAAAGCTAGCTCAACGCTTTGAAACTCCAACAGAACATGAACAAGCTGGGGATGGTCCGACCCTATCTTGTCGAGTGGGATACATCCCATACCCAACAAAGTTCAAGCCGATTAGCTTGGTGCAGTTCGATGGCAAGGGCTCACCCTCACAGCACATCTACTATTTTATGGCGCAGACCAGATTCCTTACGGGGAACGACACTATTCTCACCCGGTTATTCATAGGCACCCTTAAGGGGGTAGCGTTTGAATGGTTCCGCAAGTTAGAACCCGGTTCTATCAAGTCATGGGCTGATGCGGAAAGGCTCTTCTTGGCTCGCTTTTTCGACGACGACACGGAGGTGTCGATGGCCACCCTCCTCGCCGAAAAACAACGGAAGTCGGAGTCGGTCAACGACTTCGTGAAGAGATTCAGGAACCGATCGGTCCACTATCGGGACCAAGTTTCCGAATCCAAACTAATCGAAATGTGCCGTAATAATCTCTCAATCCATATTGTGTCCAAGGTTGGCGTGGTGGAAACTCGAACCTAGAAGGAACTTGTTCGCCAGGGGGAACAAGTGGAAAACATGATCAAAAGGCTAGAAGCTGAAGAGCCACAGCCCAAGAAGGGAGCCGTGGAGCCGACCGTGCGAAAGAATCCCCCTCAAACAAGAGGAAAAGAGATCGTGGCCGTCGATTCCTCCCCGGCACCCAAAATGGCTCAAAGGCCGAAGCCCAAGCAGTTCGAGCAACGCCCTCCAAGGTAATACGACTTCAGGGAAGACCAAGTGGTGGCGACATTCGATACTTTACTCAAAAGCAATCGAGTTAAATTACCGGAGGTCACAAAGCCTGAAGAGGTGAACAAAACCAATGACCCGGGTTATTATGCCTATCACAGATTCCTTGGCCACCACACCTCTAAGTGTTACATCCTCAAAGATAAGCTCCAGGCCCTCTACGATGCAGGAGTCCTAAAGAAGGAGAAGATACAAAAGCAGGTGACCACGAATATGATCACCTTGAGTTTTGGGACAGATCTCCCAGAGGTTCAGGCTTCGGCAAGGATAATCCCTATCCCCAAGGCAGTCCTAAAAATCACTAATGACGACCCTCACAATCAAAGAGGGAAAGGGTTAGTACCTCAGATTTTACCATCGGGACAGGTAATGTGGGTCCATCCGGATCTCCTCAATGACAAGCAATGGACCTCAAAGCCCTCGAAAAAGGTTAAGGGCAAACCTTGCAATGTCATCTCCACTATCCTGGGTGGAGATAAGACAGCAATGACCGCCTCCACCGACTCCGAGGAGGAAACCGCCGTCCTCGCCACTAGAGCAGGGAAGGAATTCGCCAAAGAGTATCCCGCGAGAGCGGAAGACCCTGCAGGGCCTTCCGCAAGGCCAGCTGCAGCAGTCCCTCCGGGCATCGATAAACCAAGCTCGAGTAATCAACCTTTCCGATTCAACGTACTCGCACAGCTGAAGAGCATCCCCGCGCGAATTACCATGTATGACCTCATGCGATTATTCAGACCCACCCGGGAAGCCCTACAAGAAGCATTGGCCGACTCGAAAGTCTTCACCACCCACTTCTCGAGGGAAGAATACACGAAACAGGAATGTACGATATGCTGCCAGACTACCGAGAGGCGCGTCCCTTACATCACATTCACTCCTGAGGACATGCTCATCAAAAGCACCTCTCATGATCGACCACTATACTTCACGGGATACGTCGGTTCCTCGAAAGTGGATCGAATTCAAGTCGACCCAGGGTCTGCGTTAAGCATCGTACCTCTGAAACTGATCAAACACCTGGGGGTGCCCTCGAAGCGTTTGTCCACGACTACCACGACTATCTTCAGCTTCAACGCCACGGGAACCCGGCCGCTGGGCAAGATACGTCTGAAGTGCCGGATAGGCGACATGAAGACAGAGGTGACCAGTTATGTCATCGACGCCGAGTGTAAGGACCATGAATTTTAATACTAGTTAAAATAATTTTCTGGTATTTTAAAATATTTAATTATGGTTTTTAAAAGAGTATTTGTATTTTTCTTGAATTTCTACAATTTTCTATGATTTAAAGTCTAAGTTTTATATTTATTTAAATGATATTAATATTTATAAATTAATTTGATGCAGTAAAAATTTATGGAATTTATCTGTTGCGTTATCGATATTGATACATGTCATTTTGAATAATATGTTGTATTATTTGTATTATTACGTATATTTTCGTATAATACGTTGTATTATTAATTACGTATTATTTGTATAATTTGCCATATTATTTTTACTGTTACATATTATCTGTCGTGTTAGTATAACTTGTACGTTTTGCTGTGTATATAATTATCCCAAAATTGTTTGATTTTAAATACAAGTAAATATATTTTATTTATTAAGTATTCTCGTTTAATTGTATAATATGGGTATATTTCGACTGTTTCGTATCAACTGTTGTATTAACACAACAGGTACGTTTTTATTTGTAGATAATTATTCTGTAATTAGTTTAATTTTTAA
>NC_033797.1:122742390-122747885 GCF_001876935.1 Asparagus officinalis | reverse complement strand
GCCCTGTTCGCCGCCCTGTCCTCCTACAACCCCCTCTTCGCCACCAGCGAGCTCCGCCTCGCCCAGCTCACTCACCCCCTGCAGCCCTCGTCGCTAAGCTCTGAGCCGAACGTCGCCGCCGAGATCCCGTCGACCCGCTGCCCCGCGTCGTTCAGACCCTTCCCAGATCTGACGTCGTATTTCCCTCGCCCGTTGCCTCCCCATGACACCGACCTCATCATCCGCCGTTCAGATCCGATCAGATTCGCCACCTTAGCGTCATCGCACACCACGTGTTCGACGAAATGCCAACGCATACCCAGCTGCAGAACCGCCACATTCTAGCCGTCAGTGAGCCCGTCGGAGCCGAGACATCCCAATGAAACCCCGAGGCAAGATCCCGCTCTCCTTGTTTTGTAAACTTATCGTAAATTATTATGTGACTTGTCATTTCAATATTTATATCTGTTAGTAATTGGTTAATTAGATTAGTCTGTGATATATTATTACTTGCGTGGGATTGCTTGACATGAATAGCTGTGTGGAAGCTTGTTATTTTATCACTTAGTTGTTATTCAATAGGATAGACTGTACATGAAGACGACTTCTGTTAAAAGTATGATTTGTAAGCGTGCTTCAAAGCATGGCTATACTCGCTCGACATCGATATCCCGATGTGAGGAGTCCCGAGTTCCCTTGATATCGATATCCCGGTATGAGGTTTCCTTGATTATTATTATTATTATAGCATTGACTAGACGATGCACTCTTGATCGGACGTGTTGTGGATCACGGTTATGTTCATAGTTTTAGAGAAGTCATTCCACGGTAACTCCGTGACTAGTGCACAATATTTCATGTACAGTTGCTTAATTAATTTGACAACATGGGGTTATAAAGGGGGATTAGACGGAGAATATAGCATGTATATAAACGGGTACAGCGCTTTCATGTTATCGTGATATCGTGAGTGTTATATATATGGGCCAAAGGGGCAATACTTGACTTGAAGGCGCCCCCCGGACGACTTTACGGGGACCCGATTATATATATCAAAATATTCTTCCCCAATTCAAATAACATGTAAAACAAGAATAGCATGCTTGCGTGTTTTATGGTGGACTTTGTTAGTTTTGTTGAGATGTAGACCAGTGTTGTTCTTTTCATACATAGATCGGGATTAATATTTAATTATTTACAATTCGAGACATATGGTATATACATGAGGGTTTCCTTTTTTGGATTATTTCGCTCGACGTACTACGTCTCGAGTTGTAGATTTTTAAGTATTAATTTCATCTAGTGTATGACCTGTGACTTGGATGATTATTCTGATCGCTAGCTGCATGATTTTGTTATCCGATTGATTTACGGATTCTTATGATTATCATGTTTTGGTAGTGGATTGCATGTTGATTTTGTTGGATTACCAGTTGCACGTTCTTTTGTTGTTTCGGTTATCATATCGTTTTCCGCTTGGGTTTTCGTTCGTTCTATTTTCTTTTGTGGGGTCTTACCGTGTGCCATGCACCCTGATGTACACCTGTTTTCTCTGGTGTACGTCAGACTTAGAGGAAGAACAGGTTTAGCTGGGAGTTCATCAGGAGCCAGAGGATTCTCAGCAGGAGTGCCCTGCAGACGGAGCAGAAGAAGCTGGAGCTTAGTTATTGGTCATCCGTTTTCTTTTGTACTACCTTCCATTTCTAATTGATCAGTGTATTTTGTATCTCTTCAGTATTCATTTGTTCAGATTTGTATAAGGGCATGTTTGACCCGTATTTTTACATCTGGGATGATCTGCTTTGTGATATGTATTATTTTATTCTAAGTTTGTCTATTATATTCTTGCTGATTGTGATCGGGGACCTGTGACTTCGCATTGTACTTATTTCCAGACGCTTAGCGTATTAGGTTGAGGAGAAACATTTATTTTTATTTATTCTCCTTGATCTAATATGTCGCGGGCTTGTTCACGTTCTGATTCCCCTGTATTTTGGAAACGGGGCGTGACAGGTTTTAGTGGTGGCCTATGCAGGTCTCGAACCCGATTTCCTACCAGTAAGAATATAGTAGACAATTTAGATACATATCATATATATCATCTGTGAGACTATTTTTGAACCCTTATCCTATTTCCTTGATAGATTTCGTTTCATTCCTATCTTATCACTCTTTAACTCTGAAATTTTCCACGGTTCTTATCCCATCGCTTCGCGATTACCCTCTCTTTGTATCTCTCATCTATCCTCGTTCCAGTCATTATTTTATGTGTTATTATTTTTACAACTATGTTTTCTTTGATTTGACTATATATATCGTTTAATTGTATTGATTTCTGCATTATTTATTATATTATTTTATGTATCACACACAGTGTTATATTGTATATTTTTATTAATAAAAATATATATCATTACTTATATATTTTTAATTGTTCAAATCATATCACTAAGTGTTTTACATTGCTCTAGACTCCGCATATACATTGCATAGTATATCTGATATTCGGATTATTTTCTTGCGTTAAAATATTTTTTTGCATATCTAAACTTGTGTATGTATATGTTTTTCTATCGTATTATCTATTAATTACTTATGTTTAGATTATTGTATATTGTTCGTATTTCATGATATACTTTAATAGATTCATGATTTTAATATTCTACATATACAGTATATTCTTATAATTTACATTTTCAGTATATAGTTTTTATCAGTAAGTTTTGCCTTGTTAGATTATTTTATTATGTTCACATTGGTTTTGTTATTTCTAAGAACAATGTATTTTTATTTTGATATTCTAACAATTATTCATATTGTTAGGTTTGGATTAGGTTACTAATTATATAGTTTTGTTACATTATCTCGTACCATTGGTTATTAATCTTTTATTCCTAATATAAAAGATTTTTCTAAATAGCATTTGTGAGTATGTAAAGTATTTATTCATGGTTGTTTATAGTGTAGTTGCATATTTGTTGTTGTTTGCTTCATTTTTGATATGTATTATTTTATCATTGTGACAATATACATTGTATACACGTGTTATTTTTTTAGTATTTATTTTATGGTAATTTTTAGATTTTTATGTCTTTTATTGTGTCGTTGTTTGTTGTTCATTCTTCATTCATTATTTTCGTTACTTGTATTATGTTTTACTTTTCATTCTTTATAATTACTATTCTCTTTTCATTATAATGTATTCATGTAGATTATTATATTTACAATGTTATTTTATTGATTTATAGCCATTCATGATTTTAGTATCAATTGTGTTTAATCGTGTTCTATTTCATGTATTATCGGTGTTTATATTCACATATTCAATAATCATTCATTGTATGTTTATATATGATATATCTATGTTTTCATTTGCCCATATACCTATGTTACCTTTCATAGTATTTGTTTTATATACTATACTTCTTTATCTAGTAGTATGTTTGTGAGTGTCAGTATTGTTAGTAAGTATTTACGTTTCAATATATTCTATGATTTTTGTGCGTGTTAAATTATTTTGAGTTTTATGCTGTCAAATTGTTCATTACTTGTTTGAATACATTGAGTCCTTCAATTATGTTTTTCTTGTCAGATTGTTATTTCATTATTTTGACTTGTGTTATTTTACATCGTGTTACTCTTCTGTTTCGTTCTCTTATTTTTGTATTTTTCGTAGATCATTTGAATAGGAGTTGTTATTTTTCGGTGTGAGTGTGTGGTTATGACTTTATAGTTTGTGTATAATGTTATTAAAGGTTGTTACGGTGTGTATGTTTGTTTAGCTTTGATTTTTGTGTTTTTACATATTATATTATTGTTACGTATTTAGTCGAAATATTTTTGTAGTTAGTGAGTTTTATATTTTATGCAATGTCTTCTTGCTCATGTTTTCATGTTTCAATTTGTGTATTGCTATACTTATTGTGATTCAGTATTTATTATGTTTTTATTATAATTTTTTGTTTGTGGACACGTTATACTGTAATTATTTTTATTTTGTGTTACATTTATTTTATTAATTCTACGTATTGTACATGTATTTATACATGTTTGCTGTGTATGTTACCACATAATTTTGGTCACATTTTACTTTTCATGTACGTGTTTTATTACCATTATTATTTGGATATTTATCAAGTTATATGTTTTTCTTGTATGTGTTTTTATGTTGTCTTTAATTTTATTAATTTATTAGTTATTTGTGTTATTTGAGTTATATTGTTTATTAGTTAACATAGTTATTTCTTTCACGTTTCATCAGTAATTTCATAGTTTATTTAAAATGTGAAATGAGTGTTATAGGTTTATACAACTTAGTTATAGATTTTGCACGTTGTAGATATCTTGTTGTGTTTATTAGTTGTTTTTTTCTCTCTCTATTTTGTTAGGTTGTGTATGTTTTATTTTAATAATGTATCTTATTGTCTATTAATTAATTATTTTAATTGTTGTATTTATCAATTTTCCATATACAAAAAGTCTCTGCATTACTGTTTTAATTAACTGTTCATGTCCATGTGTGATTATTGTTTTGGAAATTATTACATGGCAGTTCATATATTGTATTACGTTTATTCTTTATGTATATTAGGTTTATAGTTTTGTATCATATTTGGTTATTCTAACAGTTATAATGATATAATGGTTATTGATATATTTTAATATTGTGTTTGTTGTGTAAATGTTATGAATACATAATTACATGATTGTTGCATATAATTCTATGTCTTTTATCTACGTCCATTATCGATATGCTTTTTTTTCTTTCTATTGTCAATTATTATATGTTTATTTTTGCTTTACATATTACTATATGATATCGTGCATATCTTATTTTAATTCCGAGGGCGGAATTTGTTTTAAGGGGGGTAGAATGTAAGGACCATGAATTTTAATACTAGTTAAAATAATTTTCCGGTATTTTAAAATATTTAATTATGGTTTTTAAAAGAGTATTTGTATTTTTCTTGAATTTCTATAATTTTCTATGATTTAAAGTCTAAGTTTTATATTTATTTAAATGATATTAATATTTATAAATTAATTTGATGCAGTAAAAATTTATGGAATTTATCTGTTGCGTTATCGATATTGATACATGTCATTTTGAATAATATGTTGTATTATTTTTATTATTACGTATATTTTCGTATAATACGTTGTATTATTAATTACGTATTATTTGTATAATTTGCTGTATTATTTTTACTGTTACATATTATCTGTCGTGTTAGTATAACTTGTACGTTTTACTGTGTATATAATTATCCTAAAATTGTTTGATTTTAAATACAAGTAAATATATTTTATTTATTAATTATTCTCGTTTAATTGTACAATATGGGTATATTTCGACTGTTTCGTATCAACTGTTGTATTAACACAATAGGTACATTTTTATTTGTAGATAATTATTCTGTAATTAGTTTAATTTTTAAATACCATAATTATTTATTTAAATTATTTTTGTTTTAAACCCTAACTCTACACCCTATATATATATATATATATATATA
>NC_033797.1:122705900-122741694 GCF_001876935.1 Asparagus officinalis | reverse complement strand
CCGACCTCCCCTGCGACGCCTCCAGCCTCTCGCCAGCGCTCCGACCAGCACCAGTCTCGCCTCCGCCACTCCGGCCATCATCCCGCACCAGCAGCCCCTCTCCTCCGCCCTGAGAACAGCCAACCCGTCGTCGCCTTCGATCAGCACCGACGAGCCACCCTCGCCTAGCCGTCGACGTCGTCGTTGATCCCTCCCGCTGACGGCAGCCCCATAGCCCCGTCGAACTCCCCGTGGTCAGCCCCTGCAGTCCTCGTCGCAGTCCAGATCCACCTCCAGTAGATCCGTCATGACTCGACCGTTCAGATCCGTCGTACCGCGTCCGCATCGGCCCTGCCGCTTGTCATCAGACCCCTTGGTCTCGTAAGCAAGATCTCATTACTTATTGACTTGTCATTTCAATATTTATATCTGTTAGTAATTGGTTAATTAGATTAGTCTGTGATATATTATTACCTACGTGGGATTGCTTGACATGAATAGCTGTGTGGAAGCTTGTTGTTTTATCACTTAGTTGTTATTCAATTGGATAGACTGTACATGAAGACGACTTCTGTTAAAAGTATGATTTGTAAGCGTGCTTCAAAGCATGGCTATACTCGCTCGACATCGATATCCCGATGTGAGGAGTCCCAAGTTCCCTCAATATCGATATCCCGATATAAGGTTTCCTTGATTATTATTATTATTATAGCATTGACTAGACGATGCACTCTTGATCGGACGTGTTGTGGATCACGGTTATGTTCATAGTTTTACAGAAGTCGTTCCACGGTAACTCCGTGACTAGTGCACAATATTTCATGTACAGTTGCTTAATTAATTTGACAACATGGGGTTATAAAGGGGGGTTGGACGGAGAATATAGCATGTATATAAACGGGTACAGCGCTTTCATGTTATCGTGATATCGTGAGTGTTATATATATGGGCCAGAGGGCCAATACTTGACTTGAAGGCGGCCCCCGGACAACTTTACGGGGACCCGATTATATATATCAAAATATTCTTCCCCAATTCAAATAACATGTAAAACAAGAATAACATGCTTGCGTGCTTTATGGTGGACTTTGTTAGTTTTGTTGAGATGTAGACCAGTGTTGTTCTTTTCATACATAGATCGGGATTAATATTTAATTATTTACAATTCGAGACATATGGTATATACATGAGGGTTTCCTTTTTTGGATTATTTCGCTCGACGTACTACGTCTCGAGTTGTAGATTTTTAAGTATTAATTTCATCTAGTGTATGACCTTGTGACTTGGATGATTATTCTGATCGCTAGCTGCATAATTTTGTTACCTGATTGATTTACGGATTCTTATGATTATCATGTTTTGGTAGTGGATTGCATGTTGATTTTGTTGGATTACCAGTTGCACGTTCTTTTGTTGTTTCGGTTATCATATCGTTTTCCACTTGGGTTTTCGTTCGTTCTATTTTCTTTTGTGGGGTCTTGCCGTGTGCCATGCACCCTAACGTACACCTGTTTTCTCTGGTGTACGTCAGACTTAGAGGAAGAACAGGTTTAGCTGAGAGTTCATCAGGAGCTAGAGGATTCTCAGCAGGAGTGCCCTGCAGACGGAGCAGAAGAAGCTGGAGCTTAGTTATTGGTCATCCGTTTTCTTTTGTACTACCTTCCATTTCTAATTGATTAGTGTATTTTGTATCTCTTCAGTATTCAATTGTTCAGATTTGTATAAGGGCATGTTTGACCCGTATTTTTACATCTAGGATGATCTACTTTGTGATATGTATTATTTTATTCTGAGTTTGTCTATTATATTCTTGCTGATTGTGATCGGGGACCTGTGACTTCGCATTGTACTTATTTCCGGACGCTTAGCGTATTAGGTTGAGGAGAAACATTTATTTTTATTTATTCTCCTTGATCTAATACGTCGCGGGCTTGTTCACGTTCCGATTCCCCTGTATTTTGGGAAACGGGGCGTGACACCGAGCCATCCTACAATATGTTCTTGGGACGACCATGGATCTACAGTAACCGGATAGTCCCATCTACCTTACATCAATGCTTAAAATACGTGGATGACTATGATCGCGTGAAGACAGTAGTAGCCGACAAGCAACCCTTCGAAGGCGTCGAGAACTACTTCACGGACTCTCTGCTGTACCAGGACCCCGATTAGCCACCGATTAAGGAGCTCGAGAGCGGCAATGAGGCGGATAGCGAACCTAAGTACGACGACGGCCTGGTCCTGAACGACTTCGAATCAATTGTAATTGGCTGCGAAAGTCACAATGTAACCAACGCTGTTCAGGCGGAGGAGATTATCGTGAATGAGAAGTTTAATTTTGCTTATTTGTCGTCTTGCTCAACGTCCGAGGATGATACGCCTAACGACCTAATGTCGAAACTCTATGATGATTGCTCCCTGCACTTTCCTGTATGCTCGTCGTATGTTGCGAAGACACAGCCGATCGAGTCATCACAAGCTGTACTCGTCATACCAGCCCGGGATAACTATCAAAAGGATATTATCTTTGGACGAATCGATCACCCCTTGCGCACGTTGTGGGATGAGTCTGAAGATGAAGACCTCGCGCCTTAGTTTTCGTAATACAGTCAAATCGCGAAACGCATGATGAGCAACATGGGGTACGACCTCACTCGCCCAGAGGGCCTGAATTACGGTCGAGGGCGCAAGACGGTCATCCGACCTGCTTACGTGCCTAAAGGCAAACCCTCAAATTACTTCAACAGGACTCAGAGAGGCTTAGGCTACTCCTCTTCCTTATCAGATTTGTTTTGTTATTTCAACGAGGACTCCGACTATGGGTGTTCGGGGTATCGATCGTCGACAACCTCAGCATGGGACTCAGATGTCAGCACAGGGGACTTGTTCGACAACCTTACAGTCAACATGGCTGTGATTGATCCCGCTAAAATGGCAAGGGACGAGCAGGTCCCACTTTATGATAAGACATGGGACCGCCACGTCAACGCTCAGTGGAATAGTCGCTTTGAGCAACGTGAACCACCGACCGAAAACAAAATCCTACAGGTGAACATGGGCGATGAGACGAACCCCAAGCCCATATTCATCAGTGATAGTCTACCTCCTCAGGAGAAAAAAGATCTCATTGCCCTCATACGGGAATACATTGATGTCTTCGCATGGAATTACGAGGACATGCCCAGCCTCAATCCACGGGTCGCCATGCATCGCCTCAACATCGGCTCAGACGCCAAACCAGTCAAACAGCAGCAGAGGCGGTTCCGTCCGTAGATCATGGAGGCAATCGAGGCCGAAGTGAAGAAACTGATCGAATTCGTCTTCATCAGAGAGGAACAGCACCCCGACTGGGTAGCTAATATTGTTCCAGTTCTGAAGAAGAATAGTAAGATTCGCATCTGCATTGACTTCAAGGATCTTAATGATACGTGCCCTAAAGATGAGTTTCCTTTGCCCATCACAGATGTTATCATTGATAACACTTGTAGGTTTGAGAGGATGTCCTTCATAGATGGGTTCTCAGGGTACAATCAAATCAAAATGCACCCCGAGGATGAAAAACACACTTTATTCAGGACTCCCATTGGGGTATACTGCTACACGGTCATGTCGTTCGGACTCAAAAATGCAGGCGCAACCTATCAACGTGCCATGAGCATGATCTTTCGAGATCACTTGCGAAAGACGGTCGAGTGCTATGTAGACGATTTGGTCGTGAAAAGTCACAGTAAAGATGACCATCTCCAAGACCTAAGGGTGATGTTCGAACTCATGAGGACTCATCAACTCAAGATGAATCCTACGAAGTCATTCTTAGGGATGTCAAGCGGTAAATTCCTTGGGTTCGTAGTAACGACAAAAGGAATCCGAATTGACCCCGATAAGGTACGAGCTATTCAAGAGCTCCAGCCTCCCCGAAATCTTAAAGAACTGAGAGGTCTTCAGGGACGATTGGCCTACATCCGGAGGTTCATTTCAAATCTTTTGGGCAAATGTCAACCCTTCTCCAAACTAATGAAGAAAGGTACTTCCTTCGTGTGGGACGAGCCTTGCCAACTGGCCTTTGAGGAGATCAAAGCTTATCTCCCCAACCCGCCTGTCCTCGTGGCTCCAACCTTAGGAAAGTCATTCCTCATCTACATACGGGCTATGGAGCATTCACTCGGCGCTCTCTTGGCGCAAAATGACGACGCCGGCCATGAACAGGGCATCTACTACTTAAGTAGGACCCTACAGGGCGCC
Organism: Asparagus officinalis; assembly: GCF_001876935.1. Classification (NCBI taxonomy): domain Eukaryota; kingdom Viridiplantae; phylum Streptophyta; class Magnoliopsida; order Asparagales; family Asparagaceae; genus Asparagus; species Asparagus officinalis. The sequence goes on along the minus strand of NC_033797.1, from coordinate 122,737,473 downwards.
GAACGACGATACCCTATGGTCGAAAAGGAGTGTTTAGCCTTGGTATTTGCCATCCAAAATATGCGACACTACCTAGTTGGCAAAACCATCCATGTCATTTCTCGGGTGAACCCCATCCGAGTTTTCATGACGCAACCCGCGGCTTTAAACTGGCGTTTGGCCAGATGAGCACCCCTACTGTCTCAATACGACATCCACTTCATGCCACAGAAATCAGTCAAAGGACAGGCTAGCTGTGATCTTATGGCTAGTCATCCGCTAGGGGCGAAAACCGACATATTCGAAGATTTGCCAGATGAACCCCCCAAAGTCAACACGACCTCCCCGGTGGAAGCCTGGCAGATGTTCTTTGACGGTGCATCTCGCGTTGGTACGAGCGGATCCATCGTGGCGGGAGTGGGGGTGGTCCTCACCTCCCCATAGAACTACGTATTACCTAGAGCCTTTTCTCTAACAGAGCCATGCACCAACAACGTGGCTGAGTATAATGCGCTGCTCATTGGACTCGAGCTGGCAAGAGAGTTAGAGATAAAATACCTCGAAGCCTATGGTGACTCTCAGCTAATTGTCAAGCAAATGACGGGGGAATACGAAGTGAGGAATGACGACCTGATCCCGCTTCACAAAGCAGCTACCAAGCTAGTGGAATCATTCGAAAGTTTCCGCATCGAGCATGTGCTTCGTTCTAAGAACACGCACACGGACGCCCTCGCATCCTTGGCGGCTAATTTGGCCCAGCCGCTAGAAATGACTCAATGAGTCACTGTGGTGAGCCGAAGACTCTTTCGACCAAAAGACGTTCTAGAAGCGAACGCCACTCACCAAGTTTCAGATCAGCCCGACCCGAAAGATTGGCATCTCCTGATCATCGATTACGTCCTGTACGGTATGCTACCCAAAGACGCTAGAGAATGAGAGTTTGTCCGCCAGCGTGCCTCAAGGTTCTACTATGATTCGACTACAAAGGCGTTGTATCGAAGGTCATATGACGGCCTGTTACTTCAATGTCTTTCGAAGATAGAAGCACAAGAGGCTCTACGCGAAGCCTACGACAGTACTTATGGAGCTCACCAGCCCGGACCCAAGCTTTGGGATCGATTATGGAGGATAGGCTACTTCTGGCCTGGGATGGTCAGCGACGCGGTTGCTTACGTAAAACATTGCCACGCGTGCCAAATCCACGCCAACTACCTGCATCAACCTCCTGAAGACCTACACCCGACAACGACGTCTTGGCCCTTCGAAGCATGGGGGATGGACATCATCGGACCAATATCCCCACCATCGGCGAGAGGTCATCGGTTCATCCTCGCGATCACCGACTACTTCTCTAAATGGGCCGAAGTCGTCCCCTTAAGAGAAGTCAAGACCAATGATGTGATTAAGTTCATCAAACATCATGTCATATACCGATACAGTGTACCTCGACGTATTATCCATGACAGCGGCACACAATTCGTTAGTCATGCGTTCACCCGGTTTTGTGATAAATTCTGGATACAGAACCTTTCCTCCATGGCCTACAACCCCTCGACGAATGGCTTGACCGAGGCCTTCAACAAAACATCATTAAGATCTTAACCAAGCTGACTTCTAACAACAAGCGCGATTGGAACGAGAAGCTGGGCGAGAGCTTATGGGCGTATCACACGACGGTTCGTACACCGACCGGCAACACGCCTTATTCATTGGTATATGGCTGTGAAGCTGTGTTACCATTAGAGATTTAAATTCCATCCCTCCGTGTCGCCCTAGCTACGGGGATGACGACCGAGGACAATCACCAATGACGCCTCGCGGAACTAGAAGGGTTGGATGACAAACGACTTGAAGCTCAACAACACATTGAGTTCTACCAAGCCCGGATGTCTAAGGCTTTCGACAAGAAAGTCAAGCGTAGGTCCTTTAAGGAGGAAGAATTGGTGCTCACCGTCCGACGACCAATGATTCTCTCTTCTAAGAAGAAGGATAAATTTCAGCCCAAATGGGAAGGACCGTTCGTAGTAGAGACAGTCTATTCGAATGGAGCTTATCGCCTCGTCAAACCAAACGGCGACAAGATCATGATGCCTATCAACGGCAAGTTCTTGAAGAAGTACTACCCTTAGTTCTCCTCCAAACTCCTACTGGTGCAAGAGTATAAACTGCCCCTCCAGACTTCTACTGGTGCAATAGTATAAACTGCCCCTCCAGACTCCTACCGGTGCAAGAGTATAAACTGCCCCTCCAAACTCCTGCTGGTGCAAGAGTATAAACTGCCTCTCCAAACTCCTACGAGTGCATGAGTCTAAACTGGTCCTCACTCCCTCCAACTGATACACGAGGCTAAACTGTTCCTACTTTATATACTCTGACGGGAAACCCTATACGAGACGCTACAAACAGTGTTCTTAAGTGTGACCTAGATCGCCATTTGGTCCAACCTTCTTACAGTTGGGACCAAAACAACTCTGTCATGTTAACTATCACCTCTGACAAAATCGACTTACCAATCCTCTCCAATAGGATGGTAAGCCCACCAAAGTCGCTCACATCGCGGCAAACAACCCTGTCATGGTAACTATCACCTCTGACAAAATCAACTTACCAATCCCTTCCAATGGGATGATGAGTCCTCATAGTTGCTCCGATCGTAACAAAATTCTATCATGTTAACGATCACCTCTGATAACCGGCCCCGTTATTCCCACGAGTAACACAGCCTAAGTAGTAACCTACCATGCGACGTGTTGCTACTTCGGTCAATAGTCACACTCCTACATCCCTGAACTACCTGACCTATCCCGGATATCCTAATATTCTCTTAGAATAACCGATGGGTAGCAGCCTACCATGCAACGGCTCCTACAACAATCGATCGTCACATTCCTACATCCCTGAACGATTCGGTTATCATTCACGTCGTCATCCTCGTGGACGACGATGATTATCAAAGGCGGCTTAACAGGCGACATGTCCCAACTGTCCCCTCAGACAGCAACTCGCCAAATGGAAAGTCATTGTAGGGATCTTCAGCTGGTCGCATGTACGAGCAACCGCCCTTTGTTTCAAGCTAAGTGTTACCCTCTCAGTTTCACCTGAGCTACAACGCAAAAGTCGAGGTTAACCCGACCCTACGCTGTGAACAACCAAAAGCAGAAGGGGATCCTAGCGACTAAGTCCAAGACAGACTCGTCGAAGGCTCGCCACACTAACAACCAAAAGCAGAAGGGGATCCTAGCGACTAAGTCCAAGACAGACTCGTCGAAGGCTCGCCACACTGCGAGAAATAGTATAACTGACTCAACTCAGGCGCCAAGCAACAAAGGCGAGTCCAACACAATAGCTATCAAGGACTAACCAATAGTCCTAAGCACATATCAGACACAGAAATAAAGAAAAAGCTATGCATGCAAAATAGTAAATGAACAAAAGCGTAACAGGCCATTCCAGGCCAAAATTACAGACATAGAGTTTTAAACTGTGATGCACCGAGCATCAACAAAATTACAAAACAGTGTTTAACAAAAAGAGCGACGCACTACATCAACTTCAAAAGACTAAAACTGGCGATTTTCGCCTTGATAGTCGCGAGCTCTGCCGCCTGTCTGGCTCAGGAGCAGCCTCGTCATCCTCCTCTTCCTGGCGAAGAAGCTGGAGCGCCCTTGCCACCGCTTCGGCAACGCGACCAAGCCGCATCTTTTCGCGCTCGAGCTTCCGCAAGTTCGCCTCTCCCTCGAGGGACCCAGCGTCCATGAAGAAAGCGGCGTCCATGTAGACATCCATCTCAGCCAACACCGTGTGATGTTGCCTGCGCAAGCGTTTGAGCTCGGCCTCTTTCGCCTGAATGCGCCTCGCCAGATCCTCACGCTCGAACATGACACTCATCGCGAGAGGCGGTGGTTCGTCAGAAGCGTCGGCATGTACCAACCCCTCCAAGCGATACATCACTGCCTCTAAGTGATGGAGCTCTCGCTCACATCGAAGGGCGAGTTGAGCACCGCCTACGTGGCAGATCTCATCTAAACTCTCCTCCACAAAGGGGAGCATGTTGTAGTACCGTCCAGCGCCCTTGCTAATGATGGTGGCGGTCTTGCGAATGGCGCCCTCTAATTTTTGAAGGAAAGCAAACACCGGACTAGGGGTGTAAGCCAAATCAGAAGACCCTTGAGTCGGGTCTGCGACCGGGTATGGCGTCGCACCAACGCTGGCGACAGAGGAGGAAGAGCCAACACTCTCGGAGGCTATTGAGCAGAGGGGATCCTGTGAGATTTCCTTTTTAGGCGAATTTGCGTGAACACGAGAACTCGGCCAAAGGGATGGCGAGTACGTTATATAGCCAAAAGCCCAACGGCTGAGATTCGCGGTCCTAAATAATCGACCGGCTCAGATTCCCCACGACGCTTCGAGCTTAACGCCCATAAAAGCCCCGACTCTTGGGACTCCAAACCGACCATTCGGATTGAGCGCGGAAGGCGAAGCGTCCCGTCACTTCACAATTAATGAGGACCAACGCACCCACATCGCCCTAGCTGGCAAGCATTTGGGTCCGCGGGCAGACGCGTGGCACAAATTTGCCTGTGCTTAAGTCTCCCTTGCAGCACAAACTCGCCTGCACTTGAGTTTTGCCTATAGCACAAACTCGCCTGCACCCGAGTTTTGCCTGCAGCACAAACTCGCCTGCGCTTGTGTTTCGCTTACAACACAAACTCGCCTGCACTTGAGTTAAGCTTGCAGCACAAACTCGCCTGCACTTGAGTTAAGCTTGCAGCACAAACTCGCCTGCACTTGAGTTAAGCTTGCAGCACAAACTCGCCTGCACTTGAGTTAAGCTTGCAGCACAAACTCGCCTGCACTTGAGTTAAGCTTGCAGCACAAACTCGCTAGCACTCAAGTTTTGCCTACAGCGCAAACTCGCTAGCACTCGAGTTTCCCTTGCAGCACAAACTCACCAGGATTCGAGTTTCGCTTGCAGCACAAAACTCACCACCAGCTTAAGTCTTGAACTTGTCGGTTCGCCTGTAGCGTAAACTCGCCCGGGCCTGAGCTTCGCCTACGGCATGAAATTGCCGGTAATTGAGTCTGGCCGTCACACGAGCGAGACGCTGAATGGCGACATGACGAAATATGAAAAGAGCATGTGCACAACGAGAAAGTGCAAACTTCATTAGATGCTTCTAAACAGTACATTTGAACAAAGTTATGACTTTACAACCAAGAGAGTCATAACGTTACATTCGAGAAGCAAAATGTGAAACAGAACATCTTGAATCTACTCCTATCCTATGGGTTTGTTCTAGGAGTCTGAAAGACTCAAGCTTGGCTCTGACTGCGGCTATCTTCTCCGCATGCATGGCGCGAGCTTTGTCCTCTGCCTCCTGCTGGACCCGCGCCTCGAAAGAAGCTTTAGCAGCGGCATCCTCCTAAAGCAGCAGTGGAAGATTACGCCTCTCCCTAACAAGATCGCCTTGCACCATCTCACTCTGAATGCGCAGACCTGTCAAGACTGATTCCCCCTATGCGCGCGAGATCGTACCTAAAAAAATCGAAGAAATGACGGACTCCATGTCAGATTGCAATAAGCAACACAGAAGATCCAGACGATCAATAAGGGCCTCTTTGTCTTCTATGTCTCGCCTTCGGCACTCTTGTTGCCACGCGGCGCAACGGCGGGCTGGAGCCAAGAATATCTTCACTTCGCCTTCGGCACTCTTGTTGCCACGCGGCGCAACGGCGGGCTGGAGCCAAGAATATCTTCACTTCGGACTCCAAATCCGCGTGTCGCAAGTCCTCTAATTTTGTCAGGAGAAGTTCCAGATCGATGAGTCTCGTTGAGCAGCGGAGGGTGAGCCTAAAGTCACCCTGGCAACGGAGGCGGGCCGCACGGTTTAAGAGGGACTACTTCAGCTCCGCAAAAGTACCACGATCCTGATCAACGAGCGAGATCACTCGTTTCACGGTGTTCTCCAACTCCTCTAACTGGGCCAGAATGGAGTCCGAGGGTTTAGGCTCCGGATCACGGTTAGGCGAGAGAACCAAAGGAGAAGCATCACTCCTCGCCCTCTTCGCATCAGACGCCTTCGTTCGTGGTGCCATCCTGAACAAGAAGGAGACGATCAGCACAGTGCCCCCTCTAACAAGAAAATAGGGCAATATATGATGTATGGTCTAACTGCGTGTCTGTCATCCAACGATCCAGATTGGGCGGTGGAAAGGAAGATCGTCCATTACTCCTCCTTTAATGCGAGATGATGTGCCAATGTTAATCCAGCTGGCGGGCACTCGAGACCGCGATCAGACACGTGGTTACCCCCAAATCGGCATTAATTTCATCTTCAGCTTGATTTGACTGTGGTCAGAATTCGCCCATGACTAAAATTTTCCCGCGGCTTGAGTTTGCCTGTAGTTAGAATTCACCAACGGTTTGAACTCGCCTATGTTTAGAAGCCGGCTGTAGTTTGAATTCGCCTATAGTTAAAGGCCCACCTGCCACGGCCTCACAAGGAAAGATAAAAGCCGAAATATAAGAGGTAGCAGCGATTAGGAGGGGTACATGCACAAACACATTTGGGAAACCAAAAGAGTATAACATTTATCCAGTCTTAAGACAGTACGTTTGAACAAAGTTATGACTTCACAATCAAACAAGTTATAACACAACGTCAAAAGCAAAATGAAGCAAAATGTCTTAACACCGTTTTTAGACCTAAGAGCCTAGTCCAACAAACTAAAGGATGCAAGCTCTGCTTTAACCACGGCTACCCTTCTCGCATGGTCCTCACGGGCTTTGTCTTCAGCCTCTTTCTGAGCCCGATCCTCGAAGCTTGATTGGGCGGCAGAGTCTTCCTGGCGCACTGTTTGGAGGTTTCGAGTCGCCTCCTCAACAGTCTTGCGGACATTTACACTCTCAGATTGAAGCCCCCTCAGGGTCGTCTCCGCTTGCTCTAGCCGACCCTCAGACGCGGAATACGTGGTGGAAGTGAAGTCGCCTATCCGCTCTTCCAGTGAGCGTTGTTGACCCACCCAAAAGGTGACATGGGATTCCAAATCTGCTATTTCCCTGGAGCAAACTTCCTGCTCCCAGGCCTCCCGATGCCGAACGTGAGACAAGAAGGGCTCCACATCGACTTCCTGACCCTCTCGCAGCAAGGTCTCCAGACTCGTCAGGCGTGACTCCAGAAAAAGGAGCCTCTGCACACAACGTGTGGCAAGCCGGCATTCGCCCAGCCGCCTGAGATCGGCCACACGATCCAGGAGGGACTGTTTGAAGTAATCATAGGTCCCCATGCTAAGACTGACAAGGGAAATTACCTGCTTCGCAGCGTTCTTAAATTCCTCAGCGCGAGCCTGTATAGACAAGGAATCTGAGGAGACAGGCTCTTGACCCGGAGCAAGCGCCGCGATGGGTGGAACCTCGAGACAAGGTTCGGCTCCGAACGGTGGAATAGGGGAAGAAGTCACGATTCCCTCAGATTCATCGTCAGAAATCAAGATGGGCTCGGCCGCACGCTATTCAGTAGTCGGCGCTTCTTCCTGAACTACACAACACGACAGAGACACAACAAGGAGTTAAAGGCGAGAGGTATCGACTTGACTTGCGACCCTCTAATCGAACTGCATGAAAACTTGGACAAAAAGGTACCTTCGGCGGCAGTGACCTCGGTGGCACCCGAAGAGGACACCTCCTTTTTTTAGAAGCAACTCTCTTCACCTTCGGCGCCATTCCGAGTGCAACGAGAGGAAACGTGAGTTTTCTCCAGAGAAGACAACAAGAAAGCTGCGACCTCCCTTAACGAGGAGGAGGGGCATTAAATACTCATGGCCTGGATGGTTGTCCGCTGTTTGATCGAACCGTCCGAAACCGAACAGTTGGAAAGTAAGGCCGAACGGTTTGGGATCCCACGTGAACGGTCAAGATCCGGCAGTTTCTAGACACGATCTCTTACTAACGGCCTAGATCGGGTGTGGAGAACGAAGAGGACCATTACGCCGTCTTTAATGCGAAACGACGTGCCCACATCGTCTTAACTGACGAGCGTATTAACTCGTAAATTGACACGTGGCCCACTAAGGGCGGAGCTCGCCCGCGAGCCGAATTCGTCGTTTGAAATCATATGGTTCAAGATCGTCTGATGGTTGAGCCGATCAGGCTCACACACCACTCTGGAACTCGAGCCAGTCCCAATTTCACTTGCAGACGGAATTCGCCTGCAGATAGAATAAGCCTGTGGCTGAAATCCGCCAACAGCTGGAATCTGCCCACAACTAGGATTCCCCTGCGGCCAAACTCTGACTAGTATGGATCTGTGTTGAACAATGACAAAAACAAAAAAAGAGAAAAGGTGGGGCGCACACAAGGGAAATAATGACTAGGAACGAAAGAATAATTCCATTCATTAAAAGGGATTCAAATACAACGAGGGAATTGAAAGCAAATTACAAATCTCTTAACCGCGACTCCACTTCGCGAATCTCCTCAGCACGCTTGAGCTCGAGCCTCCTTAAAATCTCTCAACGAAGATCCTCCATAAAGAGCGAAACCAAGTCTTGGACGGTGTGCCTGGCCTCTTTGAGGACTCGGTCTTTCTCCTCAATAGAACCAACGATCAGTTGCCGTCGAGACTCCAACTCCTCCAACTCCCCCATCAGCTGTTCGCGAGCCCTCTCCTGATTGACTAGCGAGGCCTGCACGTTAGCAATGATTTGCTTAGTCTTCACTATCTCTGAAGACAAGCGAGAGAGGCGGGAGTCAGCCTTTTGTTGCTCTAGGCTCACTCGTTCGTTCTCGGTCTTGACACGCTCCAACTCTTCCGTCAACCGCGCCTCTAATGACATTGTCTCATCCAGTCGGTGATCGTGCTCCTCCAATGCTGCTTGAACCTTGTCAGACGTAAGACGAATGATCTCGAAGCTCGTCGCACGAAGGGTAAGCAGTTGTCGGATAGCCTGCTCTACCTCTTCCAAACGCTTGAAGTACGGATTAGCCGCGGTGGCACCAAGCTTCTTGATCAAGAAAGCCATGTCATAATCAAGGTCCTCCTTGAACTCCTCAAAGGGGCAGCTCTCTTCCAATGCGAGCTTGATGCAGTCAGCGAGAGTGTCTTGGAAGTTAGCAAGGGGTCGAGCCACCTTTCTTTTGCGCAAACGCTCCAATGGAGAGAGGGTAGCCTCATCTGCTACGGACGTTATAGCTAAAGCCTTGATCAAGGGGTTGGTAGTCATGACGGTGGAAGTGGTGGCAGATCGATGTCACTGGAATATCGGCCGCAACGCCGATGGTCACCAAGGATGAGGAAGCGGTCACCAGCCGAGTGGGTGTCTCCCCTTGGGTCGGAGACTCCTGTACCGATGCTCCACCCCCGACCAACGCTTCCTCAGAAATAGGGATTTCCCCTTGTTGGTCTGACACCTCTTCATGAGCCGACACCTCCTCCTCGCTTGATATCGCCTCATGAATCGAGGCGTCGTCATCCGCCTCTGATTCACCCATCTCTCCAGTCGATTGGCCCGCCCAAGAGGGGAGACCCTCCTGAGGAAGGTTAGTAAATACCCCCGAGAAGAGCCCCATTAACGATTCAGCATGAACGGATCGACAACGCTAGATCCTACTCTTACCTGAGCCAACAAGCCCCTCTTCGTCTCCACTTCCCTCCTCTTCGTCGGAAGGAATGAAGATTACTCTCTCAACGGTACCTACATTAAGTCGATACAAATGTCAGGTGGTGCGGATTCGACCTTACGCCCGAGGACACAGTGTTAAAGATTACCTTCTGGTACGATCGTGGAGGTCGTTGAAGCCCCGGTATGCGGCCTCACATCAGACTACAGAGGAGCATCCTCCGAAGTCGCTAGGACTATCCCCAATGCGACAAAGAGAACAAGCGTCGAAGCCCCAGTCACAGGAGCAGTCACTCTGGGAATGATCACCTGAGTAGAATCATCGCCGTCTCTTCGTGACGGACCTTTTTGGCCGCCTCCATCCTGGAACTTTCGGCCGCAGTCTCTCGCTGTCATTTAGAGAGAAGCTATCGTGCTCCGGGCCTGCTCCAGACGTTCACCTGCCCGAACTAGCTCATCAGATTCTCTCTGCCCTCCGGTAGGATCCAACGAAAGACCAGTGGACGGAGCCTGAGCCTCAAGTGCTCCAGATTCATCTAAACCCACATCAAATCCCTTAGTGTCTTCAGCAGGGTCTTCCGAGAACCACTCTCTAGTAGTTTGGCGGCCCTTCCGCCTCGAGGGACGAGGAGCTCCCCTTGGGCGACGTCCGTGTTCCATCAGACAGGAACTCTGGAACCGAAAGCCCTCAGGATTAGCGCTAGCGCCCTGATACCACCGACAATACAGGAGCGTATGGTGCAGATCGCGATCCTTTACAGGAAGTTCAAAATGAGCATGGGTGCCACCAGCATGAGTCCAGAACCATCCCCGAGCGCCATCCACTAGCCCTCCTTCGAAATGTAAGTAAGGGTTGATGTTTCCCACGTACAGCTGGTCATACCCGAACTGGTGGCCGAATCTGCAAGGAATGTACGGCTTGAGGTAGCACACAGGGCCTGTTCGCAGAATATGATACTCCGGTCGAATATTTACCAACCATCGAAAAGCGCCACAAGAAAGAACGGTGTGGTGGTCCACCATCGATACATCGCTAAGAGACTCGCCATACCCTCATCCGCTGAAGTAGGGGAAGAAACGATAGAAATTGTAATGGCCAAAGTGGGACAGCGTCTTCCTCGCGTCAGGGATGTCTTTACACTTCCACGAGCATCTCTCCAGGCGCTGGACGAACGGAACAAACTTTTCCCCTTGAAGAGTAGCCGGGGCACTTATCAAGCACTCACAATGGTAGACAAACCACGCCATCAAGTAAGTGTAGGGTAGCCCCACTCTAGGGTTAGGAGTCCTAATGAATTCACCTTCCCCTTCGTCGACACTCGATACACGACAAAATTAGGCCGTCAATGTGCGGAGTCCCCGATGGATACATGCCACCATTGCCGATACCAATGCGTAGGACTTCCCGTGGGCTAAGCAAACTACAGGATAGACGACCTCTACCGGAAGTGCCTCGAAGGAATGTGTGGGAACCACGCACCTCTTCAACCATAACATGAGGTACCCAGCGAGCAGAGCCTTTCCTGATATAGGGGACTTGCCCTGGTGATGGAACGAGTGGAAAACCGTTCCAAATTTGAACCTACCCTCGTCATGCTCCAGGGTCACGGTAGCTCCCCCTTCGGTCATCCTCCTTTCCACTTCGGCCTGGTCACACTCGCCCAGTGGCAGAGTAGGCCTTCCCTTGATATCATTCTCCGGGAACAAGTAGTCAGCCCAGTTCTTATGACTGATCTCCGGGGCCCTCTTCTTCTTGCCTTTATGGTCTACCACCCCTAAGGTACTGAGGCATATATGGTAGTGACAGAGAAATTCTCATAGAGTCTCAACCACCAAGGGGGAACGGTTGCTGGGACATACTCCTTATATGGGAAGCTTCCCAAAGGTAACCCTGACACGTCATACATCTCATGAAGGGTTATGCCGAGTTCACCATTGGGGGTGAAGAACGTCCCACTGTCCGAACAATATAATTCCAAGATGTTGTGGAACTGAGGAGCATTGATTTTCAGACCGTGTCGAGTGGCCCGAATAGCTACGTACAGCTCTGAATCCATGAGATCAGAATTCTCGGCCAAGACGTAGTCAGTAATCTTAGACCACCAAGTGCTGCTACTAGGTGCAGAGTAAATCCACCCCGGGGCTCTGAAGTCATTTGGAGGAAAATTTCCCCTAGCCCGAAAGAAATGATGACGGAAAGTTTCCGCGACCGTAGTCGTCTCCCTGGCAGGCAACACGTTGAACGGCAGACCAGGACGTAAAGCGGTCACACGTTTGTAGGAGCTGTCCACCCCGTACCCAGCTGTGGAGCCCGTGAAGACACCGCAAGTCACCCCATCTTGAGTTGGGGTCAAATCCCAGTTCATCTTTCTTGGGAATGCAAGGGACCACAACTCAACAATTGAAAACCCTCTTGGCATGCTGGGAAGGTAGTAGTGGACCCCGTCCACTATGCGGAGCCACCTGCTCTCCCTAAGAAATAGAGCTGAAGGATCAGTCATGGCATCACCAAACAAAAACCGAGGCTTTTTGAGCTCTGTCCTAGCCTCGTCTACCAACACCGCGTCAGTAGTCAACTCACGCAATGTCAAATGGTGCCCGTTAGTAACTCTCTTGATCAATCCATCTGGCATGCCGGCAGCGAATATGGGCACCGTATCAAGGAGAGGGAATCGGGGAGGCACCACATAGCTTGTACCTCCGGTGAGACCGATAGCCACGCCCTTCGGAAGGGCTTCGTCAGAAAAGGTCGCTGCAAGGTAGAACCAAAGAATCAGGACGGAGTCCGCCCTAGGGGTAAATCCGCCTATCAAACCAAAGCAGGCAAGGTCACTAGACAAATATAAATCCGCCTGTCAAAAAGCAAAATTCACTTGACAAATATAAATCTGCCTGTCAATAGTTCGTTCTCTTTTGAGATTACGAAAAAACCGTCGTGACGGGAAACGGGTCGCCCAAAATCCGGGACCCGAACCGAAATCGCCGACTAAACCTAACGGCTGAATTCGAAAACTATGGCCACGATTCATCATCGAGCGAGGTGCACGAAGCTAACGTCGCATTGTCAGATCGTAATTAATGCGACCTGACGGACCCACGCCGCCTTAGCTGGAAAGAGCGAAGCTTCATCGGCAAACACGTGGCTCACATCCCCCCAGATTGAATTCCGTCTAAAGGAAGGGTTTAACCTGCGAAGACATGGCTCGACCCCACAATTTCAAATTTTGCCTGCGAAACTGAATTTCGTCTGAACGAATCATTCGCCGTTGAAAACAAATTTCGGATAGTACGACTCGTAAAGAATTTTGAACCACCGATGGAATGGCCTCGCTCAAACCCACACCTCAAACGACTAAGGGTTAGAGCAGAAATCTTAGCATTAAGCCTAAGAGAAACTACTCGATAACTCATCATACTGAGGGGAATAGTATGGCTAGCCCGATTCAAACGGTAATCGGTAAAGGCAAGTCAAACCCGTTGATAGCTGAGGGTTTGCTAAAAATCCTAAAAGGGGGCTAAATTCACCCTAAATCGCCCAGGACTTCTTTATTCAAAGTATTCAAGACCACACACAAGTTAATTAAGGTCTGAAAACTTTGAAGGGGGTCTTGTAGATGGTAAAAATTACCTTTACAGACTTACATGAAATTCGCCTGCGAGGTGGAGTCGCCCACACAAATTGAGGGTGGGACTCACCCATGGGCTTGACTCACTAGCGCGAACCCAAACTGCGCGGTTGCCAAATTCGCTCGCATTTGTTGATCACAGATTCGGCTGTATGATCGACTCGATCGCACGAGTCAAGATCATCCAGATTCGCCTGTATGATCGACTCGCCCGCACGAGTCAAGATCATCTAGATTCGCCTGTATGATCGACTCGCCCGCACGAGTCAAGATCATCCAGATTCGCCTGTATGATCAACTTGCCCGCACGAGTCAAGATCATCCAGATGACTGAAATTCGCATGTCTACTCGACTCGCCCGCACGAGTCAAGAGTCGAATTCGCCTACAAACAGTGTATCCGACAGCCGCTACGCTGCCGTACAGGGATTGGGCCTTTCCCAACTTCCACGACGTGAAGGGAGGGAGCACGTACTCCAAAGCCCATCAGTAAGCCGCCACAGTACGAAGGCGCCAGGTCAAATCCATTGGCAGTTCGGCCCAAGTCCGCCTGCAGCTCACAGTTGAAGCTCAACCTCGCCTGCACGAGTTCAAGAGCTTGGGACCCGCCGTGATCGACAAGCTCGCTGACAAGCTAGTGCCTTGGCAAGCCGCAATAAGCACCGTACAAGGATGTGCTTTTCCCACTCCTCACGACGTGAGGGAGGGAGCACCAGACCAACTCCGTAGCCCATCAAGTAGCGCTCACGTAACTAGCGACCAGTCAAATCATGCAGTCTAACCAAGTCGCCTGCATGCTCACGTTGAAGCTCACCCTCGCCTGCACGAGGTCAAGAGCTGGGAACCCGCCCGTGATCGACAAGATCGCAAGCTAGTGGCTGGCAGCCGCAAATTAGGCAGGGGCGTTACCAAAGGATTGGGCTTCCCACTACCCACGACGTGAAGGGAAGCAAGTTCAGTGCGTCCGAGCCCATCTACCCACCGCTCATGGGTACAAGCCAAAGAGGACATTGATGTCTCCCAACAGTACGATGGTCAGCATAATCCATGATCAAGGAGCGAACATGCCGTCTCTCCTCTATTTTAAGAATTTCTTCCGGTCACGGAAGATGGGTTTGGTTAGCGTTTTCAGCTTAGCAGTTGAATCCGCTCGTAGTCAACTGATTAAACCAATCAGTCGGCTGAACCACTAGCTCTCAACTCTCGACTGAGTTGACGACAAGCTCTTTACACAATCTTCGCACTATAGCATCTCCTCCTAGTTTCGGGCCCTGATCGCCATCAAACTCGGAGGGTCAAACTCTACCGACCCGAGCTCCTACTGCGTACTGAAGCTCGCCAGCAACCTCGGTCGGATCGTCCAAGGGAAGCAGACTCGGTGCGAGAATCGAACGAGGTGTCCTATAGCTACCGAAAGTCCCCACGTTAAACAAGGAGGGCATTCCCTCCGCTTCTGTTGTAATAAGCTATTCTTATCAATACAAACGAAATCCCTATTTTGGGAGATCAAAATTCACAACTACATTGCACTTTCCAATACGAAAGGAGATTTTCTTGATTGACGAAAGCAATCCACACCTTCATAGCCTTCTTGCAAAGGACCCAAAGATAAGGTACTCTGTGGCATCGTATGAAAAGGTGGAAAGCCGATTCATCATGAGTTCTACACATCAAGATTGGCCCTGAGCTAAGCCCCTTTTGCGGAGATTGTCAAGAGTGAGGAACTCTGTTATTAATAAGCAAGCACATTTGATTTGGATCTTTACCTTTATCGGGGCGGCCGAGCTCCATAGAGCTTTGGAGAATGGGCATAGAAGACGGCCCATTCAAAAAATTTGCAAATGATTTGACGTAGAAGATTCCAGAAGGATGCCAAGGCCGCCGCCAACGATCTCTATCCTTCCAGTTGTAAGAATTGATCAGTTGTCAAATTTAAACCAAGGCCGGGAACCGAGACTCGTCGACCGGTTTTCTAAATGGAATTCTCCAGACTCTAGTTCCATCTCTCCATACAAATTGGTCTGCCACTAAGTAGGTCTCTAGCAATCTCAAATAGTAAGGGAAAAGCCGACCACGTCGGGGCCGCAGTCTCCTTCCTCCGACACCGATGCGGTGACTCCTTAGCCGCCGCCACGACTCCTCCGCCCCTAAGAACTTGGCCGCGACTCCTCCCCTAACCCCTCTCCGACTCCGCCGTGACAGGAGAGACGAAGGTAATCTAGAAAATTAATAGAATTTTTTTTGGAAAGATATATGGGCTGGAAATGTTCCTCTTTGCGTCTATGTTTCTTGAACTTTTTGAACTCGTTATGGATAATTGGGTTACTGAGAATTTTCCCTCATCCAATAATTAGAGAATGAGAAAGATGAGGTCCCTCTTCAGATCGGGTGGATTGTTAGTTGGCATTCTAGAGACTCGAGGCGTACGAGTGGAGGAGGTATCCGCCATAGAAACTGTCGGCTTGTAACCAAGGCACAAATCAAGATTCAAGGACATGTCTGAATCTGCATTTTTCTTCATTTGCCTCGCTGTCTTCTCCTGTAGTATGACAGTATACTGGTGTCTCTATATATTTGTATAATGAAGGGATGATGAAGGGGTGTGGATGAATAAGGAAATTACAAATTGAAAAAGGTTAATGGAATCTGGACACTGGGAAAAATAGGAATCCAGGCATGCATTCGTTGTTCCTACAAAATGTATATAGCGCACATACCCATTTTGAACTCGTTATGGATAATTGGGTTACTGATAATAGGATTAGATAAAGCTGCACTATAAGGCGTCAAGAATTTATCTTTCCAATCTGTGCATGTTGGTGTTTCTCAAGAATTATTTGTGTCGCATTGACCCATTGTTAATTGTGTTGAATTGAAACACATGAAAAGAAATAGATACTGTGGTTTGAGGCATTAGCAAATGATTCCCTTGTGCAGTCAGTTCTACTTTCTTCTTTCTGTTTGGTAGGTATTAGCTGAGAGTTTGTCTACTTTTCTATTGTTGCAGCTATTAACTCAGATATGCCTTGCTTTGTCGGCACTTCTTCTCCGGGTGGCTGAGCATAAAAAGCCCATTGAGTAGCTATTCTCTAGTCTCAACAAACTGCAGAGCCAGGAGAACGGGAATATTGCTGTGCTGGAGATAGTAGATTATAAAAAAATGTTGCGACTTAAGCTTGCTTCTGCTACAGCTGGGGTGGGTTGTATATGTTTAGTGAAATTCCTGTGATCATTCTTGCCATTTTCAGAATGCAGATCAAAATTGGTCGCGGAGAGACAGCTCAGTAGTATATACGGCCTTACATCATATACGGCCTTGATGTAATTCTGGATCAATGATGTAATTCTGGATCAATGATGTAATTCTGGATGTATACTATCATGTTGAATGTGGTTACGAATTATTCACAATTGTTTCTTTGCTCAAGTCAGGATCAATGATGTAATTTTGGATATATACTATCATGTTGAATAATTCTGGATATATACTATCAATGTGGTTACGAATTATCATGTTGAATATATTCAGATGAAACATACAGCTTAAAAATGATTCAAACTATCAACATCTAACTAAAACTTCTCTCACAAACCTAAGAGCTAAAACTGGCATTGGATTACCACAACGTTTTCTCATACTTGAAGAGTATGCTGGAATTTGACATGTAAAGTGCAGCATCCAGGCCAGGAACATGGAGAAGAATGACTTTCTGTATAAGTGGTTTGTTCTACAAAACACAAAGATGCTTTTAGCATCCATGTATATGAGCATCATGGCTCAGAATTACTAAATGATTAAAAGAACACATATAGCACCATGAGGCAGCCGATCATGCAAAAGGAAAAACCAAATAAAAAGGTAGAATGCAAAATTCAATCTAGAAATACAAGTCTAAGCTAAAGGAGACAGATTATAAATTAAATACACATATCAAGATACAACCAAAATACTACAAAATCAAACCAATTAGTCCTTACAACCACAACATACAAATACTTCAATACAACATGTATTCACATTTTAACAATATACAACATGTATTCACATGGTGATTTTATCTTACACCCTACTTAGCACAAATCCAATAAAAATACCAACTACAAATCCAAGAAAAATACCGAATAAAAGAACAAATACAACAAGTTTCAACAATTCCATAATATCAATTTCAATCTTTCTCTTTTCCCGAACTTCTCCAATTAACAAGGCACTTGAAACTTGCGGGATCACGCTCGACTGCTTCGTCTGAACAAGCCTTGTCTTTGAGCCTTCAAACTCCTCTTCATCAGACACCCATTTGAAGAATCCACAATTACTCACTTTCCAATTAGCGCATCCCAAAAATAATCGACCAGGGTTCATCTTAGTTCCAGATCTGAAGAGTATAGCCCTCCTTCCACAATGGCACATCAATCCATGACAAGTGCTTGAAGATGACACCATTGAGTAAAATATACAACTTTATCATGAAACCAAATTTAGTCATGATCAGTAGTGCAAATTGAAATAGTTTGAACCTAACTACAATGCAAACGTATATTTGATTTATGGTCTAAATTTATCAACCAAATCTGCATTCATGACACTAACACCATTCTGATGGGCGCTGCTAAATCAGTGCTCAAGGAAAGAATCAACAAAAACACAGACGAATCGATCTTTATCAACTCACATTCTCCGTCTTGCTTGCATAAGATGTGCAAGCACAATCGTCTATCTACCATATCCTCAAGCATGAGATTTCTAGATTGAAAAGGACAAACAAGGAATCGAACATTAGAATCTATATCGACTATACTCTTTCACTTGTATTTTCTGCCGAGTTTCTGTGGGAAACTACCAAAAAGAACGATACATTCACCTTACAAAACCAACCTCGTAGCAATCAACCAAACAACCACGATAGAAAAAACCTCTACAAAGCAGCAGGATGGAGAATAATAGCGTTTACATTATATTTTACATACAGCATAAAAGCTACAAAAGAAAATAAAATAAAAACCTAAACTCAAAAAATTCTACATCCTCTTCGGTTCATCTCCTTAAGACACAAGGGAAAGACTCTACATTCTAATTTCCCTAATTAAAATTAAAAAGGCATCTTTGAAGCTATTAAAAAGGCATCTTTGAAGCTATAAATCAAAATTTCCCTTCAGATCCAGTAAATAGCTATAAATCAAAGTCCCTAAAACAAATAAACAAATTAAAATTAAAAAGGCATCTATGAAGCTATAAATCAAAATTTCCCTAAATCTACTCACTTTCACAAACAGAGACTCGTCCACCTCCCATATATTTAACTCCTTCCCCTATAAAGAAACTAGCAACGCCAACCCCGTTTATAATTCCATCAATTATATACCGATCAAAAAACTGAATTCGTTCGGCCAGTCTTCTTATACCCACAGTAAAAATTCTAGTATAAAAAATATCTATGTAACCGCGATTATATGACCAATTGTATATCACATTTTTTACTTGATCCAAGAGCATTCTTTTTGGGACCCTCTTTACAAATAAATTGACTAAGTCTAAATTCTGTAGAGATGAATAGACAGATCCATATAAAATAGATGCTATAAATAATCCAAAAAGGGCTATACTTACAGAAAAAACTGCATTTTCCAAAAAATCATACCAATCCGAGGAATCATTCAAATTTGGATGGAAAAAGTTTGTGGATGGAGTTAACCATTTCGATAATAAATCAAAATCCATTACTCCTCGATCAAAATTAATTCCGATTGTTCCGACGAATAAAGTAAATAATACCAATACAAGCAGAGGAAATAACATAGTATTGTCCGACTCGTGAGGATAGGTGTAAGTATATTTATTCCTAAAGTAAGTACTAAAGTATCGTATTCTCTTTCTTGCATTATCATCAATTTTATATGTATTTTTTGAAAAAAAAGAGACCTTATTATTCGTATTCATTGTTGATAAAAGTAAATTTCTATTGGCTGCCTTAGGTACTTTTTTTCCCCATAAAGATATTGAATAAAAAGAACTACTTTTAGTGCTACTGTAATTTTGAAAATGAATACGCAAATGTCCATCAAAAGTAAGTAAATACATCCGAAACATATAAAATGCGGTTAATCCTGTTGTGAAGGATGCTATTATTGCGAAAGTTGGTGAATACAACCAACTATCATTAAGAATTTCATCTTTGGACCAAAAACAAGCAAGAGGTGGAATACCACAAAGAGAGAGTGTACCTAATAAAAAAGTAATTCTTGTAATTGGAACATATTTTGCTAAACCGCCCATAAGAACCATATTTTGACTTTTTTCTGGTGAATATCCAACAATGGGTTCCATTGAATGAATAATAGATCCGGATCCCAAAAACAATAAAGCTTTCGAATAGGCATGAGTGATCAAATGGAATAAAGCTGCTCGATAAGAACCTATGCCCAAAGCTAACATAATATAACCCAATTGAGACATTGTAGAATAAGCTAAACTTCTTTTAATGTCTCTTTGAGCAAGAGCCAAAGTCGCTCCTAATAGTACTGTTATTACGCCTATTAAAGAAATAAGATTCATTATGGAAGGTATAACTATGAAAAGAGGAAGAAGCCGAGCTACAAGAAAAATTCCCGCTGCTACCATAGTAGCAGCATGTATAAGAGCCGAAATGGGAGTGGGTCCTTCCATAGCATCAGGTAACCATATGTGAAGGGGGAATTGTGCGGATTTAGCAACTGCACCAAGGAATAAAAAAGAAGCACACAGAGTAGCAAATAAAGAATCTACTCCATTATTCTGAACCAAGTTATTAACTATTTCGAACAAATCCCGAAATTCTAAACTACCCGTTATCCAATAAAGGCCTAAAATTCCTAATAATAAACCAAAATCCCCTATACGATTGGTTACAAAAGCTTTTTGACAAGCACTTGCCGCAATTGGTCGTGTGAACCAAAAACCTATTAATAAATAGGAACACATTCCTACAAGTTCCCAAAAAATATAAATTTGTATCAAATTGGAACTAGTAACTAATCCCAACATAGAAGTATTGAAAAAACTCATATAGGCAAAAAATCTCAAATATCCTTGATCGTGAGACATATAATTGTCACTATAAATAAGAACCATGATTCCAACAGTAGTAATTAATATTGACATAATAGAAGTAAGTGGATCGATCAAGTGTCCGAACTCTAAAGAAAAATCATTATTGACGGTCCAAGACCATAGATATTGATAGATAGAATTTCCATTTATTTGCTCAATAGACAGATTAACCGAAAATGCCATAGCTATACTTAACATCAAAACACTTGGAAAAGCCCACATACGACGAATATTTTTTGTTGCTGTCGGAATAAGCAAAAGTCCAAATCCTATTAACATAGTAACTGGAAGTGGAAGAAGAGGTATTATCCACGCATATTTATATGTATGTTCCATAAAAAAAACAAATTTCCATTTTTTCTTATCTTATAATTGTTTCCGATTCACCAATTCTTATCGTTTTCGAAAGGAACAAAAAAAAATCAACAAAAAAAGATATGAAAAGTTTTTGATTTTTCATTATTCTGACTTTTCTCAGAAATTGGAGGAAATATTCAAAAAGTTCCAATTCAATTTGTTAGTCAAATGATATGACCAAAGAGTTAGGTAAGAATAATTACTTAGTTATTAACTTTATTAACTAAAGAAAGATATTTATAGAAATGAGGAATATGAGATTTTAAATCATTCTACAACTATATTATCATTCTATTCTGGTAATATGTAAGACTATCATATACTATAGTCTAGTAAATAAAAACAATTATACCAAAACAGTAGAATATGGATGCATCAATAAATGAAAAAAGATCTAGTTATTCTAGTGAATTTATTTGTAGTAATTACTGCGGAACTAATTGATTGGATTCCAATCCAAGAAGAAAGTATTTGAAATCTTATCTTATAAATACTTCTTACTTTGTATATAGAATAGAATTAAAATAAAATAAAAATAACTAAAAATGGAAGTTCCATTTCTTAGGTAATGGAAAGTCTTGTTTAAGATATTAACTACTAGTTGTAGTTTAAGTTTGAACTTAAATTATAGACACAGCACTATGAGCTTATTCAATTACAACTAATCCCCGTCATCCTCATAAAGTACGCACAAATCTCCACCAACTCACATACTCTCTCTCCTACTTTATGAGAACGGTGGGGATTGTGCCACATAGGCGTCAAGGAGAAAATCCCCTCCTATGTCAAGGATAACCATTAATACACACACACACACACACATATATATATATATGTGTGTGTGTGTGTGTGTGTGTATATGTGTGTGTGTGTGTATATATATATATATATGTGTGTATATATACATATATATGTGTGTGTGTACACACACACACACACACATATATATATATATATATATATATATATATATATATATATATATATATATATATATATTGTTTAAGATATTAACTACTAGTTGTAGTTGAAGTTTGAACGTAAATTATAGACACGGCACTATGAGCTTATTCAATTACAACTAATAGTAATAAAAATCCCTTTTCATTTTCAAATTTTCCCCTCCTTTCTTCTATTTTCTTCCCTAGTGTGTTAGATATGTGACATACATATATTTTTATATATTATTTATATTAATATTATTTATATTATATAAATAATATAATATATATTTGTATTGTAGTATTGTATCTTATAAAAAAAATGTATGTTATGAAAAAAAAACTATTATAGACGTAATTAAGTATAGAAAATGACTAAAAAAGAATGACCCATTTTGAGCAATACATGTCTTTCACATACAAAAATAAAAATAAGTAACTCTTTTTTTGAATGGCAGTTCCAAAAAAACGTACTTCTATATCAAAAAAACGTATTCGTAGAAATATTTGGAAGAAAAAGGGATATTTAGCTGCAATAAAGGCTTTTTCTTTAGCAAAGTCAGTTTCCACCGGAGATTCAAAAAGTTTTTTTGTGCGACAAACAAGTAAGAAAATCTTGGAATAATAGGAATTTCCGTAGCTAGAAGAACTTTCAATTTTGGAATAGGAAGAATTCCCATTAACTAATGTATTGATATATTGAACTCCTCAATATTAGTTAGAACTAGCTGCTATAATATATAGAATAAGAATTTCTTTGTCTGTCGGTTCTAAATATCATTATTATTATTTTTTTTTTTTCATTCTAGTTTTTTAGAATCTATTTATTAATTTGTGAGATGGTTTTTGTCCTATTAATTTTCTTTTCCTAATAGAAAAATCTTTGTTCATTCTATTGGGAAAAGAAAGTTGTGATGAATATTGAAATTTTTTTTATTTAGAAATTTTGTACACAATAAACTATTATATTAATAGTTAATTAATACTTAATGATACTAAGAAAAGTCTCGAAATTGTTATTCCTTAAATTGAAATTTAGTATTAGTAATTAAATTGTGATAAATGATAAATATGAAATCCTATAGAATTTTATTCAATTTTTTTCATTTTGTTCATTGATAAAATAAATCTCTTTGACGATTTGTTTTTCATTTATCTGATTTCGCGGATTCAAAATATAAAATATATAAATAAATATATATATAAAAAAAAAGTAAAGGGGGCAGTTCTTAGTTTCTATTTCGACTGAAAAAACTTTCATTTCAAATTCCAAATGTTCCGGGGGAACCTAGCATATAGATAGTACCTAAAAGTTGATTGTTAAAACTGAACCTACGATGATACTAACCTAATTAAGAATTATTGAAAATTCAAAGATGAATTCAAATCTTATTTATCAGTTCTAATGGTTCCTAAACTATATTGGATCTAGACGATTCAATATGAATTGATTATTATTATTTCAAGTAAGCCGCTATGGTGAAATCGGTAGACACGCTGCTCTTAGGAAGCAGTGCTAGAGCATCTCGGTTCGAGTCCGAGTGGCGGCATAGAGATACAATGCATCCTATAATGTATTTAATTCCCTATTTCCATTCTGTAATGGGACCTCTTTTATCTATGATATTTGTCACTTTAGAACATATATTAACTCATCTCTCTTTTTCGATCATTTCAATTGTGATTATGATTCATTTGATGACCCTATTAGTCCACGAAATTATAGGGTTGCGGGATTCGTCGGAAAAAGGAATGATAGCTACTTTTTTTTCTATAACAGGATTATTAGTTACTCGTTGGATTTCTTCGAGACATTTTCCATTAAGTAATTTATACGAGTCATTAATCTTCCTTTCATGGAGTTTTTCCATTATTCATATGATTTCCAAGATACGGAATCAGAAAAATGATTTAAGCGCAATAACCGCCCCAAGTGCCATTTTTACCCAAGGTTTCGCTACATCGGGTCTTTCAAGTGAAATGCACCAATCGTCAATATTAGTACCTGCTCTACAATCTCAATGGTTAATGATGCACGTAAGTATGATGTTATTGAGTTACGCAGCTCTTTTATGTGGGTCGTTATTATCAGTGGCTTTTCTAGTCATTACATTTCGCAAAAACATCGATATTTTTGGTATTGACTTAATTAAGATTAAGTCATTTTTCTTTGGCAAGATCGAATACTTGAACGAAAAAAAAAATGTTTTTAAACACACTTCCTTTGTTTCATTTCAAAATTATTACAAATATCAATTAACTCAGCGTTTGGATTATTGGAGTTATCGTGTCATTAGTTTAGGGTTTACCTTTTTAACCATAGGTATTCTTTCTGGAGCAGTATGGGCTAATGAGGCATGGGGATCTTATTGGAATTGGGACCCCAAGGAAACTTGGGCCTTTATTACTTGGACTATATTCGCGATTTATTCACATACTAGAACAAATCAAACTTTGCAAAGTACGAATTCGGCACTTGTAGCTTCTATAGGATTTCTTATAATTTGGATATGCTATTTTGGGATCAATCTATTAGGAATAGGTCTACATAGTTATGGTTCATTCACATTAACATCTAATTGAATAAATTCCATGAGGAATACATAAGACCATCGTCCCATATATAACGGAAAGTTTGTGCGGGTTTTTGAGAACCATTTGAATCAAGGAATCATTCAAATGGTTCTCAAAAACCCGGAATACATCTTATTACAATTTGAATTCCTTTTCTTTTTTTGCGTTGTAGTCTATAGCGAATGATTTAAAAACTCTTAAAACGAAAACTTTGATTTCTGTCTCAGTACTGAAAACTATCTATGAAAATAATTAGATAGGATACCTTGTACCTTGTCAACTGATAGCGAGAGAACGAAATCCGGATAAATACCAATCCCTATTATGGGTAAAAAGATACAGATCGAAACAAATAGTTCTCTTGGTCCAGAATCCACAAAATTGGAATTTGGAACATTGAATAGTTTGTATCCATAGAACATCTGACGTAACATAGATAATAAATAAATAGGAGTTAATATCATTCCAATTGCCATTACAAATGTAATTAATATTTTTGGCATTAAAAGAAATTTTGGACTGGTAATTATTCCAAAAAATACTACTAATTCCGCAACAAAACCACTCATTCCTGGCAATGCAAGAGAAGCCATTGAGAAACTACTAAACAGAGTAAATATTTTTGGCATTGGAATGGATATCCCCCCCATTTCGTCGAGATAAACAAGACGTATTCTATCACAACTCGTTCCTACCAAGAAAAAAAGTGCAGCACCAATAAATCCATGAGAGAGTATTTGTAATATGGCTCCGTTGAGTCCCATGCCGGTTATAGAACCAATTCCTATAATTATGAAACCCATGTGAGATACAGAAGAATAGGCGATTCTCTTTTTTAAATTGCGTTGACCAAGAGAAGTTGAAGCTGCATAGATTATTTGCATTGTCCCTATTATCACCAACCAGGGAGATGAGGTATCAAAGTAAAATTGTGTTGAATTTTGAGATGTTGTCGACAAAAAGAGAAGGATGGTAACAAAGCTAAAGATAAAATAAACTTCGGTGTATTTAAGTGCGAAAAGCCCATATAGAAAACTAAGAAAAGGAACGTGAAAGGTTTCGCTGCAATTTTGTGCCGTGTAAGTTTGAGGTATCAAAGTAAAATTGTGTTGAATTTTGAGATGTTGTCGACAAAAAGAGAAGGATGGTAACAAAGCTAAAGATAAAATAAACTTCGGTGTATTTAAGTGCGAAAAGCCCATATAGAAAACTAAGAAAAGGAACGTGAAAGGTTTCGCTGCAATTTTGTGCCGTGTAAGTTTTATAAAAATTCGGGCAAGAAGGAAAAAATACCCATGAACATTTTCAGAAAAGAAAGCAGGGGGCACGGGTGATATTTTGGGAGCCAGTGACGAAGGGCAGTCGGTCAAATCCTTCGAAGCATCTCTCGATTCCTCCGCCTTTTTTTTAAAGTGAAAGCCTAACCGCCCTCGCTGCTCCGTCTTCCTTCTCCGGTTCTCCTCCGTTCAAGCTCTAGGGCTCCGCACTCCTCCGCCTTCATCCATCAAAGCCCAAACCCTCTTCATCTCGGGCTCTTCTCCTCCTCAGCCATCATCGATCAGCAAGGTGAACTCAAAACCCTAATTTAAAAGCCCTAATTTACTAGCCCTAATTTGCTTTCAGTTTTATTGTACCTTTCCTTTTTGTCTTGGGATTGTATTGTAGCACTTCACACAAATGTGATATTATGAAGCATATATTGATCTATACTAATGTTTTTTGACATACTTGAAACAAGGCCATGGCTGCACACCTCGACAATCTTGGTTACCTTTTGATATGAAGAATTTTCAAAACCAACCTATTTCCACATTTAATCTCAAAAAAAAATCTGTTTTGAACTTATTTTCAAAAACTCCTGATTTCAGCCCTGACGCTGAAATCATGTCGGTTTTTGAAAATTTGTTTCCGAAACTTCACGGGAGTTCAACTCCCGTGAAGTTTATAGTAAAGCTGCTAAACTTCACGGGAGTTCAACTCCCGTGAAGTTTAGCAGATTTACTAAACTTCACAGAAGCCTCGAATCATTTGTCTGTTGAGGATCAGGGTTGTCAAATGGGTGTTTTTGGGTGGGTCATAAATGGGTGAGCACATTTGTGCCTATTTGTCCTTTATGACCCATTTAGCATCTGCTAAACGAATCCCTTCTCATCCACCCATTTATTAAATGAGTGGTTCATGGGTGACCCAATAACCCATTTAGCTATTGAACTTTTATATATAAAAATTTTTAATGGTCTATTTTTTAAACTTACAAATTATACATGAAATCTAAAAATTTTCAACAACCCCCTATAAATTTAATATTTATAAAGAACACCTTTAAAAATTTTAGTAAGTACGAAAACACCCTTAGGGGTTTAGAATTATAAAAATAGCCCTGAAATTTTAAAACCTAACTAAGGTACATGAAATCCAAAAAATTACCAGCAGCACCCTATAAATTTATAATTTACAAAAAACACCCTCAGTCTAAAACTTGTAAAAAACACCCTCGAGTTCAAAATTACAAAATATTCTCAGAATTTTCTAAACTTGCAAATGACACATGAAATCTGAAAATTCTCAGCAATTACCTATAAATTTAAAATTTACAAATAACACCCTCATAGTTTTAAAAATTGTAAAAACACCCTCAAGGGTTTAGAATTACAAAAACCACCCAGAAATTTCAAAAGCTACAAATGACACAAAATCAAAAAATTACTAGTAGCCCCTTAAAATCTTATAATTTGCAAAAAAACCCTCAAAACTTAAAAATTAAAAAAAATCCTCAAAAGCTCAATATTACAAAACAATCTTAGAATTTTCTAAACTTGTAAATGACACATGAAATCTGAAATTTGCCACCAGTCCCCTATAAATATAAAATTAAAAAAAACACCCTTAAAGTTTTGAAAAATGCGAAATACACCCTCAAAAGGGTTTAGAATTACAAAAAATCATACTGAAATTTCAAAACCTACAAATGACACATGATATCCATAAATTATAAGCATCCTCCTAAAAATTTATATTTTTCCAAAAACATCCTCAAATTTTAAAAATTACAAAAACACCCTCAAGAGCTTAAAATTATATAAAATTATCAGAATTTTCTAAACTTATAAATGACACATGAAATTTAGAAATCTCCAACATTGTAAATTTAAAATTTGAAAAAAATACCCTCAAAGTTTCAAAAAACACCCTTAAAATTTCAAAATAAAAAATTTCATAAAACACCAAAAAATTTCACAACATATAGATTAGCGCACTACAAACCTAGAAATTAGAAGCATCTTCTGCGATTGTGTTCCATAAATTTCAAACCTAGGGGTGTTTTTCATAATTTTCAAAATTTTAGGGTGTTTTTTGTAAATTTTATATTTATAGGGGACTGGTGGCAATTTCTAAATTTTATGTATTTGTAGGTTTAGAAAATTCTAAGAGGTTTATATAATTTTGAACTTTTGAGGGTTTTTTGTAATTTTTAAACTTTGATGTTGTTTGTTGTAAAATATAAAAATGTAGGGGGCTGCTGGTAATTTTTTGGATTTTATGTGTCATTTGTAGATTTAGAAATTTCAGGATGGTTTTTGTAATTCTAAACCCTTGAGGGTGTTTTCGCAATTTTTAAAACTATGAGGGTGTTATTTGTAAATTTTAAATTTATAGGGGATTGTTGAAATTTTTTAGATTTCATGTGTCAAGTTTAGAAATTTCTGAGATTGTTTTGTAATTTTAAACACTTGAGGGTGTTTTTACAAGTTTTTAAACTTTAAGGGTTTTTTGCAAATTATAAATTTGCAAGGGGCTACTGGTAATTTTTGGATTTTATGTACCTTAGCTAGGTTTTGAAATTTCATGGTTGTTTTCATATTTCTAAACACTTGAGAGTATTTTTCTCATTTTTTTAAACTTTGAGAGCGTTATTTGCAAATTTTAAATTTATATGGGTTTACTGGAAATTTCATGATTTCATGTGTCATTTGTGAGGTTAGAAAGTTTTGAGAGTTATTTAAACTTCGAGGGTGTTTTTTGCAAATCTCAAAAATTTAAGGGGTTGGTAATTCTCAAAATTTTATGGCTATTGGTCCTTTGTTACCTTTAAGGTGTTTTCTATAATTCTAAACTTTTAAAAATATTTTTTGTAGTTGTTGAAACTTTGAGGGTGTTTTTGAAAGAATACCCATCTAAATCTAAATGGGTAAATGAGCGGGTAATAGCCCGCCCATTTATGACCCATTTATCTTTAACAGAAAATACCCACCCATTTATCACCCATTTAACTAAATGAGTGAGTTTGGATGGTTCATTTAGTAGATGAGTATGGATGGGCAAATGGTTCTGGTCAATTTTGCCATCCCTAGTTGAGATATTGAGAATTAGAGGGAATAAATAAATAAATAAATGTTAGCGTGAATGCAATTTAGAGTCATGTCGATTTTTCATTGTGGAGGATCTCTAGCCTAAAGCAAGACTCCTACGCAAATAGGTCTTCATATTGATCACTTAGCTTGTGATAATCTTAGCTTTTGGATTCATTCCGCTTCTTCCTAACATATTTATGTTGGCTGTGTTGATTATTATATTATTTACCTCAGGTCCGAGTTGGAGTGGAAGTGCGGAGAACAAGTTATTGTGTGATTAAGAGGCACATAACCAGAGGAGTTTGTGCTATGTTAGTCAAATTTATCTCTCACTATAGTTTGTGGTTAGTATATGATTTTAAATATTCACACTACTTGTGATTATACATATTTTTTTGTTATATCCAATTCATATCCGAGTCACATTAGTTTTACTAATATCTGATTTGTATTCGTGATCGTATCCGTATCTACTTCTATAACAAGCCATATACGTTTCTATTTAATGCGGATATGGTTATGACCTTTTCTTACTGAAGTATATCCATATTTGTATTCATTTTTAGAAAGCGGATACAGATATGATAAGGGTTAATCCGAACCGAATGAGCAGAAGACATTTATAAATAATAATGATTTACGACACATGAACAAAAAAAATCCTTTCTACTTGAATAGAAATGCCTCCTCCTGTCTTCTCCCTCAAAAGAAATGCCTTTCTATCTCTTCCCCCTCAGCCTCAACTCCTTCGCCCAGCGGTTACATCTCGCTCTCAAAAACCCTTCACATCGAAACTAATCCCTACACTTGAACTCTGCATTTGACCCTGATTCTTATTTCTTCAAGCTTCTCTTGAGCAAATAAGTTAAAAAAACAGATTAGAAACTCCAATTTCCTTGTTGCGATGTATAGTAAGAGTTGATTATTTTGTTCCTTTGTTTACTTAATTGTCTGTTGATCTACTATTTCTTTCATTTAGATTATTTCTGTTCTGATAATTTCTGGGTAGAGGCAATCAATTTTGAGAACTTTGAAAGGAATTGAGCTTTTAGAGTTGATATAAAGAAAATTAATTAATTTATGTGTACGGCTTATAGGATTTTGTTTTCTTTGGGTCCTTGAAGAGGTTGTGACATTAGGATTGAACGTTTGGCATCGTGTTTCTAGCTTATTTTATGGAAGAAAACTTGTAAAAATGTATTGTATGCACTTGATGTAGTATTCCTTTTGTCATATTCCTTTTTATTCAGGGGAAATTTCATAAACCCTTTTAACTTTGGCTGGTTTTCAGATAACCCCTTAACTATTTTAAATCCACAAAACCCCTGAATTTTGAGGGGTTTTTCACATAACCCTCTCAACTTCTTTTACTCCACTAAACTCCTTAAAGGTACTTTAACTACCTAAAAGAACAACGTCAAGTCTAACGTGTCACATGCCAAACATATGACCAGAAAAAAATGAAAGTGCTATTCAGCCCTCAAGAGATCACCCATACATCCTTTTTATATTTCCATTAATTTTTTTGACTATTGTGAGAGATATTTTAATTTTCTCCTTTTCTAATCACGTTCTTGGCACATGACATGATAGCCTAGATAATGTTAGTTGTTACTATTAGGTAAAAGTGAAAAATCTTCAAGGGGGTTTAGTGGAAGAAAAGTTCAGGGGGTTATGTGCGAAACCACTCAAAGTTCAGAGGGTTTTGTGGAATTGAAATAGGGGGAGGGGCTGAGAGATTTACCCTTTATTCAATATTTTCTTATTAGCTGTTAATTTGGTTTTTATTGATCATCGTTCCTATTAATGCAAGTTTACTGCCTTCTTTTCAGAAGAATTTTAACATTATCCCCCCAATAGTTTTCAAAAAGTTCAGAAGTGCTGAAATGATTGTTATGTTTCCAAGTATCGGATGCTTATCCTTTATGTTGGCAACTTAGCGTATGTTGCTTGTGAAGTCATTTTTAAGGACATTTGCTATCATCATAGTTGGTTTGCTATCTATAAATGTGTTTCTACTAGTAATAATATATTAATAACAAATCATGGGTTAGTTGCAAATAGACCCCTTGTAGTATCACCCAATTGCAAATAGACATCCCAATTCTATTTGTGTGAATAGACCCCACTATACTAGTAAGGCTTGAATAGACGCCATTAGTGAACTTTTTCGACTTAAAAAAGTTAAAAAATAGCAATTCGGGTTCTATCCGTACCAACAAAATTATAGGGGGTCTATCCGCCTCCTCAAGACTTCTTTAACGGTTCTAAGAGTTTAAAGAAATTCACTCAGGGGGTCAATTTGCACAAATAGAACTACAAGGGGTCTGTTCGCAATTGGTGATACTACAGGGTGTCAATTCGCAATTAACCCAAAAATCAGTACCCTGTAACTTGGTTAATGTTTCTTCTCTGCATTAGTTCAAATGGCTAGGGATGGTCTACTTGCTTCTTAAATTAGAATGTTATCCCTTTTACAATGGTGTAGTAGCAAAAAAGAAGAAGTTAAATGCAGATAGATCCCTTGTAGTTCTGTTGTTGCCGATAGAACTTGCGAATGAACTTCGTTTGACTCACCCGTAGGTCTTATCTTCAATAATAATTTTCTCTTCCTTTGAGGGTAAAATAGTGTCACAGAGGGCCAATCTACGACATTGAACCACATGGGGTCTATCCACAATTGGGTGATAGTACAAGGGACTATCAGCAATTAACCCAAGAAATGTAATTCGGTCAATTTTGTTATGAAAAGCTACTTAAAAGATATTTAGTTGATTTGTATACCGCAAGAGACCATGAGTATTTCATAATGTTTAAGGCTTTGAACTATCTCTAGTGTGCATATTTTTCACAGCATATGCTTTTAGAACTCAAAAGGAACTAAGTGTTAAAGCAGATCAATCTTTAAAATTAGGCATGAATATTGCTAGCTACTATTGCATACATGGTTTCTTCTTCTTCATGCTATCTACTGTGGCAGATCCAGATTTTTTTGGGTGTTTTTTTTTGTTTTTTGTTTTTTGTTTTTTTTTTGGGGGGG
>NC_033797.1:122667845-122705890 GCF_001876935.1 Asparagus officinalis | reverse complement strand
GCTTAGGGGATTGGGTGCGGATTGTAAATATTACACGGGCTTATATGCAGTTTCTTAATTTGTAGGGTGCAATTGCACCCCAATACATGAATCTAAATCTGCCCCCGGCTAGCTATTGCTTCTATAGCCCCTTTATGGATACATAACTCACCTAGAAACAGGTAAAGGAATAAATAATTGCTCTGTGCTTCTATCTTCTACACTTATGACTTAGGTTAGTGAAGCTAGGTTAGAGTTGTTTTACTTAGCTACTTAACCTTATGCTAAATAATGCAAAAATTTCCCTTTATATAGCTCAAACATCTATCTATTTTAACTCTTATGAACTTGAGTTTTTGTTAGCAGGTGATGAATCTTGGAATTTGAATCCATTTGAGGCGACTCATTCAGTTTCAACCAAGGTAAAATCTTGAATGGACCAATTTTAGTACTGACATTTTCTGGAGTCTGGACAAGTGATTATATGGATACATGAAAACGATAATTTTTTTTTAACTAAGAAAAGCTTCCTTTTTGATAGATAATCACATATACCTTTTTCGAATTGGTGCTTACTTCATTACTAGTCTTCCAGGAAGAGAACACCAGAGGCTAAAAATGGTGATCAAGATGGAGGATGAGGACTACATGCGGTTCTTGAACAATCAATATGCACATGAGAATGAAATTATAGATACCATGACAAAGCCTTTATCCCAAAACACTGAAGATATAGATCCTGCTTATAAAACGTTTCTTGAACATTTAAGGGAAGATGGGAAATCATATGTTTTTGAAATGATAAATGGAGATAATGACCCGCCAACACTTATAAAATATGAAGGGGAGGATGATTTATCTGAAAACAATGAGGCTGCTACCAAAACAAGCTCAGGCAATATTCTGCTTGAGGGCAGAAATGATTCCGCAACCAAAAAAGGGCAGAAAAGAAGAAGACTTTGGCCCAAATCTGGTGAAGGTGTCAACAAACCATCTGAATCCTCCATGGTGGATGAGTCTTATCAGACATTTCTTAGTCACTTAAAGTGGGAAGGAGGTTCCATGGTACTTGAATTTGGTTCTCTTTCCATCACATATGATGGAGAAAGGGAATCAACAATTTCGTCAGATATTTTGGCACCTGAAAGTAATGTGAAGTCTGATGAGCTAAGTCTGGTACCATATAAAAGCCCTGAACCCGATATAACTGTAAGTCTTTAGCTTAGATGCATTTTGGTTATTCCCATATGCTTTAACTATGAATATTGTTTCCGGACATTACTTATCTCAATTATATTTATTTTTGGGTAATTTGCATATAACCCCCTCTCATCTATACATTCAGTTGCACTAACCCCCTTAACTCATTTACTAGCACTTAGCACATGAACTGCCATTTTTAGATAGACTAGTTTTTATGCACGTGCATTGCACGTGATTAAATATCATAATTATTCATTTTTAGTTTATTTTCTTACTAAAATTTGTTCTTTGATTTCGATTTTTTCTCAATTATGTCTCTAAAATTTAATATTGTAATTATTTATCTTCTTTAATATTTGTTTGAGTGGGCTACATGAAAAACTAATATTTGTTTGAATGGGCTACACGAAAACAACGCGAGGCCAATTTGAATATTCATGTTATTTAAATCGACATGAAAGGATGCTTCACCTAAGGAAGTATAATGCTGTAAAAGTAGAAAATATTTTAAAAAATAGCATAATAGCAAGAGAAATAATTAAAGCCAATGAGCCTAGACAATTGATGAGAAGTGGCTACATGGCACAAAAGAGAATATGAATTTTATTCATAATCATTGATAGACTTCATTGAAAATCATAAGCTAAATATTAATGCTAACTCTAATATAATTTTATATGATATAAAAGCATCCACAGAATAAGTATATAAATATATACTTATTTTAGCATTGATAAATTCTAGGAAGGTCGAGATTTAGATCGTCAACTTTTTGGCATTATTGTTCTAACTATCTAGATTACAATTAGACTACTAAATCTGCAAGTGGCAAATAACTAAAATGTTTTTAAGAAAAAAAACAAGGTTGTTCTTTCATTTATTTGACACTACAATATTCTTTCCTAACATAGAATTTGAATTCATAGAACATATCATTATGTAATACTTCCCGATATATGTAAACGGAAAAAAGGAGCAACAAAATCACCGACAATACTCGAGGAACAAACCGAGCAGAATAGAATCTTTACAGAAAACTTCCGTAAGTAATAGCAACAAATAAGCACTAAAACATATCTAAAAAGATCCTTTTTCTTCATAATTTACTTTAAATATTTTCAACAGTTTCTGCGGCTGTGCTTAGCACAAATAAAACCATAGAACTAAAGAATCAACAAATCCCTAAATTCATATAAAAATAGAGGTCCATTAAAAGTTTTCTACAACAGACTTCATGCCTCTTATCAATTTTCTTGTTGAGTCGAGACTTTTCGAGTACGAAGAAAGACATGGAACAACTTCATTTAGGATTAGAGTGCAAGTATCATGCTCAAAGTCATGACAACATAATCTGCTTGAATAGTCCCGTAATTGCGATACTCGAACGGAATCTTGTCATTAGCGATACTGATAACTTTAGGTAATTATGGTGAACCTAAGCAGTTCTCTTGGCAATTTTTGGTACAAACGCTCAACATCTCAATCCAATTCTTGTTATCCTTGAGCAAACATACCTTCACTCGAGGTTTTTTATATGTAACAAGTGCAACGCAAACATGCCCTCTTAGCTCATGTATAGTTATACAACAATCTCTTCTAAGTGGGTGTATGAGCGATCGATGTAACTTCAAACTTCTCATGTTTGATATCGAACCTAAGGACAGTCATGCAATAGCCTTCATTTTCTTCTAGATAATTTGAATATCATGATTATTTAAATTGATAAAAATAGAGTTAAAAAAATAATTTTTTTTGTGGGATTGATCATCAACTCAATAATCTCTCAAATAAAATATTTTTTTAACCCAGACTGTGACCACGTGATCTACTATTTTTGAGTTATAAACACATTAATCTAGTACATATTTTTTTAACCCAGACTGTGACCACGTGATCTACTATTTTTGAGTTATAAACACATTAATCTAGTACAACATCTCTATTTATTAGTATCTCCACGTGATCTACTATTTTTGAGTTATAAACACATTAATCTAGTACAACATCTCTATTTATTAGTATCTTAAAGTCTTTAAAAAATGGGTGATCATTTAATTCGCAAAGGAATTTTGCATATGAATTTACTTGTAATATGTCCATTAAATTTTTAGTTATTAGTTAACTTTACATTGAGTTTGCTACTTGTAATACTGTTGGCAATGTCATTACCTTTTCTCTTTAAAGATTTCACTGGAATATGTCGAATGTTATTGTAAAGACTCATCGATAACAATATGTGAAATTTTGTCGTTTAAGACTCATCGATAATAATATAATTTAAATAAAGCAGATACAAGCTTTCGTAAATATATTAAAAAAATGAACTGTATAAGCAGCTGTAGGAGAACTTGATAAAAAAAAGACTTAAAAAAGACAAGTGAAAAATAAATGAATTTAAAATGAGGAAATGAGACTGGATGTGGATATGATTGTATCATACGTATTTGTACTTAAGGAGGTATTTCATATACATTGGTACTAAATAATAAGTGGCTTAAGTCGATGTTTTCATGCTCAAAACGTTTTATAAGATCCCATAAGCAAAATAATATGGTAATAAGATCTGAAACACTTTGTGAACTGTCTTTTGTCCTTCACAGATTACATCAAATCCTACCATGCATATTTTGGCATTTAGGGGACCGATGAACAAAGACATACAGTTTTTAAGAAAAAAATTAGCTTATGAGATATTAAAGAGAAGGAACATATCGAGAATGAAATCCTATCATAACAGAGATGCTACTACGAAAATCTCTACCTCTTCCTAAATATAAAGATCATCGGGACTCGAGAGTCTCCATTCCGCTTTTAAAATATGTTGAGTTTAGGACATTTATGGCATTGACAGACTAATGTGTGTAGTTTGAACTGTAAGTCATAAATTACAACATCAAAATTGAATAATCCTAATACTAATCAAATAAATAAAATAATATTTTGCTGATTCATTTTCAAATATGGGCTTGGTAATTTAGTGATTTTAATGTGTTATGACAAATCCCCTGATAAGCAAATATCAATCACACAAAAAGCAAAGAAAATATAAATAAGATAATACACACAGGTAGTTCATGGTTCAAATCACTAATTCCAAATCACACTACAAGAAATCTAATATAATCTCTCTCAAGTGAAGAGGAAGCAAAGAGCCAATACAAATATCAACAGCCAAATAATTTAATTATCTTGTGGTTCCAAATATAGAGAGGAGTGAGCTCTGTTCCAAATTACTGCAGTTTCCTCAAATTTCTATCCCAGACCATGATATATATAGCTACACATTTTTGTTTTTCAGACTTTGCATAAAGTAAGAATATTAATTCTATAACAAATTGGATTATAATCAAATAAGCTAGGCAAAGAAACTTATTGAGATCATTTGAATTTCCTTATCAACATTAGCTAACAGCCAATAGAAACGAAACCACAAATTTTATTAATAAAGATATAATTATTAATTAAGATTAGATTACAATGTAACATCCAAAAAGTATCAAGGGTAATAGGATATTTAAAATTTGTATTAGATAATTAGGATATATTATGATTAAGATATAATATTCAAAAGAGTTAATGGTAATATTGACCATGAAAAGTTTTTCCGAACTCATAATTTTAAAGAGGGCATGATAATGGAACAATCATAATAATCTCTGAATAGAATGGGAAATGACATAACATGAGCGATATTAGTCTAACTCTACTAATTTACTTTAATGTTCTTAGTACCCAAGTTATTTTCTTTTGGTTGGATGAATATGTAGATGACACATTCCTGTCATTCTTAATTACTATAGTTAAAGATTTTTGTTATAGCCAAAAAGTTGTCATGGATCAATATGCATAACTTTATAGCGTATTCTGCTATAGTTGTTACAGAAGAGACAATGTTCAACAACCTAAAACCCTCATCTATAAGTATCTCAAAGAACTGATGGTGATACTAATGTCTAAGACGAGCGAGAATGTGCAATTGAAGAGTAGGTAGTCACATTATCATCCTGCGGGTAAAGAAATCCATAATAAAATTTAATTTTTGTATGTGTTAAGATTAAAAAAGAAATGCTTATTTTTATATATACCTTTTAAACCATGCATATTTGAAAAAATTTCCCCAAATCTTAGTATTGACAAAATTGTCCCTAATCATCAATTGTAGAAGAAAAACATATCCCTACCCCTCTCCACAAACCAATTCATATTAAATCCTAGCTAGTTTTTCATTTCAGCTCTA
The DNA here is from genome assembly GCF_001876935.1 of Asparagus officinalis. NCBI lineage: Eukaryota > Viridiplantae > Streptophyta > Magnoliopsida > Asparagales > Asparagaceae > Asparagus > Asparagus officinalis. The sequence continues at coordinate 122,700,471 of NC_033797.1, read as the reverse complement.
AAATCCTGAATTCACTAATCTCCACATCAATGAAAATTTTGCTCTTTTAGTTGGCTTCAAAGGTAAAGATCTGACAAATATCAAAATTGATAGCCTTTTCATTTACATTTCATAAAGACATCAAACACCAAGCATTGTGTCATTACTATACCTTATTACTTAATGATAACTTAAAACATTATATTCATAGCAAATTATTGTCAATCTTTAATTTTAGTCTTACAGCTCCAGATTCCAAATACAATTTAAAAAATGAATATTTAAACATAAACTATGGCATATAAGCAAAAAAAAGAAATGTCAAATCAATACACAATCAATAAAAAATTCTGTAAAAGCTTTATAGAAATTATAAACCCACATCTTAGATTGAATATCTAAACATAAACTCTAAGAAAATCCTAAACCAACAAACCCCATCACAAATCTTTCAAGAATAGTACGCCCAAAACAAATCAAGATCTAAGAAGTAAAAAAGAAATTGAGAAGGAAAGCATACATTCATTGTAGGACTGACAACCAAAAATTCGAACCCTAGGAGAAAAAACAACCGCCGCAAAGAAGTGGAGAAAGCTCTTTCGATTCCATAAAAGGAGATTGCTCTTTTTAGAGGTGGCGGGGGAGAATTATTTATCTAAAATTGAGGTATTCAATAATTTGTAAAGATAGTTGTGGGTAAATATTAGTGTATAGATTAGGATGAGAACGTAATTAAATTTCTTAATTCCAATATAATCTAAATACAATTTGTTTCCTTATCTTTATACTATGTATATCTACTAAGAATTTATTAATTTCCTAGGCTAATGATAGATTAGTATTAAAAATTCAAATTTGATTAGTGATAGGATAGTTCAAACTTTATAGGCTAGGCTAATGATAGATTAGTATTAAAAATTCAAATTTGATTAGTGATAGGATAGTTCAAACTTTATAGGTGTATTTTTGTCTACCAAAAGATTTTCCCGAACTCGTGTTTTTAAAGGTAGTATGACTAGTTCTTATGCACGTGCAATGCACGTAGTTAAATATCAAAATTATTTTATTTTTTTGTTTATTTTCTTGCTATAAGATAAGTTAGATTCATCTTGGGTTAATCTTTAAACATGGATTATTACATTTGCCATAAATTTTATTTACATATTTTTTTAAAATTTTATGAAATAGATTTGCATGTAAAACTGGGATAAATATACTTTTATATACTTGCATACACAACATTATTTTTTTAAATTTGTAATTTTGTATATATCAAACTATGTAACATATTTGTTTATCAGATCAAAGCGTCGATCTCCAATTTGTTTATCTTAGTCATTAAATGTAGTGTTAAGTTTGAAAAAATACAATAATGTATTGTTGATGTGTTAATAAAATATAACCAAATACTTAATATTAAGATGGTTTGTATAAGCTTAACACAGTGTACGTACTTTTCACAAGACTACAAACATCTTAATTATTGATAGACTTAAAATAAAAAAATAAATACTAAATATTACTGGTGACTCTAGTATAATTTTATATGACAAAATTATTCACATAAGCATATTAAAAATATTGTATCAAAATCCCTTCTGAAGATTCGTAATTTTACTCAAAAAATTAAGTTCTATTATAAAATATTCAAAAAATATTATCCTTTGTTCCTTCTTTTTTCATATTTAATTGAGCTGAAATCAATCATTCTCCATCTTTATCTTTTTCTTGGGTAATTCTACAATAGTGTCTTCATCATCTATATCAATTATGAATTTATGATATCATGTTGATATATAATAAAGAGCAAAAGATAAAACAAGAGTCAAGAAATATACTAGGATATACTTAGATCAATCAAGTTATATTATTACTCATAATTGATATGTATCAGAGACAAAATATGTTGACAATCTTAAACTATAAAACAAACTATATGAGCCCTCTAATAGAACTTTTTAATGCAAACAACCCTTAAGATTAATTTTGAAAACCTCTTGGGGTCAAGAATAAACAACTAACAAGTTTGTAATGGAAGCTAGGAGAATGCAGTACATTCTTAAGAATTATTAATCTTTACTTAATTTGTTTATAATGACAGGATCTTATTATTAACTAACTATAAGGCCTAATACATTATTTTTTTATTGGACGTTCAATGCAAGCAGAGGACCCAGGTGAATCATCATCACAATAAATTTTATATAATTTAAGTACAAAGAAAAAAAGGAGAATTGATCAATGATGTAGTTGGTGAGGGGGAAACTCTAACAGCTTAATTTGGGTATGTGAATATATTATAGATGGAGATGGAGAAGTGTGGTTTTGAAAACAGTGAGTGTGTGGGGTAATTGGTATGGTTTTTGTTTGTGTGATTTTCTTCATTCATTTTCAAGATATATGTAGTCCTGTGGATATATATAGCTATAGCGTTGCTATTCTTTTTTGGCTTTGTTGAAGAGTTTGGGTAAAAAAATAAATTATCTAATTCGGTTAAAGTAGGATCATATAAGTTAAGCCCATGCATGAAATTTTTTTAACCAACACTAATATGTAAGTATTACAATTGACATTAAGATCTAAAATACATGTGAGATTCTCTTTGACTTTTATACAAATAGTATCTTTTAATTTAAATAATAAAAGTATAATTAAACTTTGTGATCTAAAAAAAATCAAATATACAATATAATTAATTGTTTTAAAATAATGTGATCTAATCTAATAAGAAGAAAATAGATTAAAGTGATTTAAAAATTACTACAATTTCATAATTCATAATTTTTAAACAATCTAATCTAATAAGAAAAAAATAACAAAGGCACATACACGTTGAAGGAGATGAAAGTGTTATAAAAATTGTTGTAATTTCTGCTAGATCAAACATACGATATAATTAATTTCTTTAAAATAATCTAGTCTAATCTAATAAAAAGAAAATAGATAAAAGTGTTGTGAAAATTATTGTTATTTCTTAATATGAAAAAAGATTAAATACACAATATAATTAATTACTTTAAAATAATCCAATCAATCTAATAAGAAGAAAATAACAAAGGTACATATCTATAGAATGAGATGAAAGTGTTATGAAAATTATTGTAGTTATTATAATTTCTTGGCTTATATATATTGGCATGTGTTGTTGCATGTGAGAGAATAACAATTGTAAATAGAATTCTATTTAATAATAACAGTATAATTAAACTTTGAAACTCATTATGCACTAACGTGAACTACTTGAAGTTTAATCGGTGAGAGATCGCCATGTTGTGTCCTCAGATCGCAGCTATTTATTTTATTTTTATTTTTATAATTTTGAGAACGACTCTTGTCTCTTTAATTTGTTTGTTGGATTTTGTAAATATCCCATCCATATTATGTACATTTATAGATCTGTGATGTTTCTAGATTCAACCTTTGGGGTAGACATTTTTTGTCTCGTTGATTTGTTTGGTTTTTGCATATACGCCATTCATTTTGTATACATTTGTAAAGTTGGCATTTAATAATTTCATTCATGTTTACATTTCAATTTAAACTGTATCCCTATCTTCATACTATGTATATCCAATAAGAATTCATCAATTTATCAACTTGCTCTTACTTAATGGATTAGTATTTGAATTATTTCAAGGGTATTTTTGTCTACCGAAAGATTTTCCAGAACTCGTGCTTTTAAAAGGAGTATGATAAATTACAAGTAATACCTCTCTTAAGAATTGAGGGGAGGTAAGTTCTGGTAAATGAGCTGAGGGGGGATTAGTGCAACTGAAGGTATAGACAAGGGGGTTATGGGCAATTTACTCTTTATTTTTATGAAAATAATTGAACTGATCCCTTTTGCTATAAAATTACTAAAATGTTAAGCATCCCGCAAATTGGAAATATCAGGTGTGTGAGGATGGTAACATGGCATCCCTTCAGCAGTGTGAGTTATATAAGACAGAGCTAATGGCCATTCTGGATAAGCCATATGATCAGGATGAATATGAAGAGCTATTGGAAGAAGCAAAAGAGCGCAAACCACTTAGCAAACAGAAGCACCTGCGTAGCATGTCGATATCTTATGAGACGAAGGAAGTGGGCCAGTCATATCTCGATCATTTTCCTGGTAATTGAGATTGATATTCTTAGTCGATATGAACTTATCCATCTTAATATGCTCTATTTAGAGATGATGTGTTTTGCATTTCCTTTGTTATAACAATGCAAGCGTTAGTTTGGTAACTTCCTTACCTGGATCTAATCCGGGTTGCAACTTGGGCCTGATTTTGGCCATTAGTCATGTCAGATCCAATCCGAGGGGGTACCGGTCTCTCCTTTAATCCTTTCTTAACTTTACATGATTTCATATTTTGTTATCTGCAGAAAATTTGACTTTTTTGCTTCATCATGGTTTATGTTATTATCACATGTAGCATAAATCCATGTTGTTGTTATTTTAATGGTCAAAAGATCACTTCATCCAAATAATTCAAAATACAATAACAGCCAACACAATTGAGACATTCCCTCCTAATTCCTTTTTATTTCGTCTGTAAGAACTTTATGTAATAAATTAATGTTATTATAATACATATTGTGGAAAATAAGCTTACATTCTTGCTACAGTCGTACATGCCCTTGCATGCTGGTTTCAGTACCAACTAGACTGTGTAGAACCGGTAGTCTTTTGTTGTAATGTTTTTTCCCTTTTAGTTGCTAGATTATCATTTAAATTAAATGCAAAGAGAGTATCCTTCCTTTCCAAGTTGATCCACAAGGATTTAGAGAGTTGATGAGGCTAATTACTGCATCCCACCCACTTAGTGGCAAACGCATTACAACACAATGTTAACTGTATAAATTTACGAAGAAATCATGCAAAAAACAGTCTTACTAAATTAGATTTCCTCCATTATAAGACAAATTGACAAAACAAAAGTAAGAAAGGTGTCTTCATAATTTAGTATAAGTTCCATCTACTTCGAACTTTCAAAATCTATGTTGCAGGAGACACTAAAGCAGTGTTCTGTTGAAACATTACACTTATTTAGTTTCTTTGCCGTGTCAAATGCATTAGAATTTTGCCCTGATGATGAGTTATTTTTGTCGTTCCTGCTTCAGTATCAATATTCTTAGTTGGAAAGCTTGCATCAAGACTCAGTCATCCCATGACATTCAAAGTATATGCTTATGAATCTGTAGACATGAACTTCGTCAAGTCCTTTTCTTGAACAAATCCAAAAATAATTCTTCAAGCAAAATATGAAATGAACTACAGAACCAATTGCTGATTGGTGAAGCAAAAAAAAATTGATTCCAGAAAAGATTAGGTACCCTTCATCCATCCTTCATCTGGTGGTTAAAACACAATCCCCTGTAACTCTTTTGCCAATCTCAATGGCGTTAGTGTTGCTCCAATTTATGCCGAATTAGAGAGTAGTGTCTCTCACTACCATCTTCTGTATCTTTAGTGAAGTGAGCTCCTTCAAAAAGCTTCTTTTTACCGCCACAGTTCATTTGTCACCCATCCAATTTACCCAGCTTCCTTCCAATTGTCCCTCACAGAGTTGCGTAATTCATTGGACCCCGCACGAAATGCCGTACATGTCATGTGAACCAATTCCAAGTACATTTACGAACAAATTCCCCTCTAATACACGAATTGGTTCACCAATATAGGCGTCCCGCTCACAAGTATGTGGGGGCACAAAGTCCCTTTAAGTGTACATGCGCGTAAGATGCAATATGATGTGCTCAATCAAGTGAAGGGAAGCGCACAATAGAATATATGAGTCAATGACTTTACTATAACTAAATAAATATGTTAATAAAACATGAAACAGAACCATCACCCCAACACAAAATATGTGAAATGAAAAAAAAACCAAACTCTAAACAAACAAACAAACAAACAAACAAACAAAAAACGAAAAGAAAAAGAAAGAAAGAAAAAGAAAATCATTAAAATTGCATAAAACAGTCTCAGAAAAGAGAATGAACTCTATACAAAAGAAGTATTTTAGTAGTTATTATGTAAAATATTGAAATACACGATTAGTTTTGTAGTTTCTAATTTTCTACCATACACTTTGGAAAATGACAAGTGCACCCAAAAAAGAAAATTTACAATGTACTTTGTACAGGACTTGTGTACTGAAGCAAGCTACTGCCTGTTGAATCCAAATTTTCTAAGGCCTCGTTTGGTACGCGGGAATGGGGTGAAATGGTATGGTCATTCTCACTTCTCATTCCTTCCTACCTAACACACCCTCTTTTTTAAAGTTGGAATGCCCATTCTCACTTCTCATCAATTCCCACTTTATGTGGGAATGGACATTCTCACTTAAATAGGAATCAATAAAATATACAATTTTAAAATACATCCATTCCCACTTCATTTTATAAATTACACCCAAACGTGAGAATGAGAATGACTATTCCATTCTCACATTAATTCCATTCCATTCCTTCTTCCATTCCATTCTCGTTTGAGTCCATTCCCGCGTACCAAACGAGGCCTAAGTGGTAAATTGTGTATCCAAATTTTTACTACGACCCTCCTACTGTGTTACTATGGTCCCTCATCTCCAAAACGACCTGGTTATTTTTCCATTTATGTTAACTTCATTGCATAGTTGCTGCATAACATTTTCTAACACAAAACCACTTTCACTCACGTTCATGGTTCACCTGCCTCTTGTGACTTTCTACCAGCTTGCCACTTTTTGGCACTAGAATTTGATGCAGAAGTGACTCTTGATAGGACATAGTCAGAATCTATTTAAGTTCATAAGCAAGGTATCGCCTACTGTGTAACTATGGTCCCTTGTCTCCGTAACAACCTGGTTATTTTTCCATTTATGTTAACTTCATTGCATAATTGCTGCATAACATTTTCTAACACAAAACCACTATCACTCACGTTCATGGTTCACCTGCCTCTAGTGACTTTCTACCGGCTTGCCTCTTTTTGGCACTATTCATGGTTCACCTGCCTCTAGTGACTTTCTACCGGCTTGCCTCTTTTTGGCACTAGAATTTGATGCGGAAGTGACTCTTGATAGGACACAGTCAGAATCTATATAAGTTCATAAGCAAGGTATGCATGGTGCATTCTTCCTAAATTACTCCACAATTCCTTTATAGGCAAAGCTGATTGTTGCTTAAGTGTGGGGAGCTTACTGACCTTCGTCTTTTCATTTTAAGTGTGTGGAACTTACTGGTCTTCGTCTTTTCATTTAAACCTCACTTCATCTCCTGTGTATTAAAATTATTGAGGTTTAGTTGGCCTTGCATCCCTCATTGAAGATAACTAGCTTCTTCTGTACCCTCATCCTTATGAGATAACATATGCAGGTAGTGTATCCAATAAATGTCTCTGCTTTGACTTGCACATTGCTATCATACTTACCACATCAGTGACAACCTATCTTCCTCATCATTCTGCTAGCAAAACCGAAATTCTTTTGCTTCTGCTCTTTTTTTAACAAAGAATTCCAAATTCTTGTTATCCTGCTTCCCAAAAATTTCCACTTCCGCATATCACTAAACCACATAACTGCAAAAGGAAAAGGAAATTTACTGGCAGACTTACATGTCTGTATGCTTTCATCCAACCCAATTTCTCTCTCTCTCTCTCTCTCTCTCTCTCTCTCTCAAATTATCAGGTCCAACACATTATGGCAACTCAAAACCAAAACTTACCAAACCAAGTAAAATGATACCACACCAATCCCACTCTCCTGAAGATACCTCCTTTCTTTTACCCACAATAACGTCTCTTTGGCATTGAACTAATTAGGTCACCATTCCTTTATTCCAGCTTGGATAGTATCCTCCATTGTGTCCCGTATCCCTTGAGGTTGCTAGTAAAGCTTTTTTCATCAGAACCAATCTTGATGCTGTTGCTGCACTACACACTTTTTAGGAAATATCATCAAGCATTACTTTTTAGGAAATTTGCAGAAACATGTCCTTTTACCGGTGTATACTCCAAAATGGAGAAGCATTTAAGGAATTTGAAGGATTTGAGCAGGGCATGAGTATGACATCTGTTATGAAACAAGGTGTATTGCTTGCACAGATCCATGTTCTCTTTCCGCATTCAAATCCTCAAGGTTGATGCGTTCAAATCCTCAAGGTTGACTTACATTCTATATCTTTTTTTTGTTCACATGATAATCTTAGCGTTGATGTCTTCCTCAACGAGAATTCATGCATCATTGTATTCATATGATAATCTTAGCTTCGCGTGAGCTTCCAAGAGAGCTCTTGCTTTCTAGCTCCCGTGGAGCTTTCTCTTTAGCTCCTCTAGAGGTTTCTTTAGCCCCTTTTGCAGCTTCATCTTTAGCTCTTGAGCTTAGCTCTTCTTGAGCTTTTGGAGTTTTAACTCCTCGCTTCTCCGACAAAGCTTTGGTTCTGAGTCTTTCAACTTCTCTGTAGAAGCTTTGACACCAAGTTTGCCACTCAAAACTTGGTATTCGTCGGCCTAGTATCTGTCAACAGGTTAGCATCCCACCTTGAAGACACCTAGCTCCCATCGGAGCTTCCTTCAAAACAACTCTAACAATAGTTTCTACAAAAGATTGATCGTGCATTCAACGAAGCAAGGATGGAGACTCCTAAAAGTCCCTCTTAAAAAAAATTCTAGAGAGATTTTTCTAAGATTGGCCCGCATGTCAAGTGCTACAAATGTCAAGGGTATGAGCATGTTTCTGCGAACTGTCCGACCCGTCACAAGGTTGCTATCATCGATGATCAATATGAATATGAACCAGAACTTGATATCAACGAGTTTGTCCATCGCGTTGATGATGATACCGATGATTTCAAGGACGAAGCAGATGATACTGTCTTAGGTTGCCTTAGAAAAATCGAGGTTCCCACCATATCAGTTGTTAGATGCGCCATCTCCCAACCCAAGATTGTTGATGATTGGAGGCGTACTTCCATCTTCCACACGTTCACAAAAATTGGCGATAAAAATTGCAAAGTGATTGTGGATAGTGGAAGCTGTATCAATGCGGTCTCATTAGCTGTGATAGCCAAGATTAGTCTTAAGGCCGTACCTCATCCTAATCCATACAAGATATCATGGATTAACGACACCGCACTTAATGTCCAAGAGAGATGTTTAGTCCCTCTTCAATTTGCCATTTACAAGGACAAGGTTTGGTGCGATGTTCTGAAGATGGATGTGGGTCAAATTATTCTTGGAAGACCTTGGCTGTTTGATAACGACGTTCACATCTTCGGGCGATCAAACATGCTATTATTCGAGCATGACAGGAAGAATGTCAAGATCCTTCCGGTTCAACCGAAAGGTAGTGACAAGAAGCCCGATCCAGACAAGTCTTCCCGAGGCGTTAATCTGATTGGAGCCAAAAAGATCGATCGTGAGCTAGCCAATGGAACCCCTATTTTTGCCCTCTCTGCTAGAGAAGCTCCTAAGGATATTCCTGACGTGGTCCCTCCAAAAGTCGCTCTTGTGTTGGAAGAATTCTCTGACGTCTTCCCTGAGGACCTCCCGGACCAACTACCCCCGATGCGTGATATCCAATACGCAATTGATTTAGTCCAGGGAGCAACCCTTCCTAATTTGCCTCACTATTGGATGAACCCCAATGAACATGCAGAGCTGAAGAGGCAAGTTGATGAGCTATTGAAGAAAGGTTTTGTGAAAGAAAGCATGAGTCCTTGTGCGGTCCCCGCATTACTAACACCAAGAAAGATGGAACATGACGTATGCGTTTGGACAACCGTGCAATTAACAAGATCACGGTAAAGTATCGTTTCGCCATTCCCCGGTTGGATGACATGCTTGATCTAATGTCTGGAGCCACTATATTTTCTAAGATTGATCTTAAGAGTGGTTACCACCAGATTCGCATCCGTCCCGGTGACGAATGGAAGATCATTTTCAAGACGAAAGACGGATTGTACGAATGGATGGTCATGCCCTTTGGTTTGACTAATGTTCCGAGTACTTTTATGAGAGTGATGACTCAAGTACTCCGTACCTTCACTGGTTCTTAGTGGTACGCTTTGATTTACTTATTTACAGTAAAGAGGGTTATTGGTTGGGATATTTTGGGGGATAATATGATAATTTTGGGGATTCTATTTCATAGTGTTATTCATTGGGACAATGGAACAAGGATAATACATTTTTTGTGTTATTGGTTTTTTAGAACACTAGTGAGACAATTACACCACTTGGGATAAAATTACCCTATTCATATATAAAAATTTTATCCCAATAGTAAAAATTTACCCAATCCTCCATATTGGAACAATGTTGTTCCACTTTGAAGGTAATTGGGATAATTTTAAAATATTTTTGTATTACTTAACTAATACATACAATTATATTATAAATATATGACATGATATATAAAATATAACATATATTAATATTTTAATGACATAATTTAATAACATATATTATTATTTTAATAACATGTATATAATATTTTAATAACATATATTATTATATAATATATTTTTATATAATTAATTTATAAAATATTATTATAGTTATTATATATATGACATACTATTATAATATAATATAATAATTACTAATATTAGTAAAATATTATGATATAATATAATATAATACTATAGTTTGAAATAATATAATATATTAACAAATAAAATATTGTATTATATTACATATTATATTATTAAAAATATTATATTAAATATATTGATATTATATTATATTAATTATTATATATAGTATAACATGCTAATATAATATAATATAATAATTAATAATAGTAATTTGTAAGTATAGTATAATATATTATATTTTAATATAAAGTAAAATAATAATTTACTAAATAATAGACTAAACCAATTGGATAAGTTAATTTATAAGTAATTAATAGATAAAATTATATTTTAATAAGGTGCCACGTCATCAATTATCCCAAATAAATTGTCAAATCAAAGGCTCAAATTATCCCATTATCTCACTTTATCCCACTTTACTCCACTCAAAATATCTCAATGGGGTAAAATTATTCCATTGGAATAATTTTTTCACTTGGCCCTAATTTGTCCCAACCAATAACCCCCTAACTCTCGTGAGCAACACGTAGACCATCTGCGTCAAGTATGTGCTGTGTTAAGAAAAGAGCAACACTATGCTAATCCTAAGAAATGTATTTTTCTTACACACCAAAACATTTTTCTAAAATTTGTGGTCTCTTCTGAAGGAGTATCCGCTGATCCTGAGAAAATCAGAGCTATCGAAGAACAGCCCGAGCTTAAGAACATTAGAGATGTTCGAAACTTACACGGACTTGGTTACTTTTTATCGTCGGTTTATAAAGGGTTTTAGTACCATCATGGCCCCTATCACCAATTGCTTGAAGAAAGACGAGTTTGAGTGGTCAAAAGCTGCTACCAAGGCATTCGTGGAGATCAAACAGAGGATGTCGCAAATACTTATTATGCGCCTACCCGATTTTTCTAAGGTCTTTGAAGTTGCGTGCGATGCCTCTGGTATTGGTATAGGTGGAGTCCTATCTCAAGAAGGACATCTGTTGTTTACTTTAGTGAGAAGCTGAATGACACTAGGCAGCGTTATTCCATCTATGATAAAGAATTCTATGCAGTGATACAATCTCTTCGACACTAGCGTCACTACCTGCTATCGCAAGAATTCGTTATATATTCTAACCACGTGGCCCTTCGATATATCCACTCCCAAAAGAAGCTGAGTGCCAGACATGGTCGTTGGGTTGAATTCCTACAAGACTATACGATTAAACATAAAGTAGGAGTAGAGAATAAGGCCGCCAACGCACTCAGTCGCCGTATGCACCTTCTTTCCATTATGAGTGCGGAAGTAATCGGCTTTGAGAAAGTCAAAGAGCAATATGAGTCGTGCTCTGATTTCAGCGAAGTTTACACTTTGCTGAATGATGGAGTGAACCATGTGATAGATGGCTTTCTCCTGAAGGATGGATATCTTTTCCATTTTAACAAGTTGTGTATTCCGAACACCTCTCTAAGAGAATTTTTGATTTGGGAACTACACGCTGGAGACATTACAGGACATTTTAGGAATAACAAGATTGTCGAGACAGTTGAATGTCGCTTCTATTGGCCAAGCATTAAACGTGACGTTGTTAGGCTAGTGGGTCGATGTCATACCTATCAACTATCTAAACAATGCAAACAAAATACTAGTCTGTACACTCTTCTTCCTGTCCCAAATTGTCCATGGCAGGACGTCAGTATGGACTTCGTGTTAGGACTTCCGAAGACGATTAGAAAACACGATTCTGTCTTTATTGTTGTGGACCGATTCTCCAAAATAGCCCACTTCATATCGTGCTCCAAAACTTTTGACGATTCTCATGTGGCCAAGCTGTACTTTAACGAAATTGTTAAACTGCATGGATTATCGAAAACAATTGTGTCTGATAGGGACGTTAAATTCACCAGTTATTTTTGGAAAACTCTTTGGTACAAAATGGGAACTAAACTTTAATTCTTTACGGTTTTTCATCCCCACACCGATGGTCAGACTAAGATAGTCAACAGGAGTTTAGGTAACCTTTTGAGATTGTTAGTTGGTGAGAATCTTAAGGATTGGGATCAACATCTGCCTACTGCTGAATTTGCTTATAATAATTCTGTAAATAGGTCTATAGATGTCAGTCCAGCTGAAGTCGTGTATGGTTACAAGTCTAGACAGCCTATATATCTTGTCCCCGTGTCTGCACATCATAGAGTATCTAAATCAGCATCTGCATTTGCATATCGCATTCATGACTTTGTATAAAGAAATTAGCAAAAAGATTAACGACAACAATGCCAACTATAAAATGCGTGCAAATCTAAAGAGGTTCAAAGAATTTAGTGTTGGGGATTATGTGATGGTCCGGATACGTTCGGAACGGTTTCCTCCGGGAACTGTCAAAAAGTTACATGTACGAAGTGCAAGGTCTTTCAAAATTCTCAAGAAAATTAATGATAATGCTTATGTTCTCAACCTTCCTGAAGGTTTTAATATTGGTTCGACTTTTAATATTGAGGATTTAGTAGAGTACAAAAACCCACATTTTAACCCTGACAACCCACTGGTTGATGAGCCTACCCTGAGCTTATTTTTGAGAGCTCCCCTTTACCTCCACTTCCCTAAATATCACCCCCATATACAACACATGTCATTGATAATATTATTGATGATAACATTGTTTCTCCTAGCGATGGTGGTATTCACAGGTACTTGGTGCGTTGGAAAGGTTGACTTGAGTCTGATGATACTTGGCTCAATCGAGGTGACTTACAGAGGCTGGATCCAGATCTTCTTAAGCAGTGTGGCAGTCGTCTTGATTTACACTCGACAAGGTCGAGTTCTCTCCCATATGGAGAGAATGATGAGGACATCCAGATACGTGCACGTGATTTTCGTCGTGTTTATCAGCGCAGGAGACGTCGCGTTTCAGCATTGTGGTTTTCATTTTTTAGTTAGTAGTTATTTCAGTAGTAGTTATTTCAATTGTAATAGTTAATTTTGAATTTCGAATTTTAGTTTGGATTTGGTAGCTAATCAGTTTTAGTACTGATTGATTGTGAAAGATTTTGAGTGATTTGGGGAATCTCCTAAAATCTTGTATTTTCTATTCTATTTAAGCGCAAATTGTAATCAGAACATTATTAAAGATTGAATTGAAAATTCGTGTTGACTGAAATTTTGGTGTGAACCATTGGTGTGAAATCCTAGCCAATTATCTACGTTTCTTTTTTTTTTCTCTCTCCTCATACACAGCCGTCACACTTTCTCCTCTCCACGTAAACGACTCAGCCTCCAAACCCATATCCTCTTCTGCTCCAATCAATAACGCTGCCCCATCTCTCTCCTTCTCCGCAACTACCAGGTCCAGCTCCTCCCCGATCCCTCACTCCAACCTGCGGCCTCCACTCCTCTCTGGGGCGCCCGCGCTTCCAAACCTACGGCCCGCCTATCTTCCTGCTACCTCCCAGTCGCCACTCCCTCTCCAAAAAACCGAGCCCACCATCTCCTTTCTCGCCGATTCATCCTCAACTCTCAAGCCCACAAGCCACGCTTCCACTAAAGCAACCGGCACCGCACTCCTCCTACAAAACCACCGCTCCCAAGCAAACGCCGCCGCCCGCCTTCCTCCACAAGCCACGAACCCATGTCCTTACCGTCGACAGCGCCCCCCCTTTTCCCTTGAACTTCTCCTCCCTGCCAACAGTCGTCATGTCCTTTCCCCTTCCAGATGTCCTCCTAGCCGAGCGCCGCCCACCAACTCCCTGTCCACCGCTACTCTCCCTTGTGTTCCTTTGATTGGAGCAACCAACACCAACATTGCAGGCTACTACATCCAATCGACGTCGCCACTTCCGTCGACGCTCAGTTTGTTGTCGTCGACGCTCAGTCCACCATCGTCACCGATCAGTTTGCCATCATCCAGTTCGACACCACCGCCCGCTTTCGTCGTCGCGTCGTCACTCAGTTCAGTTCAGTTCACCGTAGTCGCTCAGATTTGCTGCTACATCGTCATCCAGTTCGACGCCGTCACGCCGCCTCCAGAGGTCCCTCACGTCGAACCAGTTCAACCTGGCGAATGTTTAGTTTTCTTTCGACCCGGTATTTTCGGAACCACTATTGCGTGCATGTTACTATCAATATTAATATCAATTGTGATTGTGCTGTACTCTGTTTGATTTAGTGAGCGAGTGTTTCCGTTGCCAAGTATACCTGCAAATCTATATATTACGAGTTGAACTTTATTAAGAGAACAAATCATTACATTTATTATCTGAATAATTTACAAAGGTCTGAACGTAGTACATTCGTAATTTTTGCTTAAAACCATCTAGAACTTCACTTTATTCTCGAGCTTCCTGCCTAGATCGATCGCTGTTTTGGTGAAACATTATCGTCGCTGATCTTCATACCTGCATCGCATTGTTTCGCATCATAACCTCTTACTTAGAGAATATTATTGCAGTAACAGATGAAAAATCAAACGTATGGCACTAAAGGTTTGGTCATATGAGCGAGAAAAGGATGAAAACACTTCTTTCAAAAGGGAAGCTGTCAGATCTGAATAATGTAGATGTCGGCCTATGCGAGGATTGCATCTTTGACAAATAGAAAAAAGGCAGTTTTGTAAAGATTAGCAAGACACCCGAGGTAAAAAAGTTAGAGTTGGTTCATACTGACATATGGGGCCATCTCCAGTTCCATCTCTTGCAAGCTCACTGTACTATGTCACCTTCATTGATGATTCTACAAGAAATAAGAAGTCTTTGATACCTTCAGAAAATGAAAAGCCATGGTGGAAAATGAAACTGGTTTGAAGATAAAGCGGTTAAGGTCAGATAATGGAGGAGAGTACAAAGATAGTAGATTCAAAAAATTTTGCGCAAACAACGGGATCAAGATGTAAAAAATAGTTCCCATGATACCGTAACAGAATGGCGTAGCAGAACGCATGAATAGAACTTTGAATAAACGTGCCAGAAGCATGAGGATACATGTCGGCTTGCCTAAGTTTCTATAGGCTGAAGCTATTAATATCGCAACCTACCTAATCAACTGTGGGCCCTCAGTTCCTTTGGACGGTGGAATACCGGAAGAAGCTTGGAGTAGAAAAGAGGTAAACCTTTCGCATTTAAGAGTTTTTGGTTGTATCTCTTATGTACACACATAGATTCTGTTAAAAGAAATAAACTTGATGTTAAATCTAACAAATGTGTTTTTGTTGGTTATGATGGTGATGAGTTTGGTTACCGGTTTTGGGATTATGAAAATCGAAAGATCATCAGAAACAGAGATGTCATATTCAATGAGAATGTGATGTACAAAGACAAATCAATTACAGAATCAAGTAGCTCTAGTACAAAAGCTAAAATTAAGAAATTTGCTGAATTTGATGAGATTTCTAAAAATGTTCAGATTAGTCCTGAAGTAGTTTAAGAAGAATCAAGCACGTCAGAAGTGAGACGCTCATTCAGAATTCCTAAGCCAATATAGCGTTATTCATCTTCTTTGTACTACTTGTTGCTGACTGACAGTGGTGAACCATAATGTTATGATGAAGTAATGCAGGTAGATGATTCAGTCAAGTGAGGGTCTGCTATGCAAGATGAGATGGACTCGTTTATGTCAAATTAGACGTGGGACTTAGCTGAATTACCACAAGGTAAGAAAGCTCTTTATAACAAGTAGATTTACAAGATCAAAGAAGAGCATGATGGGAACAAGCTACAAGGTAAGATTGGTTGTCAAAGGCTTTCAACAAAAATAAGGTATTGACTACAATAAAATTCTCTCCGGTCATGAAATTGACTACAATCAGACTGGTGTTAAAAATTATAGTTGTTGAGAATTTACATCTTGAGCAGTTAGATATAAAAACAACTTTCCTTCATGGTGATTTGGAGGAGGAGATCTATATGAAGCAACCAAAAGGTTTCATAAAGGCAAGCAAGGAAAATTTAGTATGTCGTTTGAAGAAGATCTTGTATGGATTAAAACAAGCTTCCAACCAGTGGTACAAGAAGTTTGATAGCTTTATGGGCAGCAACAGTTTCACTAGATGCTAAGCAGATCATTGTATCTATCTCAAGAGGTTTGACAATAGCTTCATTATTCTATTATTATATGTTGGTGACATGTTCGTTGCAGGTTTAGATCTGTAAGAGATTATAAATTTGAAGCAAAAATTATCAAAACAGTTCGCAATGAAAGATCTTTGCACTGCAAAGCAGATTCTTAGAATGAGGATCAAGAGAGAAACGACGTCTGGGACTTTGATGTTATCACAGGCTGAGTACATCAACAAAGTATTCTCCAGGTTCAATATGCAAGATGCTAAACCAGTGAGTACACATTTAGGTGTTCATTTTAGACTTTCCAAAGAGCAGTCACCGAAGACAGAGGAAGAGCGTGCACAATCCCATACGCCTTAACAATTGAAAATCTGATGTATGTCATGGTTTACACAAGATCAGATATTACTCAAACAGTGGGAGCTGTTAGCAAGTACATGAATAATCCGGGCAAGGTACATTGGGAAGCAGTCAAATGGATCCTTAAATATCTACAAGGCATCACAGGTAAAACACTTTGTTTCAAAGGAAGAGATACAATACTAACAGGTTATGTAGATGTTGATTTAGCAGGAAATGTTGATATCAGAAAGAGCACTACAAGGTATATCTATACTCTAGGAGGTACTGCGGTGAGTTGGGTTTCTCAAATGCAGAAGATAGTTACTCTCTCCACAGCTGAAGCAGAATATGTAGCTGTTACATAAGCCAGCAAAGAAATGGTTTGATCAAAGTTTCTTGGATGAATTAGGCAAGAAATAAGAAGACAAAGTCTTATATTGCGATAGTCAAAGTGCTATTCATCTAGCGAAGAATCCGTCTTTTCATTTCAGAACGAAGCACATACAGGTGCAGTATCATTTTATCCGGTCACTTCTGAAAGATAAAATTTTAAAACTTAAAAAGATCAGTGGAGCTCAAAATTCGGTAAACATGCTAACAAAGATGGTGACTATTGACAAATTGAAGCTGTGTTCAGTTTCAGTTGGCCAGCAATAGTATTAAGACCGGGGAAGAGTTACTGCATAGATCAAAATATGAAGACAGATTAAAATCAGCCTTCAAGTGGGAGATTATCAAGATTGATGGCTGCTCTTGTCAACAAAGATAGCCACCGAAAAGTAAGGGAGCAAGTGTCAAAAAGAAAAGAAAGAAAGAAAAAATGGCAGGGAGCAAGAGTCAAAAAGGGAAGTAAGAAAAAAAGGAGGGGGTATACGCATGCTATAGACCCCCTCGCTCTCTCCATAATAGACATCCTCAATCAGTTATTCAATCCTTCTGAGTGTTCTTGAGAAGAGAGGTAAAATCAGAGTGATTTTGTGAGGAAAAATTCTAGAGATATTTTTCTTGTGAGTTGTGTGTAAAAAACACTTATAAATTCTCCCATTAGTGAATAATCTACAGCAGCCCGTGGACTTAGGCAATTTTGTGCCGAACCACGTTAAATTTGTGTGTGTTATTTCGTTTTATTCTTTCACTTTCGTGCTAATCTGGTGATAGAATAAAAGTTCGCCCCTTCTCCGTTGTCTCCCTCTTCGTACCCGCTCAGATCGTCGATGGCCTCCTTCGACTTGAGCTTGTATTTGCTCGCTCTCCGGTTGTGTGTGGGGCTGTAACAGACCAGCTTGCTATGACGGATCATCTTCATTGTCGTGCGTGCAAGATCTATCACGTCTTCGTCGACGTGCATATACCCTCTCATGCGCCATCTGTTCGCAACCTTCATGCCGATCCTTATGAGTTTGATGAAGAGCTCTACAAACCTTCGTCACTATCCGATGCAATACCGATACATGTACTGAATCTCCTGTGACGATAATTATGCCCTCATTTACAATCCCCTCAATCCCATCCATAGCGTCTATCTACAATTACATAAAAAGATAATTATATATATAAGCAATCAAAAACTAACAAGAGATTAAAAAAACTATTCTAATTTGCGTAATTTACTTACCCATTTTCTCTCATCTACACCTCTTGGTCCATATCTTGCTTGTTACTTAGGAGCGTATCTCGATTTCGTCGACTGGAGGCGTGGTTTGAGTGATTATCCCCGTCTGGTAATCCTCTAATACCATCTAATATAATCGACTTCCTCCATTCGAGGATAAAGCTGCTCGACAATGCTCCTATGCCGATCATTCCATCTAGCAATGTACGGATGATGCACAATCCTCTAGTCAATCTGATGCCCACTCTTAAACGCCTTTCTCTCTATTTTTTTGACATATTGTAGAGTGTGCTGTGCGAAACCAAACTATCTAAGCACGCGATCCGGCATGTGCATCTCCACAATTTCAAAACAAATGAGAGGAATGCTGGCTCTCCATATACCGTGTCCCTCCATGCAAATTAGTGGTAGACGAGGTAGGTAAAATATGTATGACTGCTACTCGAACTACAAAATATTTCATATATTAATAACTCTTTGAAATATATCGGTAGCTTTAAATAACTTCAAATCAAATTCGATATCTAATAAATTTATATCCGGTCGAGCTCTCCTCTGTAAAAATATAACTGTCTTGTCGGGGCCTCATCGTATGTTTTAGTGACGTTCCATCTTCATGTATGATATAAGGTAGGTTCTAGTTTCAAAATTAATTTTTTATTAATTAAATTCGGAATTTATTACTTGCAGCCTAGTGGAATCTGTCCATCTAAATCTCGCGTCTCGCATAATCTTAGTTTCAAAACCAATCTCTCCTATCTCTAAACTTGTAACAATGTCAAACATCCCTTGAGCTCTTTATTTTGTATAAAAGCAACCTTCGATATTTCTCTATATAGGCATGCTAAAACAACACTACCCTATGATAATATCTCGCACCTGTCAAAGTCCTGGAGAAGCAGTAACCACCTATCACATAGCAAATGCGTTTAGTCATATTTTATAACAATAATGAGAAAATCTAGCAAAAACATGTTCACGATAGTGCATTATAACAATAACAAGTTGTCTTATGTCAAATGTACTTTATGTTTACCTGAATCGGGAAAAAGAAGCTTCTCGATCATGTGCAAAATATATGCACGAGTATGCTGCTGGATTATGACTTGGGATGCATCTTCAGACAAGGGGTTTGCGAAATTTTCTTTTAGTCACTTTAATCTAATATATTCCCCAGGCAAGGACTTCGGAGATAGTCCTAACAAATCATCACAGACTCGGTGCCAAACATGCCTATCAGTCTCCGTAACACAAGGACCATCAATGCGGAGACCAAGGATCACTGCTACATCCTGGAGAGTAATAGTCACCTCACTGACACGTCACACGTAGATAGAAAATGTTAGTCTCTAGCCTCCATCAATCCATCAATGCATTAAGTAGTGCCCAATCAAGCTTCATTCACAATAATTTTGAGCATGTGAGAAAACCTGTTTGGGCTACTAGAGCAATAATACGCGGATCTTCAAGTGGCCAACGCGTATGTCCAAGGCTATGATCAATCATAACTAGCTCCGGTCCTCTCTGCACAGCAATGGAAAAAATATTAGAATATAACAATGAGTAAGTAATATGTGACTATGAATTTGTGATTTTAAATTTATTAATCATTAACGATGTAAATGATATAACAGTGGCGTGACCGACCATAGAGGACGTCATCACTAACCGGTCCAAAAAAGCATAGTTTATAACTTTATATACTGGCACTTATAATTGTTAACTTATTAGTTTCTACCAAATCAATAAGACTATAATAATAAAAAATAGAGATAGAAATAGAAAACATATTACCAACTAATTGCTATCCACTTGTTCTTGATGAACAACAAGACCTATTATGACCTAATTGTTTACATTGTCTATATCTAATTCGCGACGCTACTCCTTCCCGACCTTGATCCATAGTACCTCTAATACGCACAGAGCGAGGTCGTCCCGCTTGTCTTTTGTATTGAGATGGTAATATACATGGTCCATTATAATCCGGCCAATAACGACTATCATCGAGAGGATAAAAACTCTTCTTATAAGCTTTTCGATATGATTTGTTGAATATCAAGCTGAGTAATACTGATCATAAGGCAATCTAGCATCACCATCCTGATTGGAACTAGCCGCTAAAACATATTCACATGATAGTTTTTATAATTATGGTATAATACAAGTATAACTGCACTCCTGGTCATAGAGATGGACGGTGTAAGTACCTTCACAATCTTTAACCTCTCATTCATTATCGTTGAATAGTTAAATTCTACATGTTCTTATGGCCACAATCCTTTTCTGCAAAATACTCTCATTTTTTAGAGTATACTTACTCGTCCAATTTGCACCATCACCACGTCTCTTATTAAAGTATGCGTTTAATCTATAAAATGTTCTTGCAACCAATGTTTGAATTGGCATAACACGAGCACCCTTGAGTACGCCATAGAAACTTTCAAAGTAAATAGTTATCATCATACAATAGCGCACTCCACCATCTCTACATAATGCCCATCGATCTTCGTACTGCGGCTTCAAGTTTTGTTCAATCCAGTTGTGTGCTTCAACTGATAGGGATTTAATTTTCTCCCCACAATGCTCATATACCAGTGTGTCAACTGCACACCCGGCTTGCCACAATAGATTTTGGAAATTGACCTCTCCGTTCTTTTTAAATTATCTCTTATATGCCGCAAGCAATACCGGTGATGATGTGGTGCACTCCACCCCTCGTGCAAGGCTCGTGGAATTCCTTTCATCCGGTTAGAGATAAAAGTAATCGTTCTAGGACCAGTGTTTTCAAAGGTGTGCGCCTCATACATCTGATGCAGCAGCGCCTTTTGCGCATCGTGTACATCCTTATTTTGTGCAGGGTGCATGTAGCACATATTCTCATATTGTTTTTTTTTGTTAACATTTCAATCGAGTCTTTATACTTGATATTCCATATTCCAAAAAACAAAATAAATCCATTAGGCCTTTTTAATAACCTTCAATTGAGGATAATTACTAATCATTTGCTTAGATATTAGTCTTGATTTAACATTTGATTTGAAAATTTATGAATTTTGCTATTATGTTGGGTGTTAGCATTAGAAATTAAGGCATTATATTATAATTTTGTAGTAAGATATTATTTATCATGATATATTTCATATAAATTCTAGGAACATGTTCTTTCGCGCTTGATTACATATATTGAAAAATTATGTGCGGTGTGCGCCTCGCATCACTCGGGCATGCGCATCACGTTGCACCTTGCGCATGTATACGTAAAGATGCTTTGCGTCCCACATTGCGCCTCCCGCATTGATAACACTGTTTAGGACTTTGAATAGTTGGGATGTATCTGTAAATACATTAAAAAAAACACTTCCAACACGATGTATCCTCCACCTCCACAACTGTGAAAGCTATTGGAAATAGCCCACCATTTACATCTATGCCGGTCGCAACCAAGAACACTCCTTTGTACTTGTCATATAAATGTGTGCCATTGATGCTCAAGAACGGACGACAAAAAGAGAACCCTTTGATAGCGGGTCCAAATGCCCAAAATACTGGCATGAACCTCTCCACTCCCGGCGCGATCGCTTTAGATACTATTTCATATTCGGTACCCGGATAGTTCCTCTTAATTGCTTCAATATATTGTGGAAATAATTCGTAAGATTTCTCCCAATATCTAAAGATTTTAGTCAACATCTTCCTTCGTGTATCATATGCTTTATACTTGGATATAGTTATTTTTCTCATATTATATAATCTTGTAATTATTTGACTTGGAGTAAGATCAAGTTCCCGCCTAACTTTGGGCATAATTAGCTTCAAGATATAAGAGGAAGTTGCTGCCTTATGATCAGCATTGACAGTCGGATTACAATATGTATGAAGTCCGCAATAACTAGAGATTATAAATTGCCCATTAGATTTTTTCTTAACAGCTTCATTAAGCTTCCATAGACACTTGAGTTTCTCTCGTCTGGAGCACTTGTATACTCTCCTTAAGCTTTCTCGTCGAAGTAGCACTTTACATAGTAGCTAGTTGTATTGGTTTTCACCGGCTTGAATTTGACCCGATTCTTGATTGTCCATTCACATATAGCAAAAACTAAGGTTTCCTTATTTTCGAAAAGATTTTCTTTTTTGAAAGTGAAGTCATTGGGTCGATCGAAATTAGAACCAAGCTCAACAAACTTAGATTGTGAGGCATTTATCCGCTCATCATTTTGAAACTCTTCTGGCAACGGTTCTTCAGACTCTACATAATCGTTATTTACACAATATTCATCCATCCAACGGGCGTCATCATCGGTTCCTCCAATTGCACACTGCATATTATTAAGACGTTCCTCCTCTTCAACATCTTCATAATCATCATCTGCATATGCATCCTCATCCTTTTCTATAATAGAACCAACCGGTAAATTAACTGAAACATGACCCGACGCGTTGTGGAACACGTCACTTGACATTGCACCCGAGTCATTTTCTAAGTGCAAGGCACCTTGAGAGAATGAGATTTGATTTTCAAGCATGCGGGAGAACTTTCTGTGAGCATATGAAACTTCGACAACCCCAGATATTGGAATATTTTCAATGAACAACTCGATTGAGATTTGTTTTTCTGCAAGTTGTATCATGTCACTCAATTCTTGATCATTTGTGATCTCTACAGCAATTATTCTTTTTTTATTTATCGGACAATTACAGAAGACCTTAATGGTATTTTCTACATGATCAATTCTAGTAACTCTGTTGCTCCATCATTTTATCGAAATTGTAATTTCTAGATAACATGAATATTTTTCTAAATTCTTTTTTGTATGAAGGCATATTATTCATTCTAACACTCAGTTTTCCATTGAATAAGGAATAACCGGTATTCCATTCGCCATTTTAACTGAAGAATTAAAATTCATCATATGCAAATTAGATTTTTTTCATATTGATTATCATAATTAAAATATTTATTTAAAATTCATCATATGCAAATTAGATTTTTTTCATATTGATTATCATAATTAAAATATTTATTCTAAATATACAATTACTATTAGATTTTTTTCATATTGATTATCATAATTAAAATATTTATTCTAAATATACAATTACTTCCAAACTACAATATTAACTAAACATTAGACATAAAATTATGAAAAAAAGAAATTTATACATTGATGAAGTTTTGAATTTCGTCGGCGTCGTAGAGACTAAACGACGTTTGATTTCAACAATGTTGGAGTAATCTTTAAGGAAGATCTCAATTAGGGTTTGGATAGAATGAGTTTGGATAGGATAAGAGAGAAATTTGAGAGAGGAAGATGTGAGTTGGGAGAGAATCAATAGAATGAGAGAGAGATTGAGGGAGAGAGATTGGGAGAGAGAGATCAGCTTTGGGGGTTTCGGCTGGGAGAGAAAGAGAGAACGAGAGATTGTTGTGCCCTAACGTTTGTGGCACAACTGAGCCTTATATAGCCCGATAAATCCATGAGACTACTAGTCCTGTGGATTTGCTGGGCACGCAGAAATAAAGTTTCTGCTTAACGTACATGACTACTAGTCACGTACGTTTTGTGCACTACTCAAAAAACACACGGGACTAGTAGTCACTTGGGTTTCTGGCTTAGGTTGCCACTAAACATACGGGACTAGTAATCTCGTATGTTTCGAAGAGGTAATTTTTCAAAACCGACCTATTTTTGTTTAGTTGGCAAAAAAGAGGCCGGTTTTGCTAAATAATTAGCAAAACGGTTGGTTTTGCTAATTATTTAGCAAAAAGGTATTTTTTTAAAAATCTCCTCTTCATAAATGTAAATAAATATATATCTCAAATATGTATATAAATAAGAAGTGTATATGAAGTGTGTGATACTTGTCCGAGAAGTGCGTGATAGTGTTTTAATTCAAAACATCCATTATATAATTTAGGACACATTTGCGTAAGTGTATGCATATAACCATTGAGTGTCCAAGGAAGTGTCAGGTGTCCGGATCGGGTCCAACTTCATGATAAACTGCCAATGCCACCTAGCCCAACATTTGTTTTTCACTAAAATATATTCCTTAATTACATGGATAAAAGGATAGATGCATACCTTGTAAGACTATGAATATGTGTTTGAAATTGTATATCTATCAGTAGGCTTTAGTTTAGAGCCTCCTTTCTCTTTTCTCCCTGTAATTTTTATTTTTTGATCTTTGTATATTTTTGAAATTCCTCTAGATATATCAAATCTAATATATATTGAAAACTTCATGACTATCTATATCTATATTGAGCAACCATCAAGTCTACATAATCGTCTTTTATCTCACTTTTGGAAGTAGCAGATCTATCAACCAAAAGAAATATGTAAAGACAACTACAAAATCATGTTGAAAAACTAAATGAAGTTAAAAACTATTATACATTTGTACTTGAAAAACTAATTCAAGTAAAAAAATTAAAACTAGATACCATCAAATTGGATAATTTTGGTGTAACCATCTAACTTATGGAATGGAATTCCTATTGAAATCAATATAAGGTAATTAGATGCTAAAATCAGTTTAAACATAAAAGTTAAGAAATCTAATAATATCAAATTATTACCTAATAATAAAATCCAATTATCACCCGATTCTTAATACTTAATCATGTTTTCCCAATGTCTTTTAGAAATAATTATAATCACCAATTCGGTTACATAAGAAAATGTCTATTATGTATGTATTTGTTCGTCAATGTATCTTGCATTACGCGTTGGTACATGTCAGATAAGATTTGTGTCTTATGATACAGAACATGTTACAATAAGTTGACTTGAGTTTTGATCCATTTAGAAAGACCTTGTAGGTTTAATTAGCTTGCAAGTTTCTAAGTATCTCTCATACTTTAACCAGAGGGACATCCAAAACTGAGATACCTATTTAGTCTACAACACACAATGATATATATAGGAAAAAGTACACAAAAATATCTCTATTTGACAACTATGGAAATTGCATAATATCTCTCTTCCCGTGATTGAGAAACCAAATTCAGAATGAGATTGATTAAGTTATATTAAAAAAGCAATTTTAATATTAAACAGAGGCCATCAAATTAGGATTGCTGACTGGTAAAAGAAATTATTAAATCAGGATCTCATAGTGATTTCAATAAAGCAAGCACATCAAATTGGAGATTTAGAATGACCAGCTATTTAGGTTTCATCTTTCTTCATAATAGTATGATTGAGAACTATTACGAGGAATATGTGGTTCGTAGAATCAGAACATGATGGTTAAGGCAAAGAATTGCTTCTAGATTTATGTGATTGTGGAATACCAATGATTCAGGTAATATTACTAATAATGGTTTATGAATTGGAGTGTCAAAAAATTGAGAAACATTTTCAGAAAAACGAGCATATTGATATGGGAATATTAAGATGGACAGATTAAAATATACCCAAATATATAATAAGAAATAAGCACGCGGATAGGAAGTTACAGGTACATCTATTACGGATGCATGAGAAGAACGACTTTGTTGATTTTGTCGTCTGCATGAATGACCAATAAGTGTGCATTAAGGGAATGTTCATTGTTGATGGAGCAATGAGGGCAGAGGTAGGCCTATGGGAACTTGCATGGAGGCAATTGAAAAGGACATGATTACGGTTAATCTAATATTGATGATTCTTAGAAGGAATTAATTGAAGAAAAAGATTGATGTATCCAATCACAAAATTTTAGGATGAAGCCTGTGCAGTTAGATGTGTGTGCGTTTTGATGTTTTTGTGTCTCTGAGTGGATTTCCAATAAAAGAACTTATGCTTTTATCCATCTAAAAAACTGAATGATGGTCCATATGGGTAATCCACCGCATTTACATCATGAAAGATGCATGACATATTGTCTAAAACATTCATTGAATGATTGCAAAATGAGCAACCGTTTAGGGTAGGACAAAATAATCCATCTTAATGATGGCTCAGAAGCTTTCAAATTGCATCTGTTTTTTTGCAGGACACATTTCACGACCTTCAGATCAAGATAAATAATGTGTTCACTCATTGGTATAGACAATCTTGTACCTCTATAGGTGGAAGAATGTTTAGTTCTCGGAAGCAACAAACTCACACATGCACACATACGGTGATATAATTATATGTTTGAGAAAGCATGTAGCATATATCCAGTACATAACATGTAGCATGTAGCATATATCTAATACATAACATGTCTCCAAAGAGCGTACGAGAGGTTTTTGCATGTAGCATATATCCGGTACATAACATGTCTTCATGATGGATTCTTCATAACAAGATGTGTCTATGCTACATAGTAAATACTTGAATAGAACATTGATATGATAAATACTATTAAGAGGACATTGGCACGAATACGGTGATTAAGGAAAGAGTAGAAGGGGATTTGGAAGTGTAAGGTGTGAATCCTGCATACGTGCATAAGGGAAATAAGCATGACTTGTATTGGACTTTGTACTCTACTTCTATATCTGAGTGCACGTTTGGCCTTTACTAACCTAGAGCAGGTAAATAGGTAATGGTTGTAGTTTCAAAATGAATAATTAGATAAACTACAAAAGGAAAATCATATGCATAATATTGACGCGATATGGTTGTGCGTACATAGTCGTATCTTAATACTTATTTGTAGACTTCCTCTTTTGTTGCATAGTTACGTATAGCAAACCAATAAGAGGTCTGTTCTTAGAAAAAAGACAAATACTAATTACTATAACTTACCGAATTCATGAAACTTCCATGCACCTCTGGTTGGGAAGAAATGAGAATAAGAGCAGTTGTCATTTTTGTCTATTTTAGAGGTCCAAGTTATTACATTTTCATTTACTTCAGTATGAATAATTGATTCTGGAGAAAGCTGTACAACATTCCATTATAATTATGTTCACAATTTTGCACTTTGAGTTGCTATATCTACTTTCCACCTAACCTTTGATCGGTGAAGATTAAATCTCTATCATTTGCAGAACTCGCAGAGCAGATCTCGTCTGCTGATGACTGCAATAAGAAGCTGCACCTCTTGCGTGGATTCTTCTTCTGGCTAAAGGTACTGATGAAATCTTTTGTTTGCTTTTATTTGATGTCATGATTTTATTGCTATATTTGTGAGCAGTGATCATCAAATTATAAATTCTGATGCCAAACTCTTTAGAAAAGTATCAATTTAAACTGTGAATCACATTTTCTTCGAATTCCTACTGGTTTCAATATCTGCACTTTAGCTTGCTGCTTGTTTTGTGAGGTTCAGATAAAATAATGCCATCTTAGTTATGAAGTTACAAAAAAGATGTTATTAAATAAGTTCATTTATTGTAACTTGTTATATACATATGATTCCTGTTTGTTTATTATTTGTAAGATTTCTTTTTGGGATGATTATCGATTTGTTCCCCCTGAACACTTATTAATAACAAATCTGAAAGATGTGCTCAAAAATTTTGGTACCTAGAAAAGATTAAGAAAAACAAAGAAAACACTTCCTAAGCATATAACATTATTTGTTTTGGGAGATGGGCAAAGCTATCTTTCGGAATGAATCAAGTTAATTAAATAGGGGATAGTTGAATTTTAAAGAGATACAATTCTAAACTCGCAGAAACTGCAAACATGATGACAAATATAGATATAACCATCAAGATTTAATGCTGTTTCTTTTTCCCAACATGGACATTATATTAAGGTGCATTTTACTGCAAGATTGGGAAGAGTTGTGTATAGTACAAGCAGTATACTTGATGCTATCTAGTGCGAGATTCGAAAGAGCCGTTGCTTTTCGTGGGTGCAAGCAGGAGACTGCTTTAAAAAATGTTCTCCTTTTTTGGTTCACGAGTCACCAGTCACCAATAATCAATTCACTGTTATAGGGAAGATTACATGAGAGGTACATGATACATACTTAAAAAATATGGCTAATTGTGGATAGGCCCCCCTGTATTATCGCCAAATTGTGGGAGACCCCCGTAAACCCGTAACTGTTGTATATGGATCCCTTGAGTAATTTTTTTTGACTCTTTTACCCTTGTAAAAATAAATCTTTTTTGACAAATAGATCTCCCAGGATAAAAGAGTCAAAAAATTCACCCAGGGGGTTTATCTGCAACAATAAACTATGTGCTCAATAACTCAAAACAAATATCCTCGAACATTGTGTGTATCTGCAAGCATGATGAATAGATGGATTCTCTTTTCATGAGGACATCTCTAGTTGGTTTAATAAAATTCTGATTCATTGATATTTGTTTAGAGAGGTTTATCAGGATTACTTCACGGTTAATTCGTGATGATGCAAACTTTTTTTTGTAGAATTTGTCCCATAATGGAGCATATAAGCCATGGGAATCATCAGGTTATGAAGTAATTGCAGCTGATGATTGTGAGATGGTGGTTCCTCTTGATGTCGCAATTGAATAAGACTCGAGCTATTCCCCTTCCTGTATAGTATTTACTTTTCTTTACAGTATGCTGTTTACCTCTCTTTGCAGCATGCTGTTATCTTTTCTTTATTACCTTTTTGGGAGCAATGGTTGTAGACCTTGTAGGTTTTTTGCGGTATGCTGTATTTACCTTTTCTGGGTACAATTGTTGGAAATGACTGTTGATCACATTCAGGAGATATCAATCATATTGGCTGTTTGAGTTGCAAAGCCTTTATAATATTGGGAGGACAATTTCGTGGTCATGATTTTATACTTGTTCTTTTCGCTGTATGATGACGATGATATAATTTGATTAGACATAGTGTTCATTGAATTCTATTTAGGCGTTGAGTTTTACTTTAATGTTGTTTCAAGTCACAATTTTGTAGCACCTCGCTGGAAATGTAACAAGAATATCCATAAGATATCTCAAGTTTTCTGGTATGCATTTCAAGAGTTTAATCATAGGCAAGCAAATACTAAAATTTGTAATCTCTTGTTTAGGTCAAACTCAACATTGTAGAATACAAATTCTAGAATTTGTAATATATCATTTGATTTAGTTGAAAAAAATAAGGAGAGGTGAATATGCTTATGTTGGTGAGATTACCTTTTCACAAAAGAACAATTCAATAGTATAGCAATTGGAGTAAACACACATTAATAGGAATTGGCAAATCCTCTCCGATTTATAGAATTTGGCAAATTCTAAAAAGGGTTTGCTTTTTGCATTTTAAGAATTTAACATTTTAATTTTTTTTTTAAAATAAGCACCTAATATGGAATACAAAAAAACTAAAAAAAAAAAAAACAACTCTTTTGACTCTTAGAATTTAAAATTCATTCCAAATGCTAAAAATTTTGACGAACCAAAGAGCCTTTAAGAGAACAGAGACATGATAGCTGAGTAAGCCATGTTTTACTACGTAGTGCTTTCTCTTTTGCTTTTTGACGGACAAACATTTATTAGCACCGTGGTGTTTGGTTATGGAAGGTTCCATTACCTGTGTAATATGTAAAGTAGAATTTGTCAGGGATATTTGGGGGTGTCTATTTGGCCCAAGGTCCGGGCCCAACCCGGTCTCGACCTGGCCCAAACTGAGCTAGGGATATGCCTGAAAAACCCGGGACGATCGGGCTCCGGGCTAGGACTCGGGTTATCTTGGTGAAGCCCTGGCCCAGCTCGTTTATATATATAATGCATATTTATAAATAAGTAATATATACTTATGTGATTCTCTCTCTCTCAAGTTATAACTTATAAGTATATACAATATATTAACATATAATATACTAGTCGTGAACACCGTTCAAAGCATGATATATATCATTTTTTTTCCCGTTATAATAATCCTAATTTTTAAATGTTATAGTTTTTTAAAAATTTTTAAATTGCTACAGTTCTCACCTCTGCTACAGTTTAAAATGCTACAGTATTCCGTGTGCTATAGAAATATTTTTCAAAAAAATACTACAGTATCCAATTTGCTGTTTTCTACGGTAAATGCTAATGCATTATTTACTGTAGCATGAATAGTGAATCTTGAGTTCCCCCATTTGTATAGAGGAGTAGATGTGTATTAATATATAGTTATATAATAATTTATAAAAACTATACATACTTATATAAATTAATAAGATTAATCTAATTTTTAGCAACTTTTTCCAAAATGGAAAGAAAAAAAAAGAAAACAACAGAGTCGATCTGGTGCCCGGCCCGATCGGGCCCGGTGCCTAGGCCTGGGTCACAAGTTTTGTCCGGCCCGGATCTAATTTTCTGGGCCAGACCGGGCCTGGCCAGCCCAGTTTGACAGGGCTAGGGGTACTCATTTTCTAAAGTAAGTTGTCCCCAAAACTTAAACTTAGTGTTTCTGCGGTATCATTATATTGAGCTTACTGTCACTGTAGTTTCATTGTTGGCAATGGATCACCTGAATTAAATACTTCATTCTTTTCACCCTGGTGAGATTTTCGCAGATATTTCCTCCAAGTGAAATTAATAGTAGTCCAATCTGAGGGTAAAAGAGATTAAAAAAAAAAAAAAAAAAAAAAAGGCCTATCTGTGATAATGGAACTCCTATAAAGTGCAATTAACCCAAAAATGTAAATCATAATAAACTAAGATAAAATCTGTCCACTAGGAACTACATATATAGGATCGATAGCTCTCCAGGAGCCTGTTGTTTTTGAGTATTTTGCCTCGGGAGGGGTGGAAAGCTGCCATTATGGCAGCTTTCTCCCTTAAAACGCCTATTAAAGAGGCGTTTTGGGGAGAAAGGCTGCCATAATGGCAGCTTTCCACCCCCTTCCCAAGGCAAAAAACTCAAAACAAACAGCCCCTCAACTAATCCATTACACTCTGAAGATTTTCATTTTATTACTAATAATCAATGCCTTGCGTTGCAACAAACAGACAGTTGAAAGGACCAAACAAATGGCCCCCCTCAATAAGCGGAGCTTTCGGTGCAGTTATACAGTGATGTCTGCAAATAGGTGATTGGAGCCGGCTGCTGCTCAGAGCATCTGTTTTTGTGGTCCTCCAAAATCTGCAATTAATATGTAATGGTACAATAATGGCATGCCTATCCTTTTCATTTGATATAAAAACTATCATGTTTTCTTTCACCTGCTCTTCAACCTTAATGCTTTACTGGCAGAAAACTTAAAAGTTGTGTGTTAATTATCGTACATCTGATTTCTTTTCCATCCAAACTTATGGTTTCTAATATACGGAGACTTGTATAATCCTTCAGACATATAATAATCTTTACATTCTAGATCGTGAGAATCAAATCCAAAACAACAAATAAAATCCATACAACTTAAGGACAGCACCTTTCAACAGGTTTGCACAAAAATAATCGTATCCAAGAAAATCCGTATCTGTATCCGTTAAGATATGAATATAGTTACTAAAATCTATACCGACAGGATATGATTATGGAGATGGTTATATAATGAAATATTTGAATCTGTATCCATATCTGAAATATTCAAGTATATATTGGTCATATTCTCGTAACAGTTTTAATCCTTAGGGTGTCGTTCGGCAAGGGGTTAAGAAAAAAGAGTTAAGAGAAATGATTAACTTAATTAACCCTTCATGAGAGGTTAAAAGTAATTTAATTTTGTTTGGGTTTGATAGTGAGATAAGGGGTTAAATTTTTTGTGTTTGGCAAATAAAAAAGGGTTAAGGAGGCTAGTTGCCATAAATACCCAAAAGTATATTCTTTTTTAAGGTTCTCTTTCTTATTTTAGGAGGAAGTAACTCTTAATCCTCATCATTAGGCGGATTTATTAACACCTCTAGATGAGGGGTTAACTAATTTAACTCTTTATAAAGGGTTTGTTAACCCTTTAACCAAATTAACATGTTTGGGCGGTTAAGAAGGGGTTAAACCACTTAACCCTTCTCTTAGCTCTTTGCCAATCGGTGCCAAATTAGTAAAGGTTAATTTTAATCATCAAGATATCTAATGCTAGCTTTTCAGATATAACAAATATATTAATGAACTCTCTTATATCATATAGTAAAGGTTAATTTTAATCATCAAGATATCTAATGCTAGCTTTTCAGATATAACAAATATATTAATGAACTCTCTTATATCATACATCAAGATATCTAATGCTAGCTTTTCAGATATAACAAATATATTAATGAACTCTCTTATATCATA
>NC_033797.1:122659085-122659604 GCF_001876935.1 Asparagus officinalis | reverse complement strand
TTGGACCTCCTATCCTTTGATCTACCTCTGTAGTTTGATTTGCCTCATTCGTTTCCTCTG
This sequence comes from Asparagus officinalis, assembly GCF_001876935.1. Classification (NCBI taxonomy): domain Eukaryota; kingdom Viridiplantae; phylum Streptophyta; class Magnoliopsida; order Asparagales; family Asparagaceae; genus Asparagus; species Asparagus officinalis. Next base: position 122,659,544 of record NC_033797.1, on the reverse strand, counting down.
GTTGAATTTCTACATATTGACTCTATGTAATATTGAATAGGTTGTAGCTTCACCCGACTCTCTCCGTCGGATCTCCTCACTGAGAACCAGATCACGAACGTCGTCGAACTTCAACTTGGTGCTTCCCGACGAGCTACTCACAGCTGTGACTGTAGCATTCCAACTCTCTGGTAGGGAAGATAAAAGTATCAACGCCCGAACTTCCTCATCAAACTCAATTTCAACTGAACTCAATTGGGTTGTGACCGTGTTGAGTTCATTGAGGTGTTGTGCTACTGACGCGCCTTCCGCCATTTTCAGATTGAATAACCGCCGCAGGGAAGATAAAAGTATCAACGCCCGAACTTCCTCATCAAACTCAATTTCAACTGAACTCAATTGGGTTGTGACCGTGTTGAGTTCATTGAGGTGTTGTGCTACTGACGCGCCTTCCGCCATTTTCAGATTGAATAACCGCCG
>NC_033797.1:122658490-122659075 GCF_001876935.1 Asparagus officinalis | reverse complement strand
CTGTTTGTAAACCTGCATACATATTTGTATCCATACCAAACTTTAACAGATATGGATATAAATTTTTCTTACTAAGGCATATCAATATCCATATCCGTAATTGATAAGTGGATATTGATGAGATAAGCATCATATCCGAGCTACATCGGAACCATATTGTCCCCCACTTCTCACAAATCATATCCATCAATTTCATAAGTAATGTTTTCCAGCACATTGACGTTAAGAAAAATGATAAATGCAATCAATAAATTATTCATCCCCCCTCCCTTGTTGGGAATTTAACGCTGAAACCCCTAAGACAGCAGAAACGTAGAATAGAAAAAGTACACCAACTTTTAACGAGGTTTGGCAACTGCCTACGTCCTCGGGAGCCACACAGTAAATTTCTTATTAATCTAACAAGAAATTACAATTCAAGAGCGAATCTCAAACTTGAGATTCCTCAATAAATAAAAATTGTTACTGTAGCTACAGTACGATTCCCTCCTCCTTAAATACCCTCTCTTAGTTCTCTCTACAATAAATTCTCTTTTAAATCCCTTCCTCAATCACCTGAGAACAGGGAGCAGAAAGAAAGAGATC
>NC_033797.1:122599152-122658480 GCF_001876935.1 Asparagus officinalis | reverse complement strand
AAAAGAACGCTGCTGCGTTTTGAGTCCGCCGCCAGGAGATTTTAGATCGCGAGAGAAGGGGTTGAGCAGCCTAGGGTTTCGGGTTTCCCTTTTATAGGGAAACCCTAGCTGAGCTGTCGATTGACTGTCGACAGCCTGGATCAAGCGCTCAAACTCGCCTGTCCATCGATTTCGCCCGCGTCGATCTCGCCTGCAAGAAGTCTCGAACTCGCCTGCAGATTATTTCCGCCCCTAACTTTGCCTGCATCGAGATGTCGCCTGGAGCTCACGTTCGTCTGCTTCCGTTCAACCTCACCTGAACAGAGGTTTGATCTACACCGATCTTAACAATCTCCTACTTGGAGATCAAACCGCCGTCAACAGGCTATCTCATCAAGCACCTCCTCCTGTGTGGCTCCGCCCTCATCATCTATGCGTGAAGGCCAACTGAAGTTGCGCACAACTCCAGTTTCTGAACGGTCACTGTCTTTGTTAACATGTCTGCTGGATTCTTACTTCCTGGAATCTTTTCCAGTTTCAACACGTCATCTTCCAACATGGATCTGATGAAGTGGTACCGAAGCGCAATATGCTTCGTTCTAAAATGAAATGCGGAATTCTTCGCCAAGTGTATCACACTCTGGCTATCACTGTGCAAAACATTCTTCTCTTGTTTGAATCCCAGCTCTATTAACAAACCCTGAAGCCATATCATCTCTTTACTGGCTTCAGCCACTGCAACATACTCAGCTTCTGTAGTGGACAGAGTGACAATCTTCTGTATTTGTGACATCTAACTAACAGCTGCAGTTCCAACAGTGAATACATAGCCGGTGGTGCTTCTTCGGTGATCGACTTCACCGTCGAAGTCTGCATCTACGTACCCTTACACTTCCACCTTTCCCTTACCAAAGTGCAAACACTTCTGTGTGGTGCCTCATAGATACCTCAGAATCTACTTGGCCGCTTCCCAATGAGCTTTTCCTGGATTCGACATAAACCGGCTGACCACTCCCACTGCATGGCCAATGTCTGGTCTCGTACAGACCATTACGTACATCAAACTTCCGATAGCTAAGGCGTAAGGGACCTTAGCCATACTCTCTTTCTCTTCTTCTGACTGAGGAGACTGATCCTTCGATAGACAAAAATAGCTAGCCAAGGGTGTGCTCATCGGCTTGGCGTCGCCCATGCTGAATCTTTGCAAAACACGGTTGATGTACTCCACCTGAGATAACTGCAAGAGACCTCTCTTCTTATCTCTCGTGATTTGCATTCCAAGGATCTTCTTCGCTGGACCCAAGTCCTTCATGTCAAACTCCTTTGACAGCTGCTGCTTCAAACTCCTGATATCCTCCATATCTGCTCCTGCAACCAACATATTATCAACATATAGCAGTAGGATGATATAACTGGACTAATATCTTTTGAAGAAGCAACAGTGGTCGGCGTTGCACTTCTGGAAACCCTCCTTGTGCATGAAGCCGTCAAACTTCTTATACCACTGCCTTAGGGCTTGTTTCAAGCCATACAAGCTCTTCTTGAGTCTGCACACCAGGTTCTTCTTTTTTTCTTCTGAGAAACCTTCTGGCTGGTGTATGTATATCTCCTCTTCTAGATCTCCGTGAAGAAACGTCGTCTTCACGTCTAACTGATCGAGATGAAGATCTTCAATTGCTACAATACTCATCACTGTCCTGATAGTATTTAGCTTCACCACGGGAGCGAAAATATCGGTGTAGTCAATTCCTTCCTTCTGCTGGAATCCTTTGACAACTAACCGGGCTTTATATCTTCTGGAACCATCCTTCTCCTCTTTCACCCGGTACACCCATTTGTTGTGGAGTGCCTTTTTACCCATGGGCAACTCAGCTAGTTCCCACCTTTGGTTTGAGATGAGAGACTTCATCTCATCTTTCATGGCAAGCTCCCACTTGCTCGCATCTCCACTCTGACAAGCTTCATCAAAGCTTTCAGGCTCCTCACCATCTGTCAGCAACAGATAGTTCATATATCTCCTGTTGGGTACAGGAGGACGTGCGTCGAGCTCCTGCGCACCATCTTGTCCAACAGGTTCTTCTGGCTGAGGACCTTCTGCATTGGGTTCTTCCGAGAGGTTACTCGGGACATCATCTACATCTACAAATATTGACTCGCTCTCTAAGTCATCTGTCTTGTGCATGTCCTTGTACATCACCTTCTCGTTGAATATCACATCTCTGTTGCGGATCACTTTCTTGTTTTCGTTGTCCCAAATACGGTAGCCGAACTCATCTTCACCATAGCCGATGAAAGTGCATTTCTTTGACTTGGGATCAAGCTTATTCCTGCCTTGATCACTAATATGCACGTAAGCTACACAACCGAAAACTTTAAGATGTGAGAGTTTTACCTCCTTTCTGCACCATACCTCCTCTGGTATTCTGTGCTCCAATGGAACCGATGGACCTCGGTTGATCAAGTAAGCTGCTGTGTTGACCGCTTCTGCCCAGAACTGCTTCGGTAGGCCTGACTGCACCCGATTGCTTCTGGCTCTCTCTGTCAACGTTCGGTTCATCCGCTCAGCTACACCATTTTGCTGAGGCGTGCCGGGCACGGTTCTCTCCATTCTGATCCCGTGCTCATAGCAGTACTTCTTGAATCCGGTGTCTTCATACTCACCGCCATTGTCGGTCCTGAGCTTCTTTATTCTCAGACCGGTCTCATTCTCGACCATAGCTTTCCATCTCCTGAAAGCTTCGAATACTTCTGACTTGTGCTTCAGAAAGTAGACCTACACTTTCCGAGAGTGATCATCGATAAAAGTCACGAAGTAGTGTTTTCCACCAATAGACGCGGTGGTTGTTGGTCCCCATACATCTGAGTGAACGAGTTCTAGCTTCTCTTTCCTGGGGGTTCTGCCACTTATCTGAAAGCTGACTCTCTTCTGCTTTTCAAGTATGTATTCTTCACACATATCCATCTCCACTGACTGCAGTCCTGAGAGTTTTCCCTTTGTGTGCATGATTTTCATCTCCTTCTCACTCATATGACCGAGTCTCTGGTGCCACAGCTTTGAAGTCTCATTGCCTGCTGCAACTGAGATCAAACAACGTGCACCTGCTGTCATATACAAGGTACCGGTCTTCTTGCCTCGGGCAATCGTCATTGCGCCCTTTGAGATCTTCCAATAATCTCCATGAAAGGTCATAGTATATCCTTCGCCAGCCAACTGGCCTACGGATATTAAGTTCTTTCTCAGATCGGGAATATGCCTGACATCCTTCAGCTCCCATACTGACCCGTTCAACTTAATTTTCACTACACCTTTGCCCACAATAGCACACGGTTGATCATCACCAAGGTATAAGTATCCAAGATTTCCGGGAGTATACTTCTCGAAGAATTCTTTCTGAGAAGTAGCATGGAACGACGCTCCTGAATCTAACACCCAAGATTCCTCCTTGCTCTCCAAAGAGCATATCAATGCGTCGTCTCCTCCTGAGGTGGAAGTGATATTCACTTCTGCCTTCGCCTCATTCTCCTTCTGAGCACTATTGCACTGATTCTTGTAATGCCCGGTCTTTTCACAATTCCAACACTCGATAGCCTTCGAGCTGTTGCTTGGATTCCTTGACTTGGACCTCCTGTCCTTTGATCTACCCATGTAGTTTGATCTGCCTCGTCCGTTCCCTTTGGTTGAATTTCTACCTCTTGACTTTGTATGCAATACTGAAGAGGTTGTAGCTTCACCCGACTCTCTCCGTCGGATCTCCTCACTGAGAACCAGATCACGAACGTCGTCGAACTTCAACTTGGTGCTTCCCGACGAGCTACTCACAGCTGTGACTGTAGCATTCCAACTCTCTGGTAGGGAAGATAAAAGTATCAACGCCCGAACTTCCTCATCAAACTCAATTTCAACTGAACTCAATTGGGTTGTGACCGTGTTGAGTTCATTGAGGTGTTGTGCTACTGACGCGCCTTCCGCCATTTTCAGATTGAATAACCGCCGCATCAAATGAACTTTGTTCGTGGCTGATGACTTCTCATACATGTTTGAGAGTGCTGCCATAAGACCCGCCATGGTCTTCTTCTTCGCTATGTTGAACGCAACATTGCGAGTCAACGTCAATCTGATAACTCCGAGGGCTTGTCTATCTAGAAGGTTCCACTCATCTGCCTTCATAGAATCTGGCTTCTTCCCCGATAGTGGTTGATACAGATTTTTCTGATACAGATAATCCTCTATCTGCATTTTCCAAAATCCAAAATCTGTTCCATCAAACTTCTCAAGTCTCATTTTTCCTTCCTCTGCGACCATGGCTCCCACTTGAATCTGACTTCTTCTAGATCGTTTCACCCTCTGATACCAGTTGTTGGGAATTTAACGCTGAAACCCCTAAGACAGCAGAAACGTAGAATAGAAAAAGTACACCAAGTTTTAACGAGGTTCGGCAACTGCCTACGTCCTCGGGAGCCACACAGTAAATTTCTTATTAATCTAACAAGAAATTACAATTCAAGAGCGAATCTCAAACTTGAGATTCCTCAAATAAATTTAATCTTTACTATAGCTACAAAAGAACGCTGCTGCGTTTTGAGTCCGCCGCCAGGAGATTTTAGATCGCGAGAGAAGGGGTTGAGCAACCTAGGGTTTCGGGTTTGGGGTTTCCCTTTTATAGGGAAACCCTAGCTGAGCTGTCGATTGACTGTCGACAGCCTGAATCAAGCGCTCAAACTCGCATGTCCACCGATTTCGCCTGCGTCGATCTCGCCTGCAAGAAGTCTCCAACTCGCCTGCAGATTATTTCCGCCCCCAACTTCGCCTGCATCGAGATGTCGCCTGAAGCTCACGTTCGTCTGCTTCCGTTCAACCTCACCTGAACAGAGGTTTGATCTACACCGATCTTAACATCCCTCCCACCCACACAAATCAATTCATAGGGAAATGCTGGTTATGTACAAATATTCTTCTCAAAATGACAGTCTAAAATGCGAAAAGCTAATGCAATACTTCGAGAATGATACGTGCCACTGAAAGTACATACTGCGAGGATTTATCTGCAATTTACCTTAAAAGACAACATAAACTCCTGCTTAGAGCCAAATGAGATGATAATTGGCTCATCACGTACAGTATACAAAGCCAGAAAAGTGATCTATAATGATATAAAGCACGAAGACTGTTCATTAACACAAATAGCTAAAAATCACAGGCATCTTTCACAACCAAGGCCCTAATTTTCACTTGTTAAATTGATCAACAAATGGCTGTGTAGTCATTTTGCAATGATGCAACCAAATTGGAAATAAACAAAAAGAAAAGTGAAAAAATATACCATTTCTCACTTTATTCTCCTGCGGCGCCTAAATAAACAAACAAATTTAGAAGATAAAGGACACTGGAATTAGACAAAACACTGTACATCAACGAGAGAAAAAAATGGAAATTTGTATGGATAAGGTTAGTCCAATTAGTCAATCAAAGCTTGATGACCGACTCCATCTCCCTTGCAAGTAATCATCCAAGGAAGTGTTACTTGATACGAAATCCAGGGTTTGCTCTGTGCTACTGACCGAGGTTGAATCATCTTCAACATCGAGAAGTGCGAGGTTAAGATGGGAACGAAGGTTAGAATCAGGCTGTGCAACTTCATCATCATCATCCAATGTTTCAATCTCTTCCGGTGAACTGACTCTCGACTTTGCCCATTTGACAGTCTCCTCGTCTCCTTTGAGTAGCTTCAGAACCTGCACAAATGCAATGTGTGGTTTCTAGGCGTTATTTATCTCCTAGTTTTGAATTTAAGGGGAACATTATGACCGATGTTATTTGATGGCACAATATAGTGAGTGGCAGGATATTATTTGTCATCACTTACTTGTCAACTTAACACTATTCATGGACGGAACTCGTGAAAATCACACTTTTTAATCCACAAAAGAAGAAAAAAGATACTTTATTGACCGATATTATTTGATGGCACAGTATAGTGAGAGGCAGGATATTATTTGTCATCACTTGTCAACTTAACACAACTCATGGACGGAACACGGGAAAATCACACTTTTTACTCCACAAAAGAAGAAAACAGATACTTCACTCCTTATAGCAAGTCCAAATGATAAAATATCCTTTTTATGTACTGAATAAACGTTTAGAACTTTGAGATGCCTCGAAATTTAGAAATAGATTATAATCCTTGAAGCATAAGGCTGGATGTGGATCTAGAAAGGAAACTGAGCCGATCTATATTCATTTTGCTGAGTCATTCACTGCTATATAAAAGCCTTATTTAGAATGCCATTCTTAGGGTGTGCTTCATAATCTTCTCAAAACTGGGCCCAGTTCTGAGAATAACTAGTTCTTTTTTTATCCAAACCTCCCATAGATCAAAAAAGAGCCAGTTTAGTGAGGGTTTTTTTGGATTAGGTAAAACTGGGCCAGTTTTGGCCTAGTTTTACCCAAACAAAATTCATCTCAATATGGGAGCAGGTTCAAACCTGGCCCCATTTTCGGAGGTTGCCAAACAGGCCCTTACATTTTGGGATACATCAAGGATCAGCATTTAAATTCTCGTCTCCTTGAAGAGCATTACTTGCTTATGGTATTGTATTGGTTTGCTGAAATTGAAGGATGGATAATTTCTGAAGTACAAATGTAAGTCCTTCTACCTTTGTGATGTAGTTATCGAACTTCTTATTGGAAATATATTGTATGAGATTCCTTGACACACTGTTTGCTTATGTATATGATATCCTATTAGTTGATGAAATTAAAGGATGTCTAATTTGTGATGTACGAAGTAGAACTTAAGATTTAAAATCTCAAGAATTAAATCATACTGGATGGTAACAGAACACCTGGAATTTCAGCTCATGAAAGCAAGAGAAGAACAAGGGTAAAGTTCACATGGATGCGATAAAATAACAAGGAGTGATTACTTCCATTATCAAAGATTCATGATCATGATCTGGAGATTAAAGAGGATATTGTATGTAGCAAAGCTAGGTGGTTCAAGCGGAGAAGTGCTTCTAGATTGTTATGTAATCATGAAAGGCCCATGAAGGAAAATATATTAAACAGCTAAAAAACAGCCATACTTATATGTACGAATTTGGGTAACTAAGAAGTAACATATCTCGAAATTGCGAGAGATCATTGATGGGAATATGCTCACAAATAAGAAGAAAATGCATTTAAGAAGCTAAAAGCTTGGACATGCGTAATAAGGTGTGATTATAGCATTGATACTTCTTGTCCAATATGAAGCAAATGAATTACATCTTATCTTTCTCAAGAAAACAATAACATCAAGATCTCAATACAGGAACTGATATGTAGGCAAGTAAAACAAGAATCGTGAAGCCCTAAGGTGAAGGCTAAAGAGGCAACAAGGGAACTGCTTAGAGGCATTATATTACATGGTTTTATGATTACTAAACAAGTGAAAACCAAGTATTTGCCACAACAGTTTTGTAGAAACTAGGATGCCGGGTTATGGAAATGAGCCCCATAGAACAACTCTTACATAGTAGTTTAATAGGAATGCTGGCCATTTGTCCTTTATAACACACACAACCAATCAATTTTTAAGATCATTTCTTGAAATAAATTTGGACGACCTAAATTGAATAGAAAACATGACTATAATATGACAACATAAATGAAATCATACCAGGGACATTTTTGGTCGAGACCGAGCAGCTCTCTTAATGCATAGAGAAGCAGCAAGAATCATCCTCTCCAGCTGATCACTATCATATTCATTTGACAAGAATGGATCAACCAGCTCCTTACTCTTCCCATTATGCAGAATTGGCTTTGCCTGCCATCAAAGACTTGCAATCAATTTAATTCACGTAAACAAGTTTGAAAATTGAAGGTGAGAATGGTACAAGATTAACATATATTCTTTCTCAACATAAAGGATAAGGTCAACATGGTAATAACATAATTTCATAACATACAGGGATATCTATTTTTTGCATAGCAATGTGAGCAAAAAGGGGCATTAAAATGCTGAGATCCAATTTATGGTCAAGACCCATCAAAAAATGCAGGTCAGCATAGAACCAACAATGTATTACTTATAAGAAAATAATATCGCACACTCACCCACAATACTAGGCTCTTCTGGACCTGAGGACCTTCTGTACTAATGGGTTTCCTTCCTGAAAGAAGCTCGAGCAGCACAATACCAAAGGCATAGACATCAATCTTTTCATCAACCCTTCCATACATAAAGTACTCAGGAGCCAAGTACCTGCCATCGTAAGATATAACTTAACATAAAAACCCTTATCTTAAATTAAGTAAAAAGGTTATCCTAATGTTGAAACCGCTTCATTCTTATATCCACATAGTTCAAAATTTGTTTCATTTCCTAAATTCCCATCATAAATAGATATTAATTCAAGGATAACATTTTAATTATAACATTTCATTTATTATTTCGGTAGTATCATATTTCCTAATGACATGTTTCGAGCGAATAGCATAAGACACCATTGTGATAGCATATCTGATACATGACTAGAAGATTTTCACAACCAATAGCATATTTCTAGTGGGATTCTACTATGTTATTGGGTATAAAAGTTCAAGGTATATGTGTATGAAATAAGTAAATTAAGGTACACAACCATTTTGCCCACTTAATTATTATGCCAAGGGTTTTAAATACAAACCCAAAAGTCCCTGCAACATCGCTGCACATGGTGAGAGATTGCGAAGCCGATGCCCACGTAGCAAGACCAAAATCGGACAACTGAAACATACAAGAGAATTATGAGTAAATTAGTTAGACAATATTGGTAATATCTTCAAATTGATTGAGATATTACATCAAACACAACCTGAGGCTCAAAGTCATCGGAGAGGAGGATGTTAGATGACTTCACATCTTTATGGATCACAGGTTGAGTGCTACTGTCACTGTGTAAATAATCTAGTGCTTCTGCTACACCCACTGCAATCTTGTATCTCTCTGTCCAATTGATAACTCTCATGTCTTCTTTATCACCTGTTAAGTATACACATGAGACAAGATCTAAAGAAAGAGGGGCTAAAAATAAGAAGAAAAAGGATCAGATGTCCACAAAATACCATGAAGGTTTTCTTCTAAGCTACCCCTTGGTAATAAGTCATAAACTAATATGAGATGATTGTTTCCAAAACAAAACCCAACTATAGAGACAATGTTCTTATGTCTCAAGGTCGTAAGGATTTCAATTTCCGAGATAAACTCTTTTCTAGCATCTTCGGAGGGCTTCAAGATCTTTACTGCCAATTGTTTGCCATCTGAAAGACATCCATTATAAACCCGGCTACTGCCTCCTTTCCCAATCAATTTCTCTGAAATACATCAATCGACATAAATCCAGCATTTCAATTCAATATCAAAATATAAAAAATTACAGATTAAGTTAGAGGGCACTGAAAGCAGACCGGGTGAAAAGTTGGAAGTGGCATCCACGAGTTCCTTGTAACTGAATAATCGGCAAACTGATGAGTACTTTTCTTGAATCTTCTCTAGCTCTTTTGGAAGCGAACAATCTTTCTCTCCACTAAGATTCAATTTATCAATTGAATTCGATTTTTTTAGCTTAAGTCTCTCTTCACTAAGATTCAATTTATCAATTGAATTGGATTTTTTGAGCTTGAGAGTGGGATGAGCTACCGAAGAAGTAGAATACCTAGCTGGGAGTTGCATTGCCCACTGAATCACTGTCCCTTTGGGTGTCTTGGTCTTATCTCGGGTTAAGACCGATTTTCGAAGGATTGGCCATCCAGTTTTCACCAGAGGCAACTCTTTGCTCTCAATGGGCTTAAGAGAACACGAGGGAGCCTGACATTTCTCAACTTTTTCCTTTGAAGAGTCACAGATTGAACAATTCCGCTCTGATGTTGTTTCGAAATCAGTTTTGCAGTCAATTTTCGGATGATGAGGTGAAGACGACTTGGGAGCACTGGAACCACTCTCCTTGTTCTCTATTAAAAGAATGAAATATTATGTAGAATCGACAAAGGTTAAAGAATCAATTAGGTTTCAAAATGCAAGCAACCAACCTCTTGCTTCTCTCTGGAACACAATCTTGCCGTTGCTCACTGCAAGCACCGAACAACTCCTAGGCAACTTTTTGGCACAATACTTTGCAACCGATATCGGCGAAGGCCTAAATGAGTCCATACCATTACTATCAAAAATTTCCAAAATTGGGTAAAACAAAAAAGAAGGAAGAAAAAAAAAAGCATACTTTACAAAGAAAGAAGACTAACCCAATGGCGTGACTATGCTTAGCGACCCCAAGTATGAGCTGAGACGCAACAAATGCATTTGCTTCTCTCACCAAAACTCGACGCAGCGACGAACCCTTGCACACTTTTAGCTTCAGATCTATCTAAAACATACCAAATACGGATTTAGTTAAAATGGGTGAAAAATAAATGGTAAAAAAAATCAGCACTTTTCTCAGAAAATTGAGGTTTTGCAAGGGAAAGGGACCTGCTTTAAGTTACAAAATCCTTCATAAACTGCCAGCATCGATTCCAAATCTCTATCAATGGACGAGGACAAAGAATTCCCATCAGGGTCTGAGAAAAAAGGGTGATAAAAGATGAGAAATCGAAGAAAGAAGAGATTTTGATGGGTACACTTTGCGCAAAAAAAAAGGAAAAAAACCTGATGCGGGAATTGAAGAAGAAGAAGAAGGGAGAATATGAAGAGCAATGACTTGATCCCCAGGATGAGCAATTTTCACCAAGGCCCAAGTCAGCAGCTCTTTGCTTTGTTGATCCATTCTAACTCCAACAACAATTGCTTTCCCCTCTCTCTCTTCTTGCTCGTTGGGCATCTTCATCTCTCTCTCTCTCTCTCACTCCCTCTCTCCCTCTCTCTCTCTGTTTCAGTTACAGTCGACAGAGAGAGGATTGTGTTTGTGTTGGTCCCAATCGGATCACAAGAAAGAAAAAAAACATGGTGATTGAGGATGATGGGGGGTTTGTTAGCAGTCGAATGAATTTGCTGAGCTAAACAAAGCGAAAGATTGTTTTGTTCCTTTTCTCTCCCCGTTGGCTATCCTGTATTCTCCTCTTTTTTTTTTTAATGTTTTCTTTTCCTTTTTCTCTACAGGGGAATGGGAGACTTTAATGCACTAAATGTTTGTGGGCTTTAATTGCAATTATTTATTGGGACTAAAAAGGTTTAAAAAATTATAGTTGTTTGCTTTCTGAAACAGAAGGAGATTATTTTCCTTTTTTTTTTTTTGGGGGCGGGGGGCGGGGGGGTGGGGTTGACACTGGTCATTTTGCTGATTGGCCCTTTCATTTTTTTAAAGTTATTGTTGCTAACTTATTTAGATTTTGTTAGGTGTTTAACTCAGATTATGCCAACAACTGTTGTCCTTTCGAATTAATGTACAGAGCACATGGAAAAATAATGATCTATGATAAAGGATTTCTATTGGTCACTTCAGTGGATTTTGGTTATTATTGCATTAATCTTCAGATACATATCTTTTTTATGCAATTAATATTATAGACCATAATTATTGGATTTGGATCCTCTCTACTTTGAAAAATAATGAAGAGACCAATACTTTCATTATAAACATTGACTTGTGCAATTAATGGCTGTGATTGTTTCATTGTAAAGTAGGAAATGAGTGAAATTCATATGGACATAGTGAATGCTATATTTAGAATAGATCACAATTATCAATTAAATAATCAATAATTATAATAAAAAGTAAAGATCCGCCTAATACAAAGATTCCCTTCAAAGAAACCTTTAGGGCCTGTTTGGATTCGTAGGGGGTGAAGGGAAGTTAAGGGAAACTGAGTGAAGGGAAGGGAAGGGAATTCCCTTCCCCTTGGTTACACCCCAATTTGGGGGGTAACAATTTTTATACTATTAGGGGGTGAATCAAGGTGAATGGAGGTGAATTAACTTCACCTCCTAAGTGTTCCCAAACAAGGTGAATGGAGGTGAATGGTTCCCCTAACTTCCCTTCACCCTCATTCCCCTCAATCCAAACAAGCCCTTAGGCACAAGTGGTACGATCTTATTATTTGGCTTTACTAGCGTGCACCCTGTGCAAGGCAAGGCCTCCTATTTTTTTAAGCACTGCATTTTGAACTTGCATCCCTTTAATTTTTAATATATTTAATTTAATTATTGTATATTTAAAATTAAAAAATTTGTCTACTCCTCTATGCTTAAAGAAGGATCTAAGTTTTAATGCATTTGATTTAGAAATCATATCCGCTCCTCTATACTTAAAAAAAGATCAATGTTTTAATAGATTTGATTATGATATAGTAAATTACTGTAATATAAATAGTAACTTCAAGTATGGAGGAGCAGATGTGATTTACAGTAGCATATACTGTAGCATAAACAATAATTCTTTAGATTCTCTTTTTAAGTATAGAGGAGTAGATGACATTTTACATTATCTTATTCTTTATTAAGTCCTCACATTGGGATTTACTATCTACAAATCATTAGGGTGGATTACAAATTCTAGCATGAAAAAGTGGGTTTGAGTTTGTGGATTTCATAACCTTTGTTTGATTCAAAATAAATTTTGGGATATTGAATACCCAAATAATAAAAAACTACTATATTATAGCATTTGTGAAATCCCCTCTTTGAGAGAGGATTTAGGCTAGATTTCAAATTCTAAAATTTATAATGCTACAATTTGTGTTTGAAACAAACAAAATACAAATTATAGAATTACATATCTTAAAATATTGATGAAACAAATAACATTTTAGAAATCCCAATCTATGTTAAAAAACCTATGGATTTCAAACTCAGTGGTGAAATCCATATCCTAAAATTATAGGATTTGAAACAAACACCCCCTAAAAGTGAGGACAATAATTATCGTAAAAGCTCTCCTACACAACACTGCCAATATATTCACCTTTTTGGGTTTCACTGCTGGAAAGTTTCCATGGGCCCTGAAGGTTATGTGATGCCACATTTATATTTCTGTGTCAACAAAAACTTTCTTTTTATCTATTTGTTCAATAAAATATTGTATACTTTAAAAAAATAAAGCAAATTAAGTAAGAGAAGTCTTTCTTTTTAGGGAAAATTGTGTCGAGGCCCCAAAAGTAGGGACTCCATGTGACCCGGCTCCTTGTATTTTGGCCCATGCGGATCAGCCCTAAAAGTACCGTTTCATATTTCAAGGTCCCTCCACGTCAGCAGCATACTCAAAAGACCCGAAATTTCCCTTCCTCTTCTTCCCTAGATGCATCGTCCCCAAAAGTCACGTCCCATTAATGCGATCTGATGTAATAAATGGAGGAAAACCTCTGCCCTTTTTTTACTCTATCATGAGCAATAAGTTCTCCATTACTCTTCCCCAGCCAAAAATTCTCTCCATTACTCTCTCTATTACTCCTCTTTATCCTAAAATTCGATTCATTATTCTTACCTTCCCTTCATAATGGCTGAGGAGGACATCATCTGCATTGTCTCTTCGGGTGATAAAGCTGTATTCTTAAAGATTAACTCTTCAATCACCATCTTGGATCTCAAATTTGATGTGTCAGAGGGATTAGATCTTCCATATCATTCATTAACTTTGTCATACAAAGGTGAAACAAATGGAAGCTTCAAATTTCCTATCGAGAATGAAGATGATCTATCATATATGGTGGAGCATTGCCAAAATACTGGTTTAAAAGAGGTTCACCTGCAAGCTTTTAAAGAAACAGAGGATTCTTCAAATATCCAAATAAACGAGCAAGTTCAACAAGACATGTAGTTCTTGTTAGTTCCATGTTAGTTCTATGTTAGCTGTAATCGATTGCATGTCAGTTCTAATCGTTTTTCTTGTTAATTCTAGTTCTAGTTCCATGTTAGGTCAAATATGTTAGTTCTATTCGTTTTCTTGTTAGTTCTAATTGATTTTTTGTTAGTTCTAATCGATTTATTGATGGTTCTAATCGATTTCTTGTTAGTTATAGTTCAAGTTTTATTTTAGATCAAATATGTTAGTTCTAATCGATTTCTTGTGAGTTCTAATCGTTTTCTTCTTAGTTCTAACCCATTTCTTGAGAGTTCTAGTTCTAGTTCAATGTTAGGTCAAATATGTTAGTTTTAATTGATTTTTTGTTAGTTCTAATCGATTTATTGTTAGTTCTAGTTTAGTTCCATGTTAGGTCAAATATGTTAGTTCTAATCGATTTATTGTTAGTTCTAATGGTTTTCTTGTTAGTTCTAATTGATATTTTGTTAGTTCTAATCAATTTATTGTTAGTTCTAGCTCCAGTTCCATGTTAGGTCAAATATGTTAGTTCTAATCAATTTCATGTTAGTTCTAATTGAGTTTTTTTTAGTTCTAATGGATTTCAAGCTAGTTTAGTTCTAACACAAACAATTGTTGTTTTTGCTTTTTTCTTATTGGTGTTATTTGTTGATGTTACTATTTATGTAGTTTATGATTATTTGGATATGTTCTTAATATTTGCAGTGCTTCTAGAAGTTCAAAAAATAAAGACTGTGGTCCATCGTTATCGATGTCTACATGTGTTTCAGATAGGATTCCTAATGACAATCCTTTCAGAGATAATGTTTGATGATTGATGACATGATTAGCAAATCAGAGAGGATTCCTGCTTAGTGGCACACTGTTTTAACCTGTGAGGGACAACGATTTGAAAGTGCGAAAGAATTAAGATTGGCTTTGCTATACTATTCCATGGTAAATAAAAAAAAATCGAATACTTGTTTGGAACCGAAGCATATTCGAGCTTATTTTTGGTTTAAGGAAGACAAAAATTACCGGTGGATGTTATTTGCCTCTCCACTTAAAAATAAAAATAGACTTGAAATCAAAAGGTTCGTGGACAATCACACTTGTGGGCAACATGGTAATAATGCAGGTCAATCTAGGGCCTCTCGACAATTCATTACGGCCTAATTACAACCCACGTTAAAGGTCCGGCCAGATATACGACCTATTGATGTACAAAAGGAGTTTCTAAGTTTGTATGGGCTTAGGGTCGATTATAGTAAGATATGGTGGGGTAAAGAAATAGCACAAGAGCAATTATGTGGTGATGCCTATGAGTCCTATGATCAATTACGATGGTAAAAGATAATATCTACCATATACAAACTAATTTCATTTATGTTACGCTATTTATACTAATTTTGTTAATGTTAATTCTAACACTAAATCTTCAAATTTTTAGGTATGTAGAAAATGTTAAGAAGACAAACCCAGGTAGCTACATTCATGTTGAACATGTGACGCCCCTGGGTTCACACAAGGCTACAGTCCAAGGTGAAACCAAGAATGTCAAACATGTCATGCACCACACCGGGTAATAACATGTTTCACCATCACAATTACTATCTCTCTAGTAGAGTCAATAATAGGTATAGATACAAAAGCAAGTAAATGATAATACAAGAGATAACTGATGAAATGATAGAGATCAAATTAATATTTCATCATCCAACATACAGAAATACAAGATCAATGTCTGAAATAAATAAACTGGAATCTCAACAACTCTCAAGTATAAAGTGTCTGAATAAGAGGAAATAAGACACACAGCCTTTACAACTTCTAGAATAAGTCCCTCAAATGTCTAAACAAAAGTCTACAGTGGAGCTCAAAAGTAAAAAAATATAACTATAATAGACAGCTGAATCACTAAAGTGTATCGCCATCAACCTACGACTCTTCGTGCAACTGGCTCGTTACCTGAAATGGGGAGGGACAACGAGAGTCAAAGCGCTAGCGAGCAATATCACAACCAACCCCAAGGGATAGGGCTCGTTGTATACAGAAAATACAGTTAATACACACACACACACACACACACACACACACACACACACACACACACACACACACACACACACACACACACAAGGTACGTCGAGCGAAATAATCCAAACAAGGAAACCCTCATGTATATACCTTGTAGCTCAAATTGTAAAACCCTAAATACCAAACCCAAAATCTAATACAGGAACAATAATCTACGGAATACTAACCCATCTCAGAACTTAAATACCATGTCATGTCACAACCCACATAAGTATCATGTCCAGCCTATGTAAGTATAAGTGTCATACTCAAGGTATAAACATGTGTCTTACGCATGGACCAAAACTAGAAGTAGTGGATGTCCAACACATGGACTGCATATGAAAATTGCCCAACACATGGACTAAAAAAATGAATGTCCAACAATGGACTGAATGTGATAAATGGCCAACACATGGACTACACATAATAATTGCTCAACACATGGACTAAATGCAATATATGAAAAGATGCATATACACAAATTTCACACGTGTCTCGGTGTGCAAAACTAAACTCATGTCCGTAAGTCATCTCACCTATAGAGATACAAAATAAACATAAATTTCAAATATCAGATATTCGAGGTGACTCATCGTTCACATAGAAACACGCCATAACAGTAAACATGTCCAAACAGTTTTGGCTAAACAGAAACAATCCAAACATATCCAAACCGAGGAAAACTAGAATTTTCCTCATCAGTTGACTCATGAGTCGACTGGGATCATCGGTCAACTCATTGGTCGACCTGACAGACAGAAGAGAAGAAAAGCTGTAAAATTTCCCGTCAGTCGACTCATTGGTCGACTGATACGTCGACTGACAGGTCGACTGAGCAGACCAAAATTTTCCAGTTTCGCATATAGTGATTATTTGCAACATCATTACCTCCCAAGCATAAAAATACATGTTCTAACATATATTAAGCAGTATAAAATGACATTTTAATATGTAAAATCATCACCAAAAATATGAAACATGTATACACATGATTTAAACATTTAAAGACAATAAAACGAAATTTTAATCTCTTACTAAAATGGTTTCAGATCTAGATCTCTGTATTAAAAATCGTTGGTGAGCTTTTTATAATCTAAAAATTTGATTTCCGCATCATATGCCATAAAGATCTACTTTTATACAAAAAAATAATGAGTTAGGCTCAATAAAACCGAAATAAAACTTTTATAAAATCCGAATAAAATGGGAGTAGGGCTGGGTGAGATGTTACTCGCCTGAGATGTGCTAAACAACTCCTGGATCCGCAAGAGATCGATCCCCTTCGCTGCACCACGCCAAAACCCGCTGCAAATCCTTCGAAAGTTTCCCTAAAAATCACCAAACACGAAGCTAGGGTTTGAGGGGAGAGAGGGGGTGTGACGCCCCTGGGTTCACACAAGGCTGCAGTCCGAGGTAAAACCAGGAATGTCAAACCTGTCATGCACCACACCGTGCAATAACATGTTTCACCATCACAATTACTATCTCTCTAGAGGAAACAACAATAGGTGTAGGTACAAAGTAAGTAAAAGGTTTTACAACGAATACTTGATGAAATGATAGACCATCAAATTAACACATCTCCTCAACCAAATAAACTGGAATGCATAGTCAAAGTCTGAAATGAATACTAACAATCTGGAGATCTCAACATGTCTCAAAGTACATAATACCTGATACAGGAAATAAAGTAAACAGTCTTTACAACTCTAGAACTTAAACCTCTTAAGTCTATAAATGTCTCAAGTGGAGTACAAAATAAAATACATCTAATAAGAAGATAAATAGGCACTAGTAAGGGTCGCCCTCATCCTGCGACTCTCCGGGCTCCTGGCTCGTTACCTGAAAGGGGGAGGGACAACGAGCGTCAAAGCGCTAGCGAGCAACATCACAACCAACCCCAAGGGAAAGGGCTCGTTGTATACAGAAAATACAATTAATACATAATAATATAAAATCATTTGTCCTAACAACAATGGGTTTTGGTATTTAGGAATTTACAACACGAGCGTAGGTACGTCGAGCGAAATAATCCAAACAAGGAAACCCTCATGTATATACCTTGTATCTCAAATTGTAAATCCCTAAATACTAAACCTGAGGTCTAATACAAGAAACAATAAATAAAACAAATACAAACCCGTCTCTACCGATAAATGGAATCATGACAAGGCCACCACAAGTGTCATGTCAAACTCACATGAGTGCCATGTCCAAAAACGATTAAGTGTCCAAAACATAGACTATATAAATTAAACGTCCAACCCATAGACTGCATGAAGTAAACGTCCAACTCATAGACTGCATGAAGTAAACGTCCAACTCATGGGCTGAATATAACCGTTGTCCAACACGTGGACCGGGTGTGGCCGTTGTCCAACGCATGGACCGGATGTGACCGTTGTCCAACACATGGACCGGATGATGATGCATATCCAAACACAGTAGGTGATTTAACAGAAACACAAATAAGACAGAAAGACTTCGATGAGTCGACTCGTGCTCAGTTATGAGTCAACTCATGTCTCATGGGTCGACTCATGATCTGTTACGAGTCGACTCAGCAGAAGACATATGATAACAGGAAATGACTTCGTGAGTCGACTCATGGTTAGTTATGAGTCGACTCATGACCTATGGGTCGACTCGTATACTGACGAGTCGACTCAGCAGAAGCAAAAAAGGCAACACAACTAGACCTCGTGAGTCGACTCATGACAGTCATGGGTCGACTCAACCTGATGAGCCGACTCGTGATGAGTCGTGAGTCGACTTACGGGCTGAAATCTGCATATATCACAACTGCAATCCGTCCATCTCGATCCATACTTCCACTATATTGATCTACACCTCCCTAACTATCAATTTTAAACTATGAGGCAGTGAAAGAAATCATACATAGCATGAGAAAAGATTACTTGCATGTTAAACCTAACTTTTAAACCCCTAATTATGAAAGAGAGCATTCAGTCAAGATAAAACTCATATTTTTATTTCTTTAAATAAAATCCCAGATCTGGGTTTTCATTAAAAGCTCGTTGGTGGGAGTTTAAAAATCTAAAACATATGATCTTTAGCATTTACACTAAAAAGAACACCGTTTTATATTTGAAAATATGTCTTAGGCTCAATAAAACTCATGAAAAACGTTTATAAATTCGTAAAAGCATGGGAGAGAGATTGGGCGAGATGTTACTCGCCTCAGATGTGATGAAGAACGATTCCCTTCGCTGAAATCCAAAAGAAACTGCCGAACAATCCTTTGAAACGTCCTAAAATCACCAAGAACACCTAGGGTTTGAGAGAGGAGAGAGGGGGACTAGGGTTTCTGGGGAGAACTGATGAAATGAAGTGTTTTCGGATAGAGGAGCATATATATAAACAGTTAAAACCCGACCCGAAACCCAAACAAACCCGACCCAGAAAAACCAGAAAACCCTCGATGAGTCGACTCATGCTCAGTCATGAGTCGACTCATGACTCATGGGTCGACTCATAATCTTATGAGTCGACTCAGCAGAAACTTATGACAAAGGGAGATGATATCATGAGTCGACTCATGACAGTCATGGGTCAACTCATGAGCTGAAAACTGAGTTCTTCGACTCTGATGCTTATGAATTACAAATTTGCAAACTCAACTTCATAACTAATGCATATATGCATTCTCATAAGCTCAAAAATGCTAGATTTCATGCACAACCATGCCATGAAGATATTTTTCACATATTGAATATTGTGTTTCACTAATATCCACATATATGAATTATCAAAATCAACGGGGTCTTACAGGGGGCTAGGGTTTTCTCTGAGGTCTGATAAAGATGAGAGGTGTTTTCGGGTAGGAGAGCTTATATAATACGGTCAAACCCGAAACAAAACCGAACAGATCTGCAAACTAAAAGAAAAACTAAAATCAGCCCGTAAGTCGACTCATTGGTCGACTCATAAGTCAACTCATGGGTCGACTAAGAAGACGTTTTCTAGATTCGTGCATGTTTTGCTAATTTGCCAAAACCAAATGCACAAAACCCAATATAAATATACTCATATATCTCTAATAACTTGTTATCATGTGTATCCATGACCTCAAGTCATTTACCACAATAGAATTATTTATCATCAATAATTTACATATACTTTTAACAAAAATACAGGGTTTTACATTTTTCCTCTCTTAAAAGAATTTCGTCCTTGAAATTTAGAAATCATACTTAAACATATAATAATACTAGAAAAAGCACGTCGAGGGTCTAATTCAACCCGCATACATGAACATCTCGTAATATTACTCTAGATAAGCATATAGCGATATTTATATTTAACAATCCAGGATGATTATATCCCCCTCAATCCTTAATCAAATGGAACTAGTACATAGGGCGAAAAATCCAAACAAGGAACCCCCCATATATATACCATGTGTTCTAAAAGATTAAGAATTAAGCGGAAACATCCTCATTCTAGCATTAAATCTAAATATAACCACACAAATAATTACACACTTGAATCAATCCACTTCCTCAATAGGTATAGGATGTAGCGCTACATAGCATCTTCGCGCTCCCGAAAATCATCTTCGATGTCTATACTTAACCATCAAAAATGTAAATACCCCCACTTAACCCCTAACTAAATGGAATAAGTACATCGAGCGAAAAATCCAAACAAGGAACCCCTCATATATATACCATATGTTCCGAGTACTTAGGAGATAAGTGTTGATACCCTCATTTTAGTGTTAAGTATAAACATCGCCATACATGTAACCATAAGCCATAAACAAGCCATACAAAAATAAATTCTATTTACTTGATCACACAGGTGTGGGTAGTCGCGATGAATCCCCTCCTCGCGCTCCCAAGAAACCTCCTCAACTCCTTTCCGGTTTCACTGAATTGTCACCACGGGAAAATATCTTGTTTCTTAATTTCTTGTCTTCTCTAGCAAGTACACAAATTGGGATTTCAATCGTAGAAAAATCATCCTGAAGCTAAATCTCCCGTGCGTTCAACACTCGCTGCTGCTCTTCATCATGTAAGTGCTTCTTAAGCATAGAAATATGAAATACATTGTGTATACTAGACATCGATGCTGGAAGATCTAGTCTGTATGACACAGCTCTAATGCGCTCCAAAATCTGATACGGTCCAATATATCTCGGCGTAAGCTTCCCCGTCTTACGAATCGCTTAACGCCTTTCATAGGCGATACCTTCAGCATAACTAAATCTCCAATCTAAAACTCCAAGGGTCTTAGTCTCTTATCAGCATAGCTCTTTTGTCGACTCTGAGCGGCTAGAGTCTGATCTCTGATCAATGTTACTTTCTCAGTAATTTGTCTCATAAGTTCTGGCTCAAGCATTAAACTCTTCTCCGGCTTTACTCGATATATAAGCGATCTGCAAGGCCTCACGTATGATGCTTCATACAGGGTCATACCGATAGTCGCTTGATAATTATTGTTCTAAATGAACTCTATCAGTGGAATATGATCCTCCCAGCTACCTTGAAAATCAACGATACAAGCCCGTAACGTGTTTCCCAACACCTGATTTACTCTCTCCGTCTGTGGGTGAAATATATTACAGTAAGATAAATCTGTTACCAAACGAATTCTGGAACCCTTCTATAAATGCGGAATGAACACTGAACCTTAATTCGATATCATCGTATCTGTAACTCCATGAAGTTGAATAATCTCCTGAATAAATATCCTCGCATACGTCTTAGCTGTATAATTAGTCTTCACTGGAATAAACTGTGCTGACTTCATTAGTCTATCCACTATCACCCAAACAGAATCATTCTTTTCTTCGACTTCGACAACCCAATAGTAAAGTCCTTAGAAATGTCTGCCCACTTCTACTCTGGGATGGGTAAAGGCTGAAGTATTCCTTCTGGTCTCTGATGCTTTGCCTTCATCTGCTGACAGGTAAAACACTTAGTTACATACTCTGAAATCTTTCAAAGCATATCACTCCACCAATAGTGTCTCTTTAGGTCCTTGTACATCTTAGTGGTCCCTGGATGTACTGTATACTGATTACGATGTGCTTTATCTAACAACTCCCTCTTAAGCTCTGCATTGGCTGGCATAACAAATCTATCCTTCATCCGTAGACTTCCATCTGTTCCAATAGTCCAATCAGCCTTAGGCTCTTTGGAAATTTCCTTCTTTTGGATTTGGATTCAAGAGTTTTCCAACTGAGTTCTAACAGTTCTAACACTCCAAGATGGCTGCACTGACACAGCTCCCAAAAATACACTGGTTCCACAAATCTCAGGTCTAAAATCATACTGGCTAAGGGTGAGAATATCTTAATACAATGAGCACTTCAAAGCCGAAACCCGATGTTGAAGTTTCCTACTCAAGGTATCTGCTACGACATTGGCCTTCCCCGGATGAATACTGAATAGTGAACTCGTAGTCCTTGATAAACTCAATCCATCTCTTTTGTCTCTGGTTGAGTTTCCTTCTGAGAGAAAAGATATTTCAGACTCTGATGGTCTGTGAATAACTCAAACCGCACTCCATATAAGTAATGCCTTCATGACTTCAGTGCAATTACTACTCCTACTAACTCCAAATCATGCGTGGGATAGTTCTGCTCATACACTCTCAGTTGCCGCGAGACATATGTTACTACCCTTTGAGTTTGCATCAAAATGCCTTCTAAATCTGCCAATGATGTATCTGTGTAGACCACCAATATCCTGTCGCTGTTCGGAATAGTCAAAACTGGCGCTATAGATAACTTAGCCTTTAAGGTATTAAGGCCTTCTGACACTCCATGCTCTAAATGAACTGTACACCCTTCTTTGTAAGGCATGTAAATGGTGTTAAAATCTTCGAGAAGTCCTGGATAAACTTCCTGTAATAGCCGGCTAACCTAAAAAGCTATGAATCTCTGACACCGTCTTCGGTGGTTCCCAATCAAGAACTGCTAAAATCTTAGCCGGATCTATTGCTATGCCCTCTCTAATGACGTGGCCGAGAAATCTGACTTCTGAAAGCCCAAACTCACATTTACTGAACTTGGCATATAACTGATGCTCCTGAAGAGTTTGCAAAGCTAACCGGAGATGCTGCTCATGTTCTACCTCCGATCTCGAATATATGAGAATGTCATCGATGAAGACAAATACAAATTGGTCCAAGAAGGGACGGAAAAACTCGGTTCATCAAATCCATGAATACCACGGGTGTATTATTCAACCCAAATAGCATGACCAGAAACTCAAAAGATTCATATCGAATCAGGGAAAAAAACGATTTTTGGGAAAATTCATCTCCCGAACTCGCAATTACAATAACCCAATTTGAAAATCAATCTCCGAGAAATATTGCACTTCATGCAGCTAATCGAACAACTTATAAGTCCTATCACATCCGGATATGGAACTTGTTCACATCATAAAAATCTACACAAAATCTTAAGTCACCGACCTCATTTCCCGAAGAGAATCAGTGTCCCCATAAATAAAAAGAAAATACTCCAGTGAGCAATACTCTAAAATGATAACTCATATCTAATTCTATCTGTAGCTCCCTCATCTCAGCAGGTGACGTACGATAGGGTGCTCAGGATATCGGTACTGTGCTCGGCTGCAACTCGATGCAGGAAACAACCTCTCTCACTGGAGGAAATCTAGACATGTCCTGAAAGACATCCTGATACTCTAAGACAACTCTAGTCTCATAAAAAACAGCACTCTGATCCCTCAGCATCACCTACTCGACGTATACCAGAAATGACTCCACATTTTGGTCACCCTGTGAGGTTGCTACTCACAAGCTGACTGTTTTAGTAAAACAGTCGATACTTAACATTGTATGATGATAGCTAATCCATACCAAGAATGATGTCAAAATTTGACATCCGTAACACGATCAACTCGATGACTAACTCAAACTCATCTAGTTTGATAACACATCCCCTACAGATAGAAGGGACACCACCCTTAGAGGAGTAGATACTGGCAACAGAATATCTAAGGAATGTACCACAAGCTGAAATCTATCAACGAAGGCATAAAAGATAAGTGATAAAGCGAATTTCTTAAATCAAACTAGATCCGAACTGAAAAGGAAATCACGAATAAAGCTCCGCTCGTACCCTGATCACACGGTACAACTGAATAGACTCTGCTGGATAATACATATCTGGTCTGTTAGCCCCTAAATCTTCGGATTAACAAGTAGTGCCTCTATTTCCCCACCGCTGGCCAAAATTACGACTCTGAGACTATCGACCGTGATCTCTATCATGCTAGCTTCCTGCTATGTACTGCGACAAGTCTTTCACTCTTTGTTCAATCTTGTTGTGATTGTAACATATTCTCCGAACTCTGTGCTACTTCGACACTCTCAAATCATATTGTGCTCCTTTCTTATATTGTCCTTATTGCTGGGGTAAAATCATTCTCTCGCTGCTAGGTTTCTCTAGATTTCTGCAATAGTCCTCTTGCTATTGTCATTGTCACTATTCTGGATTTTGATTTCTTCCTTCACTACAGGTATATCTCCTCGCTTCACTTAGACTATCTCTTATTGCTTGTTGAAGAAATGACTAAAATTCTCCCAAATAGGTAATAATTGTTGCCCCGTCAAAAATCTGGATGTCGTTGCTATCCTCCAGCGATGTCCTCAATGCTGAATACATCTAACTTCTACTTGGTTCTAAGTCGACGTTCAAGAAATTTTCATACACTCCTTCCCTTAATGGTTGCAAATGAAATTGCTGTGCCTTGAAACTCTGGTGTTCTCATTGTCTGATATCTTTCTTATTCTTTCAGGGTTAAACCTCCTGCTCTGCGGCTCTATCAACAGCTGATTGTGGTGGTGCACTCATTGGTATTGCCTCTTTACTTCCACGATGGGTACAACTGGCGGTAAATCTCTTGAAAGTAGTATTGCTGACGGAAATAGATACACCTCTTGCTCCTCGAGTAATGTAAGATCTTGCTGCTAACGGCACCATGAAATTGATCAAATACTGTGGAGCCTGCTACGGCTCGGCTCTGCATGCCCAGCTCTTCAGGTACGAGTTTTACCTCGACCACGTCCTCGTTTTGATATTTATAATATCAAAAGGAGAGCTTAATTATATATATATATATAATGTATCACAATACGAATTCATAACACATAGTATTCACGCAAATACTTTCAATCAAAATAAAAAAGTTGTCATAAAATAAAAAAAATATTTCTAAAATTTTGAGATATATGCATATATCGTCCTCACTCATTCTAGGAAATTCTTAGCGGACTCTATACATGAATCCTAAGAAACTCAATCCTAGCTCCACAACTTGATATAGGATGATCCTAAGGATACTGCAACTAGAGCTCTGATACCAACTATGACGCCTCTGGGTTCACACAAGGCTGCAGTCCAAGGTGAAACCAAGAATGTCAAACCTGCCATGTACCACACCGTGCAATAACATGTTTCACCATCATAATTACTATCTCTCTAGTAGAGTCAATAATAGGTGTAGGTACAAAAGCAAGTAAATGATAATACAAGAGATAACTGAAGAAATGATAGAGATCAAATTAATATTTTATCATCCAACATACAAAAATACAAGATCAATGTCTAAAATAAATAATCTGGAATCTCAACAAGTCTCAAGTACAAAGTGTCTGAATAAGAGGAAATAAGTCACACAGTCTTTACAACTTCTAGAATAAGTCCCTCAAATGTCTAAACAAAAGTCTACAGTGGAGCTCAAAAGTAAAATATAACTATAATAGACAGCTGAATCACTAAAGTGTATCGCCATCAACTTGCGACTCTCTATGCACCTGGCTCGATACCTGAAATGGGGA
The DNA here is from genome assembly GCF_001876935.1 of Asparagus officinalis. Lineage (NCBI taxonomy): Eukaryota > Viridiplantae > Streptophyta > Magnoliopsida > Asparagales > Asparagaceae > Asparagus > Asparagus officinalis. The sequence continues at coordinate 122,632,830 of NC_033797.1, read as the reverse complement.
GGGACAACGAGCGTCAAAGTGCTAGCGAGCAACATCACAACCAACCCCAAGGGATAGGGCTCGTTGTATACAAAAAATAACAGTTAATATATAAGAGGGTTTTAGTACTTAGGAAATTACAACATGAGCATAGGTACGTCGAGCGAAATAATCCAAACAAGGAAACCCTCATGTATATACCTTGTAGCTCAAATTATAAATCCCTAAATACCAAACCCAAAATCTAATACAGGAACAATAATATAAGGAATACTAACCCATCTCAAAACTTAAATACCATGTCATGTCACAACCCACATAAGTATCATGTCCAGCCTATGTAAGTATAAGTGTCATACTCAAGGTATAAACAGGTGTCCAACGCATGGACCAAAACTAGAAGTAGTGGATGTCCAAGGTATAAACAGGTGTCCAACGCATGGACCAAAACTAGAAGTAGTGGATGTCCAACACATGGACTGCATATAAAAATTTCCCAACACATGGACTAAAAAAATGAATGTCCAACACATGGTCTGAATGTGATAAATGCCCAACACATGGACTGCACATAATAATTGCCAAACACATGGACTAAATGCAATATATGAAAAAATTCATATACACAAATTCCACACGTGTCTCGATGTTCAAAACTAAACTCGTGTCCGTAAGTCATCTCACCTATAGAGATACAAAATAAACATAAATTTCAAATATCAGATATTCGAGGTGACTCCTCGTTCACATAGAAACACGCCATAACAGTAAACATGTCCAAACAGTTTCGATTAAACAGAAACAATCCAAACAGATCCAAACCGAGGAAAACTAGAATTTTCCTCATCAGTCGACTCATGAGTCGACTGGGATCATCGGTCGACTCATTGGTCGACCTGACAGACAGAAGAGAAGAAAAGCTGTAAAATTTCCCGTCAGTCGACTCATTGGTCGACTCATCAGTCGACTTATAAGTCGACTGATACATCGACTGACAGGTCGAGTGACCAGACCAAAATTTTCCAGTTTCGCATATAGTGATTATTTGCAACATCATTACCTCCCAAGCATAAAAATACATGTTCTAACATATATTAAGCAGTATAAAACGACATTTTAATATGTAAAATCATCACCAAAAATCTGAAACATGTATACACATGATTTAAATATTTAAAGACAATAAAACAAAACTTTAATCTCTTATTAAAGTGGTTTCAGATCTAGATCTCTGTATTAAAAATCGTTGGTGAGCTTTTTATAATCTAAAAATTTGATTTCCACATCATATACCATAAAGATCTACTTTTATACACAAAAATAGCGAGTTAGGCTCAATAAAACCGAAATAAAACTTTTATAAAATCCGAATAAAATAGGAGTAGGGCTGGGCGAGATGTTACTCGCCTGAGATGTGCTAAATAACTCCTGGATCCGTAAGAGATCGATCCCCTTCGCTGCACCGCGCCAAAACCCACTGCAAAACCTCCGAAAGTTTCCCCAAAAATCACCAAACATGAAGCTAGGGTTTGAGGGGAGGGGGGGGGGGGGGGCGGGGGGGGGGGGGGCTAGGGTTTTCTCTGAGGTCTGATGAAGATGTGAGGTGTTTTCGGGTAGGAGAGCTTATATAATACGGTCATACTCAAAACAAAACCGAACAGATCCGCAAACTAAAAGAAAAATTGAAAATCAGTCCGTAAGTCGACTCATTGGTCGACTCATAAGTCGACTAAGAAGACGTTTTCCAGATTCGTGCATGTTTTGCTAATTTGCCAAAACCAAATGCACAAAACCCAATATAAATACACTCATATACCTCTAATAACTTGTTATCATGTATATCCATGACCTCAAGTCATTTACCACAATAGAATTATTTATCATCAATAATTTACATATACTTTTAATAAAAATACGGGGTTTTACAGAACAACATAAGGGGAGGTTTACAAGTCTATTCATTTGCTATGCCGCTTGCATAAATGATTTTTTGCATTGATGTAGACCACTTATATTTTTGGATGGTACGTTTCTGAAAGATCGATTCAAAGGTATACTCCTCAACACCGTAGCATACGATGGAAATCAGGGGATATTTTCATTAACCTATTGCATATGTGATCAGAAAAATAACATTATTTGGAAGTGGTTCTTACAAGGTTAGTTCTAACCTGAGTCATGTTAGTTCTATTGGTTCTCATGTTAGTTCTAACTCATTTCTTGTTAACTCTAACATCGTGTATGTTAACTACAACTCTTTATAGGTTTGTGGTCTATTTTATATGAAAGGCCAGATCCATACAACCCTCCATACAAACTAGTTATAATATCAAATACGGATAAGGGGATCGGAGAAGCAGTTAGAGAATTTTTTTTCAGATGCTATACACTCTATGTGTTCTACATCCACTGGTACAAAACGACGTATTCCAGACGGAAAATTCCGTCTGGAATAATTAGAATTCCGTCTAGAAAACATATTCCAGACGAAATTCTGTCTGGAATACGAGTCTAATTTGTTTCCGTCTAGAATACATTATTCTAGACGGAAATTCCGTCTGTAATGTATTCTAGACGGATTTTAGTAGACGGAATAAATTTCCGTCTGGGATAACAATCCCAGACAGAAATTTCCGTCTGGGATAATTATTATCCCAGACGGAAATTTTCGTTTGGGATAACAATCCCAGACGGAAAATTCCGTCTGGGATAATAATTATCCCAGACGGAAATTTCCGTCTGGGATAGTTATGCCAGACGGAAATTTATTCCGTCTGGGATAATTATCCCAGACGGAATCCTATACATGACGACTTTACAACCCAGACGGAAATTTCCGTCTGGGATGTAAAAAATCCGTCTACGATATTGTGTGCAGTTTTCCAGGTTACAAATCTATAAATCCAGCTTTACAATATCTGTAAATCCACTCAAACAACCCTGTAAATCCAGCTTACAAATTAACCAACCACACCAACATGATAATTATCCACAAAACAAGTTAAATAAATCACACAACAAAGTAACACATGTTTTTTCATAAATAAATCACACACCAACATAATACCAACCACATATAAACTTTGTTTTTTCACACAACAAAGTAACACAATGTCAACTTATATATTTGCCACACATACACTTATAAATTTTCCGCACAACTGAATCAACTCACAATGTCAACAAAGTAATACAATGACGGTTTACAAACCGATATCCAAGTCCATTTTCTCCAGAGAAGCTCAAAGAAACACATGCACTATTTTGTTGTACTTAAAACTATCTAAAACAACAAGCATCCATCATCATATTAGATAAAACTCAATTGAAGTTTTAAAATGTGTAAAATCAAGTTCATAAATTTTCCTTATTAATCAATTTTTGCAAAAAGTTCAGGTTACCTATGTCGAAGATGTATCTCCTACTACTGACTACAAGTCAAGAACCTGGCTATTTCGAGCCCACGATTTCACTCTCGCAAACTTCTGGTCACCATTCTTAGTAAATGCCAATGAAGCTGAGCCCAACGGTGATCCTCTCAATGGTGTCTACAACCTCTATCTTGACGAACCAGATAAGAACCCTCTCAAAGCCTTGTTACACACGCGCGCGCGCACATACACACCCTCAAACGCATAGACTAATAGATAGATAGATATATATTGAGATTGAAGTTGAGTGTGCTTAGGAGTTTCACTTGTTTAACTTATCAATGTGCCAACTGTCATGATAATTATAAGAGTTGAATGAAAAGTGTATTATGGAGTTACTCAGTGATTGATTGTTGAGCATCTACATTTTCTGTCTACATCTTTGTCCATAAACTCTATTTGTTTTATTGCTTCTCTCATCTGTCTTTTCTTTCTGATGCTACCTCCCTACATTTGACACGCTTAACTTCCTGCTCGTAATTTATATTAGAAGTCTAATGGAAGCGAAAGAAATAGGATGAAAGCAAGGAAGAGGAACCAGAGTATCTCTGGAGCAGCAGAATGTTCACTAGTGGAAAATAGCTATTTAACGACGGATAAATAGCGACGGAATTTTCCGTCGCTATAAAAAGGGTTATAGCGACGGAATTTTCCGTCGCTATTAATCCGTCGTTAAATATATATTACCGACGGATATTTCGGTTTTAGCGACGAATAATTTCCGTCGCTAATACTTATAGCCACGGATTATTAGCGACGGAAATTTCCGTCGCTAAAGTAGTTATTAGCGACGGAAATTTGGGCGCGGGCGCCCAAAAATTTTGGGCTGCCCGCGCCCGTAAAAGACCCCCTTTCCCCCCCCCATCGCAGCCGATTTCCCCCCTCTCCTCCTTTCCCCTCCCCCCCACCCTAGATCGATCCCCCTCTCTCCACCGCCGCCGCCGGATATCCGCCGCCGCCGTTCTTCCGCCACCGCAGGCGTCCCTCTCTCTAGCCTCAGGTAACCCTCTCTCCTCCCCCCTCAATCTCTCTCTCTCTCTCCTTGTCAATCTCCCCCCCTCAATCTCTCTCTCTCTCTCCTTGTTGCATGAATAACTTGGTAATTGAAGCCCCCAACTATTTAATCTTGAAAAAAACCAAATTTTTGGGTCTGGGCTTTGAATGGTGATCGAATTTTTACTGTTCATGGACGAATTTTTTTTTTGACTGGTGGCTGAAATTTGGCCGAATTCCATTCTTGTCTTTGCTTTAATCTCGAATCTGACCACGATTTCTAACTCCTCTTTCTTTCTTGAACCTGACAGGAAATAACCCTCTTTGGTATTTGACGAGCTTCGAGCTCCCTCCTTGATCGCTTCATCGACTCCAGGTGAAAATCGCCCTTGAACCCTTCATTAACTTGTCTTTGTAACCTCGCATGTAGACATGGCTGAGACCTTAGTTTCCTATCTGAATATTTGTATACGGGATGAATCGAAGCCAAAAGCTTGTTAACTTGGATTTGGTTACGGCAGAATTTTGTATAACTCTTGGTTGATGCTTGACGACTTGGATCCGAACTTGTATATTGACTGAATTTGTATGTAGTCGAGTGATTTAGTTATGAACTTGGCATGGTTGGTACTTGTATATGATTCAGATTCGAACTTGCATATAACCGAGCTCTTGTATATGATCGAATTCATATGTAACTGAATAAGGAGAGGGTTAGGGTTAGGGTTCGGTGAGGGTTAGGGTTAGGGTTAGGGTTAGGTGAGGGTGGGGGTTAGATGTTATGGTTAGGGTTAGGCGAGGTTTAGGGTTAGGGTTCGGTTAGGGTTAGGGTTAGGCGAGGGTTAGGGTTAGGGTTTGGGTTAGGATTAGGGTTAGAGGAGGGTTAGGTGAGGGTGGAGGTGATGTTGAGGGTGAGGGTTAGGGTTAGGGTTAGGTGAGGGTGGGGGTTAGATGTTATGGTTAGGGTTAGGCGAGGTTTAGGGTTAGGGTTAGGGTTCGGTTAAGGTTAGGGTTAGGATTAGGCGAGGGTTAGGGTTAGGGTTAGGGTTAGGGTTAGGATTAGGGTTAGAGGAGGGTTAGGTGAGGGTGGAGGTGATGTTGAGGGTGAGGGTTAGGGTTAGGGTTAGGTGATCGAGGGTGAGGTGAGTGTTAGGTGATCGAGGGTGGGGTGAGGGTGAGGGGTGATCGAGGGTGAGGGTTAGGGTTCGGTGAGGGTTAGGGTTAGGGTTAGGCGAGGGTTAGGGTTAGGGTTAGGGTTCGATTAGGGTTAGGGTTTGGGTTTGGGTTAGGATTAGGGTTAGAGGAGGGTTAGGTGAGGGTGGAGGTGATGTTGAGGGTGAGGGTTAGGGTTAGGGTTAGGTGATCGAGGGTGAGGTGAGTGTTAGGTGATCGAGGGTGGGGTGAGGGTGAGGGGTGATCGAGGGTGAGGGTTAGGGTTCGGTGAGGGTTAGGGTTAGGGTTAGGCGAGGGTTAGGGTTAGGGTTAGGGTTCGATTAGGGTTAGGGTTTGGGTTTGGGTTAGGATTAGGGTTAGAGGAGGGTTAGGTGAGGGTGGAGGTGATGTTGAGGGTGAGGGTTAGGGTTAGGGTTAGGTGATCGAGGGTGAGGTGAGTGTTAGGTGATCGAGGGTGGGGTGAGGGTGAGGGGTGATCGAGGGTGAGGGTTAGGGTTCGGTGAGGGTTAGGGTTAGGGTTAGGCGAGGGTTAGGGTTAGGGTTAGGGTTCGATTAGGGTTAGGTTCGATTTAGGTTAAAGGTTGAAGGTAGGGGTGAATATTTAAGGCGAGCGGAAATATTCCGTGCCGCTAAATAAACATGGAAGCTTATAGCGAGCAGAATTTCCGTCGCTATTTAACCGTAGGCAAATAAACTTTTAATAGCGACGGAAAATGATATTTTTAGCGCTAAACATTTCGGCGGCTAAAATATTAGCAGGACTAAACATTTCCTTTCGAACCCCTCATCCCCGAAACCCAGCACTTTCGTCTTCCGGCGGATCTCCACCCGGCGCAGGCCGCGCCCCTTTCGCGCCCCCTCTCCGAAACGCCCCCCTCTCTCCTCCCTTTCCTCGCCTTTCGCCCCCCCTCTCGCCGAAACCCCCCCCGTCCTCTTGCCGGCCCCGATTTTCTCGCAGCCGCCCGCGCCCCCTCTCTCTTTCCGTTGCGATTAGGGTTAGGGTTATGGTTAGGGTTAGGGTTAGGGTTTAGGGGATGGGTGAAGGCGGGGGGTGGGGTGGGTTAGGGTTAGGGTTTAGGGTTAGGGGAAAAAAACAGATGAAAAGAGAAAAAGAAAGAGCGCGAGGAAGGAAACAAGGGTGAAGGTGAGGTGAGGGTTAGGGTTAGGGTTAGAGATCGAGTGAGGTGAGGTCGAGGGTGGGGGGTGGGGTGAGGGTGAGGTTTGAGGGTTAAGGTTAGGGTTAGGGTTAGGGGAGGGTGAAGGTGAGGGTGAGGTGAGGCTAGGTGATGGTGAGGTTGAGGGTTAGGGTAGGGTTAAGGGTTAGGGTTTTAGGGGAGGGTGAAGTGAGGGTGAGGTGAGGGTTAGGTGATGGTGAGGTTGAGGGTTAGGGTTAGGGTAGGTTAGGGTGAGGGTGAGGGTGGGGTGGGGTGAGGCTGAGGAATAAGGGTTAGGCGTAACTATTATTACGAGGGGTGTAAGGAATTCACAGCCAGTTTTATATCGACTCTACCCTTCTGATGCTCAGGAGGCATATAGGAGAACGATTTTTGGCGGATCAGGTAATATATATATATATATATATATATATATATAATATATATATATATAATATAATATATATATTATATATATATATAATATATATATATATATATATATATATAATATATATATATATAATATATATATATTTATTATAATTACTTTTTTAAATTAAATGAATTACATATATTTAATTCTTCACTTAGTTATGATAATGCCATGTGACTAAATGATATGCACACACATCAGATACGAGCAACTTTTACATACAACCCTAAGCTCTAACCCTAAGCAGCAAGACCAAAATACATACCGTATAATATTTATTATGTGATGGTGGTGTTGAATGGTGCGTGCGTGCGTATCTTGAATGATAGTATTGGTGGTGAATTGGTTAGTTTGGTCATGGTTGTGTTGTTGTGGTGGGGGCGTGCGTGCGTAATGGTTAGTTTATGTGATCGGCTTGGTGGGTTGATTTGGTCATCGGTGGGGGAGGGAAAGGAGTGTGGATTTGGTGGTGGCGGTGATTGTAGGGGGGAGGGGTGGGGGTGGGGTGTGTGGAGTGTGGTGCATAGCGTGTAAATGTGTGTGTGGCATGCGTGGCGTTGCATGCACGCGTGGCAGTGCATGCTGCAATGCGTATAATATTTTTATGTGATGGTGGTGTTGATGGTGGCGTGCATGCGTAGTTGGGGATGATAGTATTGGTTGGTGAATTGGTTAGTTCGTCGTGGTGTTGTTGTTGTTGGTGCGTGCGTGTGCTGCGTATGGTTTGGTTTATGTGATGCATTGGGGGTGATTTGGTCATAGGTGGGGTGAGGGGAAGGAGTGTGGATATTGGTGGTGGTGGTGATGTAGGGTGAGGGGGAGGGGGTGGGGGTGTGGAGTGTGGTGCATGCGTGCATGCGTGCACGCGTGTATGTGTGCGTGCGTGCGTATACGAGTATGTGCATGTACACGTATGAGCATGTACGCGTACATGCGCATATGGTGAGAAATTGTGCGTGTACGCGTATTGTTGTAAAAATTATGCGTGCATGCGTTGTTAGGGTGTGTGTATGCGTTGTTGTAAAAATTGTGTGTGCGTGCGTATAATACATAAGAATATGCCATGATACTCTCTTATTGCTATACTTGAATGTCATGCCATGTTGTTAACGTTTGATTTATAATGCATGCGTTGTTAGGGTGTGTGTATGCGTTGTTGTAAAAATTGTGTGTGCGTGCGTATAATACATAAGAATATGCCATGATACTCTCTTATTGCTATACTTGAATGTCATGCCATGTTGTTAACGTTTGATTTATAATTGCAGGCCGGGACTTCTAGACAAGGTGGAGCTGGTGATGAGGATGATGATCAAGAGGACTGATTTGTTTTTTTACCTTTGAAAACAATGAATGAGTGTGTTGTATAAACAATACTTATCATGGTGTGTACTGTATAAATAACGCTTACTATGTTGGGATATTTTAATTAAATTATGTGTTATATATGTGTGAGAATGAATATTATACTGCTGATTGAACAGGATTTTAAATTTATTATATTATTGTACAGGTTTTTTCAATTTTCAAATTATTTTTTAAAAAAATATTGGAAGCTTTTAGCAACGGATTATCCGTCGCTAAATACACTTTTAGCGACGGAAAATAGATAATATTAACGACGGATTTTCCGTCGCTAAAGTTAATAGCGACGGAATATTCGTTTTTTTTATTTTTTTATTTTTTCAAAAATAGTAATTAGCGACGGATTTTCCGTCGCTAATAGTTATTAGCGACGGATTTTCCGTCGCTAATATTTATTAGCGACGGCTTTTCCGTAGCTAAAAGATTTTTTAGCTACGGAAAATCCGTCGCTAACGTTTTTTTAATTTTTTAAATAAAGTATTAGCGACGGATTTTCCGTAGCTAATATTTCGTCGCTAAAATTTAGCGACGGAATATCCGTCGCTAAAACAAATTTCAGCTACCCTCACTATACGGACGATCTTTTAGCGACGGAATTTTATATTTTCCGTCGCTAAAGTTTTTAGCGACGGATTTTCGACTTTTAGCGACGGATTTGTCCGTCGCTAAAAGTTATGTTTCCAGCAGTGGTTTTGATCCGTCGTTTTTGTTAACTCTTCTTTTCCTTTTTGTCTATGCGCTTAAACTTGAATGCTTGCTTTTATTTCAGGGCACTCTTACTGCAATTAGGGACTGGTTTAGAGATTACAAGATTCTAGATGGAAAGCCTGCCAACAAATTTGGTCTTGGCAACAAGGCAGCTGACAAGGTAAGCCTGCCAACATGTTGGACATTCCTGAAGGTCTTTATTATCCTTGTAGTAGAGAATACAATCATTGGGACACGCATCAATCTTATTGTAATCAAGCCCCAAATCAGAAACTATTTGCTTTGCCGCATAAGTTGTTTTAGGAATGCTACGCTCTCCTCCTGGAACTACCTTCCGTAGTAAATCAAGAAGCATTTCGAAATGAGTATTTGCCATTCCACTGAGGCTCTTAATATGTAAGAGCTCTAACATAAATGAAAATCTGGAGTACTCGGTGCAACCCTCATACAAATCCTTTTCACTATCCTCTAGTAGTTTCATTATACGATCCAAGTCCTCAGGAGCATGAGCGTCTTGGACATCAACTATGATATCATCTTCATTGTCATTGTTAATATCATATTCGGTATGGTCAGGTCCGATATCAGTCTGTAAATTTACGTCTGTATCATCTATCCTGACATCATGACTGGTATCGACATGCACATCCGGGACTTCATCTTCGGTACCACCTTCCCCGTGATAGGACCAATATTTATATTCCTCGTAAAAACCAGAGTTTGCTAAGTGACTTCGTATCTCATCTTTATTTTTCAGCTTCATATTCTTACACCTATAACAGGGGCAGTACATTGCACCGCTACTTAAATTTTTTGGGTTCATTTCGGCATACTTCATGAAGGCTTCACATCCATCCCTATAACGTTGATCACGAAACCGTTCAATCCTAGGGATATCTATCCATGACTTGTCAGGAATTTTCCTCATCTGTAGGTAATATATATTTAGAAACTCTATTTGAGAATAGATAGTATACCCATAAAATTTTAAACTATTCAAAACATACGTTGGTGCATTTAAGTATCAGCATTAAGGTATGGTTGAAACTTATTAAGGTATGGAGACTAATTAGCACACTCTAACGGCTGTCATAGGAAGGCTTCTATCCATTAAGAATATAATAGTGCTTACATCCAACTTCATATACTTTGTATGATTTCATTTCTTAAAAATTTCGGCAGCAACGCAAAACAACATACGCTTATTGTACACGGAGAACAACAGGTATGGGCTGCCAAAATTTTTAAGAAATGAAATCATACAAAGTATACAAAGTTGGATGTATGCACTACTATATTCCTAACCCGTCCGAGAAGGACAGATCCAATAATTACAAATTTCTATACCAATTCATTTCTATTATAATATAAAGTGAACGATCAATTTCGAGTAGGAAAATTTACCTCTTACCCAAATTTGACTCGTCCATCTTATATTATAACCTCAAAGATTTGGCTGTAATTATTGGACGGGAATCTAGGGTTAACGTTGTATTTGTTACCTAAATTTGATATATAACACATTATTATATAATATTGCGTTATATAGCACTCTATTTTTTGAAAATTTTTTCTTCCATAACTCACACATTTTCACCATAATACACAACAAATAGTTAGATATAGTGGAAATGATCCACTTCATATGGGGGCAAGCATCGATGTAAGTGGGATACAAAGAATTTGTCAGTGTAGGTTTATACATATGATACATGTTTTCTCTATGGACGTCAAATGCAATTAAATCATTTAAGTGGGATACAAAGAAAGTCTCATACGCAAAAAAAGTTAAAAAGACTTTTGTTCTTGGCTTATGAAAATCGAATTTATCTACTCTCCATTTCAGTGAATAAGAGGAACAAGAAACTAAATGCACCATCTCATTCTTATCTACGTTGCTATGAGACTGGGAGTATGCAGTGTAAGAATTAACAAGCCAAGGTTTACTATTATGAAAACTATATAGGACTCCGAACGATGAGCACAAATCAATTGAGAAGAAAACAGTATAAATCGCAGTGGGATTCGAACCAACGACCTTTAGATCCGAAGGAAGGAGGCGACGACGATGCTCGCGGACGAGAGAGGAGGCGACGACGAAATCTTGGAGTTCCGGTTCCTGCGATTCGGTCAACGACGACGTCGGGAGGGAGGCGACGACGAGGACGGGAGGGAGGCGAATTAGAGGCCAGATCTGGGGATTTAGGGGATTTAGGGATTTAGGGGATGAAATGGAATTAGAGGCCAGATCTGGGGATTTTTCTCAATAAAAGGTACCAAATATCCTAGACGGAAATTTCCGTCTAGGATACATTCTAGACGGAAAATTTCATCTAGGATATTTCAAAAATTTCAAAAAAATTTAACCATATTATTTCCGTCTGCAATACTATTCTAGATGGAAATTTTCGTCTAGAATATTATATTATAGACGGAAATTTCTTGACGGATTTTTTCCGTCTAGTATAGTTTATCCCAGACGGAAAATTTCCCGTCTGGGATATTCCGTCTGGGATACTCGTATTTTTACTAGTGATCTAGTTGAGAATTTCAAGACAAAATTGAAGGACTTGGGACTAAAGGCAAAGACTACTCAAATTTTGGGGAATCTGTTGCAATCTGCTTGTTACAAATATACTAAAGAAGAATAGAATGATTATATGGGCGACATTAGACTGATTGACGAAAGAGCCTATAATATTGTAATGAACTGTGCTCCAGAGAACCAGACAAATGCGTTTTTTTCTGGAATTAGGTAAGTTATAAGCTAATACATTTCTTATTTCAATTAAGTTGTTTGCTTAATGAAATTAGACATGAACGCCTACTCAGTGGAACTAACAAGAAATTATGATGAATTCCCTATTATGTTTCAGATATGGTCACTTTACATCAAATGTTACAGAGTTATTCAACAAGTGGATACATGAGCTAGACTTCTACGGATACTACAACTGGTAGAGCACATACGTAAACATATTATGGTTCGCATGCATGAGCGACGAGTCATGGCTGAAAATTAGAATTAATTTCTTTGTCCTAAAGCTGAGCTTGTCCTCAAAGAGAGCATGGAAAATGGGCATCCATTGGATGCGTGTCAATCCCATGGAGGATTATTTGAGGTACAATCCTATAGAACTTGTTAAGTGGATCTTGACCAAAAAATATGCGCGTGCCGTGCGTGGGATGTAACTCGTATCCCTTGCAAACATGCATGCACAATCATTATGTTTATGAAAAGGGATGTTTATCAATTCTATGACTGGTTTATGATGGTTGAAGCTTTTAAAAAGAGCTACAAGCTCATTCTCTACCTCATTCCTGATTATGAGAAGCGTAGTGCGTCACGTGATGAGATACAGATCCTATCACTGCTAACAACAAAAAAGAAAGAGAGAAACAAAACTAGGTGTATCAACAACATAACTGTTTACACCCGGCCACTTAAATGCTCTCGATGTCATATGGAAGATCATAACTGTAAAACATGTAACGAACCCATTGCTGATTAAGTGTTTAGTATGTTGTTAATTGTTTTGCTTGCATATTTACAAACTACTACGATTTGTTCAATATTGTTTATTTACAAACTACTACATTTTGTTTAATGTTGTAAGTATTTTCATGTTAAATGAGAACTAACACCATCTCCACTAGATGAAATATTATAAGTATTAGAACTAACACGAAATCAGCTAAAGCTAATACGAGAACCACTAGAACTAACATGAGCTACAGTAGAACTAACATGGCCACTAGAACCAACACTTATATTAGAACCAACAAGAGTTGGAAGTAGAACTAACATGAAATCAACTAGAGCTAACACAAGAACCACTAGGACTAACATGAGCTGCAGTAGAACTAACATAGCTACTAGAATCAACACTTCTAGCAGAACTAACTCTAGTTAGAAGTAGAACTAGCACGAAATCAGCTAGAGCTAACACGAGAGCCACTAAAATTAACATGATCTGCAGTAGAACTAACATAGCCACTAGAACCAATACTTATATTAGAATCAACATGAGTTAGAGATAGAACTAACATGAAATTAGCTAGAGCTAACACGAGAATCACTAAAACTAACATGAGCTGCAATAGAACTAACATAGCCACTAGAACCAACACTTATATTAGAACCAACACGAGTTAGAGGTAGTACTAATATGAAATCAGTTAGAGCTAATATGAGAACCACTAGAACTAATATGAGCTGCAGTAGAACTAACATAGCTACAAGAACCAGCACTTCTAGCAGAACCAACACGAGTTGGAGGTAGAACTAACACGAAATCAGCTAGAGCTAACACGAGAACCACTAGAACTAATATGAGCTACAGTAGAATTAACATAGCTAGTAGAACCAACACTGATATTAGAACCAACACGAGTTGGAAGTAGAACCAGCACGAAGTCAGCTAGAGCTAACACGAGAACCACTAGAACTAACATGAGCTGCAGTAGAACTAACATAGCCACTAGAACCAATACTTATATTAGAATCAACACGAGTTGGAAGTAGAACTAACATGAAATCAGCTAGAGTTAACACGAGAACCACTAGAACTAACATGAGTTGTAGTAGAACTAACATAGCCACTAGAACCAACACTTCTAGCAGAACTAACTCTAGTTGGAAGTAAAACAAACAGAAATTAGCTAGAGCTAAGATGAGAACTATTAGAACTAACATGAGTTACAGTAGAACTAACATAGCCACTAAAACCAACACTTATATTAGAACCAACACTTATATTAGAACCAACACGAGTTGGAAGTAGAACCAACATGAGTTCGTGGCTCCCTTCAGATTTGCCTTTATGAGGGTGGTAGAGGTGTATTTATAGGCTTTAAATGCCGTGTTTATGGATATGAATGCCGTGTTTGTGGATAGGGTCAAAGAGCAACCGTTATTATCCGTTTAGGTGGGTTTTTGATTGTGTAATAGCTTCCACATGTTTAAGATAACCCCACATGTTTATGGGTGACCCTAAGGAGTTCTAGAAGCTAATCTTATCAGAAAACACGTCGGGAGCTGACCTGGTCGTGAGTCACTTCGACTATCTCGCACATGTCTGAGACAACTTGGATTGTCTCGGGTATTTTGGTCTTAACTCTTTCATCCAACTTTCAGAATAAGATGATTCAAGATGAGTTGGAAAGGTGACAAAGAGACCTACAACTTTTATCTTTTAAGATTCTTCAGATTCGAATCGTATCATGGCCAAAATATGTGAGACATAATTGGTATCTCGTAGGTGCGAAACAGTCTGTATTATCTCGGGTATTTTGGCTCTAACTCCCTCGTCCAACCTCGGAATAAAGTGATCCAAGGTGCATTAGAAAGCTCACGAAAATCTCTACAACCTCCCATGAGTGAGACATCTATGGGATGAGTAAGACATGAGTAGTGCTTACTCTTTTGTAACCCCAGGTCGAATCGCTTCTTCGTTATTGTACCATCCTGTTGATTTGTATGCTTTATCAACTTACTTTGTACATTTGTTAGCTTCTCTATGATATCAGATAATTCTCCTTGATTTGGATAATGATATTCATCATCTTCTCTCTGTCTCGAGCCGTGTGCGGGAATCCGCGGATAATTTTTTGATGCCTACATATACCCCCTCCAAAGTGTTTCAGTCTCATTTCTTTTATAGAAGAGTCTAAAATACTTTGGATGTAATCGGTCCAACCTTCAATTGGTGAAAAAGGACCTTTAGTTGGCTTTGATTCTTGACTTCTTTGATTTTCGGTCTATTCAATATTTTGACGAATAACTAAAATTCCTCCGGCACTGCGTTTATCGTCTGGCCATTGTTGATGTCTCGAATCGAAACTGATGAGTTGGTTTTAGCTCGTATCATTGAGTTGACTTTAAACTGACTATCTTCATCGAAAATTCATATTTGAACTTTTGAGTTGATCGAAGGCCATGCGTTAACTGTTATTGCCACGCGTTGACCGACGTTGACCTAGGACTACACGTTGACCGACGTTGACCTTAGGGTTTTGCATTGATCGGCGTTGACTTTAGGGTTTTGCATTGACCGGTATTAACTTTTTATCACAACGCATTAACCGGCATTGACCGGTGTCTACACAGTTTATGCTCTTAAGGCGTTGGAGCGTGGCGGTCCCAAATGTTAGGGCTGCAAGACTAACTGTTAAAGATGATTCATCTGTATGAATGGATCTTATCCTGAATTTGTCGGATCCTTGAGTCACGAGACCAATTAATGGAGCTAGTGCATCAATGACTATCACATTTATATAATTTTTGACAAATTCTTTGCCATCAACAGGTTTGATTAGCCTTTACCGACTACCGTTTGAGTCGGGCTAGCATGCAGATTGTTCAAATCCGTTATGCACGTAACGTTATGTTAAAAGAGTCAACTCTTTTAGTGCTACGATATTAAATACGTAGACATCATATTTTTTTATAGGAAAAGACTAAACGGCAACTTGTATTAGACGTAGACTTAGGATTTTTAGCAAATCCTCAGCCTTTAACAAATTTGGCTTGCCTTTACCGATTACCGTTTGAATCGGGCTTGCATGCGGATTGTTTAAGTCCGTTCCGCATGTGACGTTATGCTAAGAGAGTTAACTCTCTTAGTGCTACGATATTGAATACGTAGACTTCATCTTTCTCACGGGAATAGACTACCCGTCAACGCGTGTTAGGCACTGACTTATCTCTACTTAGGCTTCGGGATAAAAGTCCCCAGACTTGGATTCTGGTATCTTCTTTAATCAGTGAAAGACTAAACCGGCAATGTGTATTAGACGCTGACTTATCCCTACTTAGGATTCGGGATAAAATTCCCCGCGCGTGTAAGGTGCGGATTTTGGGAGTTAAAAAATAGTATCTTCTCTTGGGGCAAAGACAAACCCGATGCTGGAGAGGAAGAATTTTATATTCTATCTCCAGTTACAAAGGAAACTCAAAGTGGGATCTCCACTTCAAGAATCTGAAGAGTGAAACTAAGAGTGAGATCTTCACTCCGAGAATCAAAAAGATTCAGATAATCCTAACTGTCGGAAGGTTTAATTATCAAACTAAAGGTGAATTTTTTATTTATCGAGAGTGAATTGTGGTTTTGTCCCTAATGTTGGCCTTCTTGTTTTGATGATGTTTAACAAACAATTTACTTTTAATGTTGTTTATTTAGTGTTTGTATTTCTATTTATTGTAGACAAGCAACATGTTAGAGGATGGATGGAATTGTGCATTCACGATCATATCAAATGGAGGTTGGCGGAATTGTGGAGTGAAGCCTATACAATTCAAATTAAAGATCCAATTACAAGCTTCATCTGTAAGTTTACCAAGTTGAGATATAATGAAGATCAAAATCAAGCTTGGGTAATTTAGTTTAGGTGTTATATTATGTGTGTTAAGTACGTTAAGCTCAATATCATATACACACACATTTTATTGGTTTCTTTGTATATATATGTAGTCATATATATATGTATATACAACACAAGTTTTGGCTTCCATATTTATAAATATGAAATTACATATTTCATATTTATTATTGTGATTTGGTTTAATTTCTTAAATATGAAACAAATATATTTTCATATACATACTTATATATTTCATTTTCTATTGTATTTATGAAAATATTATTTTCTTAGTTTATAGACTTAACAATAATCATATACATCTTTTATTAAGTCCACAAAATCATTTTGTAATGATTCAAAACATGGTTAAGCTAAAGTGTCAAAACTCATGTGTTTACATTTTCATGTTTTGGACTATTTTGTAAAATAATGATATTTTTTACTTGGGAGGTCCTTTCTAAAAACTAGTTTTTGTAACATGTTTATTATTATGTCTACAATCATTTCCCAAAGTTTTATAATTTTTGGAATTTATTTGATATTTTTAAACAGGGTTTTAAGGTTATAAAAACTGTTTTTAAAACCTGTTCAAGTCATATATCAGTTTGCGGTCGACCACCATGGTTGATCGCCCTGAGTTCAGAAACTCAGTATGATTTTTGTTGGCTCGTGGTCGACTGTGGTGGTCGACCGTATGCAGTCCAGAGAATTGTGCGGTCGACCGCCACGATCGACCGTCTGTTTTCCAGAGCCTCTTTTTTGCCTTTTTGCTGCTCGCGGTCGACCGCTGAACAGTCAAATCTGCTCCAACGGCTATTTCCTGCAGCTGTTGTTTGGGGGTTTTTGGTCTTTTGTTTGGAGTTTTTGGCTGAGGTTTTGGGAGGCTATAAATACCCCATTGATCTCAGTTCTCTCTACAACTAAGAGAGTGTTTTTAAAATAAGTTTAAAGAGTTTTAAATAAGGGTTTAAGTTTGGTTTAAGTTTGTTTAAGAAGCTTTTAAGCATTTGGAAGTTTGAGTTTGTGAAATCAATTTCACAAGAGCTTGAGGAGATCATCTATTGGTGTTTGGGCATCCAACTATTCTCCCTCTACCTCTTGATCTATTGAGAAGTTTTCTAAACTCTATTTCTAGCTTTACATTTATTTATTTGATTATCATTTTATTAAAGCTAGTTTTATATTGAGTTTAGTTGATTTGATTTCACTCATTGTTTGCACACACCTATTTGAGCTTATTGTATTTGCATACATTGTATATTTGGATTGGTGAGAGTTGTAACAATTGAGTGTGAGCTTTTATTGTGTTCTCATCCATATTAGAGAACAATCATTTATTGTAATTGTGCTTATTGTGAGAATCACTTTGTAATACACTTGTACACCGAGAGAAGTGTGTGGCGAGAGTCGGGGATCGTCCCAAGAGGAGTGGCGTCGGTTGACGAACCTAGGGAGAGGTTGTATCCGAGTACTTAAGGGAGACACGTCTAGTTCTAACACTTGAGAGGGTGTAGAGTGGGATTGCAAGAGTGTGTGAGTTGTAGAGTTTTCGGTAAACTAGAAAATCATATTGTGAAGTGTAAACGTTGTTCGGGTAAATGTAGAAAACCCAGTTGTGATAGTGGAGCTCTCCTCGAGGTGATGAGCGGAGACGTAGGTCGTGGGGACCGAACTCCATAATTATATCGTTTGTTTATGATTGCATTGGTGCACTTACTTTTATGTTCATATCTTATATCGCCTTTGTATATTGCTTGTTGATTATATTACCCACTATCTAGTTTAGATTATTTACCCTTGTGTTTATATATCCTTGCATATATCCCATAGTATATCTCATTGTTAGGATATTTACCTTTGTTCATATTGCTTATTCTTGCTTGTAACATATTGCATATCTCTTTTGTAAGAATAATTTGTTAATTAGTTTTAATTGGCATAAAATCAGATTAGATTAGCATAAGACCCTAATCACCCCCCTCTAAGGTCTAACACCTAACTATAGGAAGGTTTGACCAAGCAGGAGTTTGAGGTGACCCTAACTATAGGAATGTTTGATCACTCGATTTGAAAGTGGACCTCTTATTCATAGAAGAAATCAAGAGGAGATTTTAACTTTGGACCTAACTGTAGGAAGGTTTGACCAAGTGGGAGTAAAAGTATAAATCACAGTGGGAGTGTTGACTTGTACGAATCACTCAATGGAGGTTTTCGATGTCAAATGATGAGATCTTGATACAAAGGGGATTTGACAATCACAATAGACCGTTCGAATTAAAATTTCTAGTGCTATGTTACGACTTTAACAGCGAGAGTTTAGTGTTTATCACTTTATTTGTAATGACCGGGTTACCCTAAGAATATTACATGTAACATTCTTCCGGGAACTTCTCATTACATGAATTATCCACCCCCAGCTTTCTTTGCGAAACTGGGTCCAATGAGGAGCACATTGTCCTCAGTCGCATGATCGGGTTATCCTTAAGAATATTATATGTAATACTCTACAGGAACTTCCCGTCAAAGGTAAGAAACAGTTTAGACTCATATACCTGTTGGAGTATGTAGGGAGCGGTTTAACCTCATGCACCTGTTGGAGGGTTGAAAAGTAGTTTATACTCGTATACTCTTCGGAGTGTCAGAGAGAAGTAGTTTATACTCTTATACTTATCGGAGTGTGGCGACACAGATTAATTTAGCGTTATGACGCCTGCTTCAACCAAGATTTGGATGCTATTCTTGAGGGTGAAACAAACCTTGATGGGATGAATGATCCTCTTTTGGTACGCACAGTACTTTGGATCCAAAGGTATTATTCACTTCCTCCTGATTTGTGATAGGTGGCGGCTTGATCTTGTTGTTTTCAAGGAGGGACTCAAAAATGTCCGGAACATCTTCGTCTTTGAAGGAGTACTTTTTTTGGAGTCTCAGATCCGAAGTATTTTGTTGTCTCAGGGGTTGCTGTTGTGACGTCTGATTAACATCAATAGCTGGTACAGGTGCCTTCCTTTTACCATGAAAAGAGAAGTTTGATTTTGGAGGGTTGGCCGTCGGTTGGCTTCTCTCGGCTTTCTTCTTTCTGAGGAAGCGTTCGGCTTGCTCTCTGCACACCTTCAACTCTTTCCAAATCTTAGATGATGCTACTCCCATAACTTTCAAGATATCAATGGACATGTTGTTATGATAGGTTTGGAGGATGAAGTCCTCTGTGACCAGATCTTAGAAATTCATTGCCTTATTCCGGAAGCGCTTGACAAAATCGTCGACTGTCTCTTTGTCTTCCTATTTTTCCTTAAAGAGCGTTCTGATTAATACCTTGGTGTCATCATCAAAGAAATTGCTAAAGAATAAGCTTTCCATATCGTCCTAGCTATTGATGCTTTCAGGCTTAAGACGACGGTACCAATCGAAGGCAGACCTACGAAGGGTGCTAACGAATAACCGAACTATCAAGGCTTCATTACCGGAGATCATGCCCAAGTGGGACTTGAGTAGATCAGATGCTGAGTGGGTGAGCCTTTCCCATAGAATAGCGTGAAGTTGATCAGGTTGAACTTTGCCGGATACTAGATCGACTCCCACTCTCTTGGGTAAGGATACAGAATACCGATCTTCTTCATTTTTCGAGAAGACATCAGAGCATTGATTTTGCTCTCGAGGTCTTTCACCTTTTCGTCCTCGTCTGCATCATACTTTGGACGATTTCTAAAAGGAACAACACAGCCATCCTCGGCATTGTCATCTTTGATAGGACCACCCCCAGCATCGTTGTCATCAGTAGGGCTATCCCTAGCGTTTTGATTAACAGGAGGATCATCAGCATTGAGGTGTTCATCCATATCTGAATCTCTACCTGCTTAGTTAACATTGTTGCGATGACTAGATTCACCAATCTGGTTGGACAGAGCTTGAAGCTGTTGGTTACGTTCTTCCTTCATCCGCCGTATAGTCATTTCCATTTCAATTTTGAATGATTCTTTCTGCTTGGCTAGAGCATCCTCAAGAAATTTGGCAATTTGCTCGGTGTTGATCATAAACACTTCCCGAGCTTGTCCTATTCTATAATTTATGTCATCGGAGGCGATTGCGGAGCAAGTATCTGAAAGTTCATATTTTGAAGACAGTCCTTTGTGCATTCTTGGGTCAACCCTATGTTTGATTGCTTCTAGTTGGAGCCAAGACATCCGTTGGGTTATTCCTGAATTGACTTTTCTTCCCGAAGAAAAGTCAGGATTAGAGCCGTTTGAAGTAATCGCAGACTTTCCTCTATCAACCATGTTGATAGTCACTTTAGGGAATTCGTTATCTTGACCGGTTGACTTTCTTTTACAGAAACGCCTTGACTTACCCCCTGCCAACCATGGTTTCAACACTTTAGGGGAAAGCCTTTGGAATACGGAGACCCTCTGTGGAGCAGTCTTAGGGCAGCTACATTCTAATAATACTGTCCGGATAAGTTTGGCGCACGGATAGTGAAAGTCCGTCTCCCAGGTATCTCTCTTTAGAGATTTGTTCGTACCCCCAGCTTGATAGTATAACTCATCAGCGTGATGACCGGAGCAATCTATCATGTGTTGGCATGACTTCTCAGGTATAACGTCATCGTCTCACAAACACGTTTCATTCTGAGAATTTGCTGTCTTATTGGCGTTTGCAGGAGTCACACGTTTAGAATCACACTTTTGTGAGGGTGAAACCCTAACGGGCTCCTGGCCTTTTGTACACACCCCTAAGCAGGTGGTCACAGGAATCAGCTTGTTAGGAGGTCGCGTACGACCCCCAGTCTGGATGGTTGCTCAGGGTTCCTTTACTGGGCCCAAGCATTCTCTAACGGGAACCTTGCCTCGATCTTCGTACAGAGGACGTAGGCGGTTCGCCATTATTTTCTTGCCTTTGTGTATGTCTATACTTTCGCAGAGCTTCACCAGAGGTGCAGGATTAGAAGGAGTGAGATCTGAACTTGACGAAAGCTGGGAACCAGCTTTGGATCTGGAATCGAGCGAGAGATACGACTGGTGTCTCTTGTCGGGTAGAAACGCTGACTTGGCCTTCGACACCCAAACCTGCTTAGATTTTGGTGGCCTTTTGAACACCTCTTTTTTTTGTAAATCTTGTGCTTTATGCACAACGATCCGGGCGTGCGCAAGAAGTGCGCGGAGCTTCTGGATGCGCTCCTCGAGAGTAGAACGGGTTCATTTGAGACGAACTCATTTGTCAGTTGACGGTTGGGAGGAGGACCCTGATGCTTGTTGTGGCGGGGGCTTAGCCACTTGATACTTTCTAAACTCCAGATCCGCTTGGTAACAGAGTCCGTCCACCTGATCCAAAGCCTTGGCGAATTAGCGGGCGAGATGTTGACGACGCCTTTGACGAGCCCATTTCGTCAACAACAGTGCATCTTCGACGGGCAACTCCTTGACCTTTGTGGAGTTGCCACGAACGTTAGATCTAGCCTTCTTAAGCATCGGGGAGAAGCCTTCAGCAGCAACTGTATGAAGATCGTCACCCCGAATCTTTAGATCTAAAGACCAACGAACCTTCTTGAGGGTAGCGGTCTTCCTACGCTTGCAAGGAGAAGACAATCTAGAGGAGGAGGAGGAGGAAGAGACGTACTCCTCAAATTTCTGCTAGTCAAACTCGTATTCGACCTCTTCATCTATAAGGATCTTGATCGTCGGTTGCGGTACGATACCCTTGACAGCAAGGCTGTTAGCTCCCACTGTGGTCGCCAGCTTGTTTGGGGTAAAAGTTAAAATCTTCATTGAGGTATTTATTACAACCTTAGTCGTTACAATAAACATAAAAAGATAGTCTTTTTATAATACTCTTACACAATGAAAACGAAAATTACAACTCTTCTCAAACAAACACAACGGACGTTTATCACTTGCTGCTTGCGTGGGATCTTTATCTGTGCCAGGGACTAATTTTCATGGACTACCAAGCAATCAGATCAATCTAGAGTTTCATTGATTCATGAAGGAATCAAGAAACCGAAGCAATTATCTTGGTAACAGTGAGATAACCACTCTTCTCGAGATCGCAGCTAGGTACGACCTCAAGGGAAAAAACTGGGCTATGGATTTGTTTAACTCCTATTTCTTATGTCGAAAAACTCGATCCGATCTCCTCCTCCTCTCTAAAATTCGTGATCCTTAGTCTCTGATTCAGCAGGGCTTCGCCAAGGCTCAAGAATTCTAGATCTTTTGAATTACTCCTTCTTTATGCCGGGATTCGCCAAAATCTGCTAGCCTCTCTCAAATTCGTCAAAACTTCACCCTACCTCCTCTGAAATTCATGGCTCCATTTAGATATACCTTTATGAGGGTGCTAGGGGTGTATTTATAGGCTTTAAATGCCGTGTTTATGGATAGGAATACCGCGTTTGTGGATAGGGTCGAAGAACAACCGTTATTATCCGTTTAGGTGGGTTTTCGATTGTGTAACAGCTTCCACACGTTTAACGATAACTCCACATATTTATGGATGACCCCAAGGAGTTCTAGAATCCAATCTTTTCAGAAAACACGTCGGGAGCTGACTTGGTCGTGAGTCACTTCGACTGTCTCGCACACGTCCGAGACAGCTTGGACTATTTCGGGTATTTTGGTCTTAACTCTTTCGTCCGAACTCAGAATGAGATGATTCAAGATGCATTGGAAAGCTGACAAAGAAACCTATAACTTTCATTGAGATTCTTTATATTCAAATTATATCATGGTCAAAATATGCAAGACATAATTAGTATCTCGTAGGTGTGAAATAGTCTGTACTGTCTCGGGTATTTTGGCTCTAACTTCGTCGTCCGACCTTGGAATGAAGTAATCCAAGGAATGCTAGAAATCTCACAAAAATCTCTACAACCTACCATGGGTGAGGCATCTATGGGATGAGCAAGACATGAATGGTACTTACTCATTTGTAACTCCAGGTCGAGTTGCTTCTTCGTTATTGTTCCATCCCGTTGATTTATATGCTTTACCAACTCGCTTCGTGTACTTGTTAGCTTCTCTATGACATCAAGTAATTCTCCTTGATTTGGATAATGATATTTATCATCTTCTCTCTATCTTGAGCCGTGTGTGGGAATCTGTGGGCAATTTTTAACGCCTACAAAGAGGTCTGATACATCCTTATCCCTATCAATTGTGTTACGCTTGAGGGCTCGCTTTGAGGTTGCGAGCTTGCTGCGCTTGGAGGATGAAGATCTAGATTTTGAGGATCCACTTTGTGAGCCGGAGGAGTTCACTGTGTTAGGGGCATTGGTCATGGGGAGAGCCCTTGGCAAATTGGACCCCCTACACCTTTGACATATGTAACCCCTAACTTCTTGTTTCCCTCCAAAGCAACTCCAATGCCTCTAATAATTTCTGCATGAAAGAATTGAGCCCATGCAACTCTTTTGACCCTCTCAATTCTATTTAGGTACTTGAGAACAGGTCTAGGGATGCCTTCCCCGCTTCTGGGGCACTATATCATAGAGCATTGATACAGAATTTGTAGCAAAACAAAGTCTTGGATATCCTTCTTTTCTAAAGATTCCACAAGTCTTTCCAGTTTCCCTTCAAGGTATTTTCGATGGGTGATTGGTGATTTTTTAACTTCTTCCCCTCTTTAGATTTCAAAAGATTAGCGAAGTATTCCATCCAGATTCTGTATTTGAGTCCCGATTGATATTTAGGACTTCCCCATAAACTAGGAAAAAAGTATGGTTATAGACCCATTCTAAATCAAATCTAACACTTTTCATTCCCCCAGTTTTTGAATCAGGGATAGAAAATGAGTTATTATCGCCATCAAAATAGCTCAGTAGCAGCTCAAGTGTGGGGCGATCAGGCGTAGGAGCCCTTAATAATATATAGTGCTCAAATATAGCTCCGCGATATGCATCCCTATGTCACTGACGAATCTTCAGGGCAATATGTTTCATAAATTCCCAATAAATCTCAATATTGGTGGTTAGCCTTATTGATTCAACCGCATCAGCATCAGTAACTTTTTTCCTGTAAATAAAATCAAATGTTCAAGTTCAATTAGACCTAACATGAACTGAAATTAGACATAACACGAACGGGTTGTTTAAGATCAGGCTTCTAATAGAACTAACATGATCTGTTATAGAACTAACATGATCTGTTATAGAACTAACATTGACTCAATCTAGAACTAACATGGACTGTTCTAAAACCTAGCACTGTTTAAGATGAACTCAAATTATAGAAAATTACGTCGAGTCCCCAAATATTGGATAACCAACACTTACTGCTTTTTTGGATTAGGTTCGTTGGAATGGCCAGCAGTTATTGTTCTTCTTTTTCGGTCTCACCATTCTATTGCTTGCCTTTGCATGTACAAAAGAGTTTGAGTGGCTTCCTTCACCTGCCAAGCCCAGATGAACCGTCTTTGTCCTTCAACTCGCCGCAATGAGCGATTTTGTAGTCGTTAACGGATTCTGCTTCCCTGGACGATATTTTTTCGGTGAAAACCCTACTCAAGTTTGAAATCCGGCGAGTTTTTTGAGTTCAAAAATTTTGGTGGCTCCTCAGTGGTAGAAGAGAGAGAGGGTACTTGAGTAGTGATGGGCACAGTAACTAAGTTCAGTACCATCAAAATGTGCATTCGTAATTTTCGCTGAGCTTTTTTTAAAATCTGCTACTTTGGGGCCTATACACAAATACAATGTGTATTTAGGGCTGATCCACATGGGCCAAAATACAGTGGACCAGGTCACATGGAGTTCCTACTTTTGGGGTCTCGACACAATTTTCCCTTCTTTTTATTAGCCTTTTCACTTTGTTTTAGCCTGATGTGAATTTAATTCAATAAGTTTTCCCTAATTAGGTAATATAACCCNCCCCCCCCCAAAAAAAAAAAAAAAAAACACCCCAAAAAACCAAAAAAAAAAAAAACTTTGGATGGTTATCAAATAATCTCTAATAATTTTCAAAATATCAGAAAACCTCCCTCACCCCTTAAGTTTAGGGATTGTTAGAAAAACCTCTTTTACTTTAAATTTTTATCAGAAGAAAACTCCTGAAAAAAGTGTGAAACACAATTTTTACTAGTAAAAACATCTCATGTGTAACTTTACCCACCCATATGAAAAATTATAATTATTATCATTAGAGTTTTCTTTTTATTAAAATTTTAAAGTTAAAGGGGGGTTTCTAATATTCACGATAAAGGAATAACTTCTTAGATGAAAGATAAAGAAACAACTTGATTTAGAAAATGATGTAATTTCGTATTGAACAATATAATTTGAGTATATCGCCTCTAATAAAGAATTACAAAATTTTGTAACCAATACTAAACTAACATTGTCAGTTAGTATTATGAACACGTGTTTTTTTTCCACAAAGATATAAATGTAAACAAAATTTAACAGACCTTACATTTTCAGTTTTTCATATGTACAAACATTAAAAAATTGAAAGAAAGTAAATGTTACAAGTCGTTTTCTCAATGTCACATCATCAAGTTAGTTAAAACAAATCATATAATGTAGATATTTTAAAACAAACATTTGATTTATAGTGAAATATATTTTACATAATAAAACAAACTTCAGATTTGAATTTGAAAAAAAATTCATTATAAAAGAATTACAATATGAGTAAATCTAGAATAAACTTAAGTTGATAAGAGCTTGTTGTTCACGAACTTTTTTAGCCTTTGATTTTGTTTTGAGATTCGTATTTCAAATAAATGCTATCTTTAAGATATGTACATTGATTTTAATCATATGCTAGGACAAATCTCTAAGCAAAATAAATAACTAAAAAAGTGGGTTGACAACAAACTCTTGGGAAAATTGTGTTAATGCCCCAAAAGCAAAAACTTCATGTGCTGCAGCCCCTTTGACATTTTCTCATGTGTTTTAGCCCTTAAATTGAAGATCTATGTTCTGCAATCCTTCTTTAGCGATTATTATCTGCCAACTAAGTATAGAGAGAGAATAAAAAATAAAAAACACCAAAATATCCTTATCTCCTCTATTCTTTCATGTTAAGTGTAAAAGCAAGTTGAGTTAAACTTAACGTGAAACACTAATTTCATGTTAAGTTCAATTTAATTCATGTTAAGTCTAATTTAATTCCTTTTAAGTCTGGTTTAAATCATGTTATGTCTAATTCAACTTGTTTCAAGTCTAATTTAATTCGTGTTAAGTTTAATTCAACTGTTTTAAGTCTAATTTTATGTTAAGTCCAATTTGATTCATGTTAAGTCTAATTTAATTTCTTTTAAGTCTAATTTTGCATCATCATGCTCGTCAAAGTGAAAATGGACGTATGAGTCATCCTAGAGATACGCCTACATGGAAGGATTTTGACAGTAGGCACGCAACATTTAGTCAGAAACCTCATAATATCGGGCTCGACTGGTGATGGATTTTGCCCCTTTAGTTTTAAGGGCAATTCCCATAGCACATGGCCCGTTATGATGATGGTTTATAATCTCTCACTGTAGTTGGCTATGGACCAATCCTATTTTATGATGTCTCTCCTTATTGATGGTCCTAAGTCACCAAGAAACAATATCGATGTCTATCTTAGACCTCTTATCGAAGATTTGAGGTATTTATTCATCGATGGTGTGGCGACATACGATGCAGACATGGGGAAAACCTTCATCATGCATGTAGCCTTAATATGGACAATCAATGACTTTCCTGCATATGGAATATAATCCGGCTAGTCTATACATGGTTACACTGCATGCCCTTATCGTCACCTCCAGACAACATCGAGAAGGCTGCCTTTTAACAATAAGACTTGTTATTGCAGCCATTAGCGTACATTGCATGAAATGATCTATACAGAGATGACATGATGGTACTAAAGAGAATCGTCTGTGTCTAGACCCCTTATCCGGAGAGGATATACTTTCTCAGCGGAATGGTAAGAATAATGTGACTTTCAAAAAAGTTAAGGGAAGACAAGAAACACCACAAAGATGGAATAAGAAAAAGTTAAGGGAAGACAAATAAAGTGTAGCACAATCTAGACGTCATGCACATTGAGAAGGGAGTATCTGAGCATATACTTAACTTACTTCTTTGTAAAGATGAAAAATTAAAAGATAACCTCAAAGTTCTAAGGGATCTCCAGGCATGGAACATTTGAAAAGAGTTACATCCTATACCAAAAGCAGGCAATCTAGACAAGTTTGTACTCCCCAATGTCATGTATCACATGTCACCAAATGAAAAAAAAACATTTCTTTAGGTGTTACATGAGTTGAAGATTTCTACTGATAATCACATTTTTATTATATTTTATACCCACATTATCTATTTTATTTGAATAAAAATATCACTAATAAACGTGTTTTATCTTAATTTACAGGTTAAGGATTAATGAATAAAAGCCCAAAAGAATCAAACTCACTAATTTTTTACCATTTATTGAAGCCCAAATAAGAAGATAAAAGAAGCCCTAAGAAAGCTCAAAAATTCATGAAGAAATCGAGTCAAGAAATCATAAAAAAAAAATCTGTTACAAACCAATCGGTTGGCGAACCGATTGGCTAATCGGTCGACCAACTGATTGATTTGTAACAAAAATTATTTTATGGCTGGGATTTAATTCTTGATTCTTAAGTAATATCCAAGAGTTCTCATTTATTTCTGTAGGCTATAAATAGGGGTAGATGGTAAAGGGTTTGAGTGTAAATTTTTTTACAATAATTCTCTTTGGAGAAGAGGGTTACTGTTAATTGAGAGGATCTTAAATCATGTTATATCTAATTTAACTTATTTTAAGACTAATTTAATTAGGTTTTACATGAAATTAGACTTAAGAAAATTAAATTAGATGTAACATGATTTAAATTAGACTTAAAAGGAATTTAACATGATTGAAATTAGACCTAACATAAACTGTTATTAGACTTAACATGAACTGAATTTAGACTTAACACGAATAAAGTTGGACTTATTATTAAATTAGACCTAACATGAACTGTTATTAGACTTAACATGAATTGAATTTAGATTTAACACGAATTAAGTTGGACTTAACATGAAATTAGACTTAACTTGAACTGATATTAGTCTTAACTTGAACTGAATTAGACTTGACATAAACTGATATTAGACTTAACACAATCAAGTTAGACTTAACATGAAATTGGACCTAACATGAAATATTAATAGACTTAACATGAACTAAAATTAGACATAACACGAATCAAGTTGGACTTAATATAAAATTAGACTTAACATGAACTGATATTAGACTTAACATGAACTGAATTTAGACTTAACATGAACTAAATTTGGACTTAACACAAATCAAGTTGGACTTAACATGAAATTAGACCTAACATGAACTGTTATTAGACTTAACATAAACTGAATTTAGACTTAATGTGAATCAAGTTGGACTTCACATGAAATTAGACTTAACATGAACTGTTATTAGATTTAACATGAACTGAATTTAGACTTAATATGAGCTGAAATTAGACTTAACACAAATCAAGTTGGACTTAACATGAAACTAGCCCCAACATAAACTGTTATTAGACTTAACATGAACTAAATTTAGACTTAATACGAATTAAGTTGGACCTAACATGAAATTAGACTTAACATGAACTGTTATTAGACATAACATAAACTAAATTTAGACTAAACATGAACTAAAATTGAATTTAACACGAATCAAGTTGGACTTAACATGAAATTAGACTTAAAATGAATTAAATTAGATTTAACAAGAATCAAATTAGCCTTAACATGAAGTAAAATTGGACTTAACATGAAATTAGACTTAAAATAAGTTAAAATAGACTTAACACGATTCATGTTAAGTCTACTTCAACATATTTTTAGACTTAAATAAGTTGAATTAGATATAACATGATTTAAATTAGACCTAAAATAAGTTGAATTAGACTTAACAAGATTTAATTTAGACTTAAAATAAATTAAATTAGACTTAACATGAATCAAACTAGACCTAACATGATAGATCTAGAGAGAGCGAAGGGGGAGGAGAAAATGAGGGTATTTTGGGCCTTTATGCTTGTTTCTCTCTTTGTGCTTAGTTGGCATGATAATTACATATAAAAAGGGCTGCAGCACACGATGTGATATTTTTTGAGGCTGAATCACATGAGGAAAAAGTAAAGGGGCTGCAACATATAAGCATTTTACTTTTAGGGCCTTGACACAATTTTCCCCAAACTCTTATTCATTTAAGTTTATTAGTTTTATGCACGTGCAATGTTCGTGGTTAAATATCAAAATAATTTATTTTTTTATTTTATTACTATAAATAAGTCAGATTTATTTTAATTATTAGATTTGCTATAATCTTTATTTAAACATTATAAAAATTAATATAATGGATTTTTGTGCTAAATTGGGATATTATAATTGATTTTTGCAGAAAAAGATATCAGTTGATATAATAATATCTTCAAGCAGAATAGTAAAATAAAATAAGTTAAATTGATACTCCATGTCATATTCTAAACTCTACTAATCCTAAGCAATAAAAAATAATATTTCTTATTACATTGAAAATAGAATTACACTGTACTTTTCAACATTATAAGTTCATGTTTTATAATAAACAATCTCAAAAGCAAACATAAAAAAAGTACGATAAACATGATATATATATGAGATTTTAGCCTACATTATTTGAGAGACTTAAAATAATAAAAAAACAAAACTAAAGATTAATGGTAACTATAGTATAATTTTATATGATAAAAGCAATCACATAAACATACAAAAATACTAAAAATTTTGTATAAAAAATCATTCTAAAAATTCCTAATTTTACTCAAAAATTAAGTTATAGTATAAAATGTTCAAAAAATATTATCATTTATTCTTTTTGTTTTATATTTTAATTGAGCCGAGATTAATCTTTCTCCACCTTTATCTTTTTATTGGGCATTTCTAGAATATCGTCTTCATCATCTACATCAATTGTGATATCATGTTAGAGGTGAATTTCTTAAAAATAATCTCTTCAAATAATTAAGTCCAACACTAAAATTAACCCATTTGTCTTCTGCTCCCCCTCAAAAAGCATAACCCTAATTCATGAAATGGGTTTATACATAATGAAGAACAAAAGACAATATCAAGAGACAAAAAAAAGAAGGAATTAAATAAGAATCGCTAGGTTTGTACATAACAAAGAGCAAAAGACAAGATAAGAGTCCAGAAATATATTAGGATATACTTGGATCAATTAAATTATATTATTACTCATAATTGATATATAAAAGAGACAAAATATGTTGATAATATTAAACTATAAAATAGACTGCATATGCCCTCTAACATAATTTTTTAATGCAAACAACCCCCAAGATTAATTTTAAAAATCACTTGGTTTTATGGAAGAGTTTGGGTGCAAAGAACAAATATTAAATTATCTAATCCGATTAAAGTAGGATTATATAAGTTAATCCCATACATGAAATTTATTTTAACAAAAACCCATATATAAGTATTATAATTGGCATCGAGATCAAAGATACACGTGAGATTTTCTTTGACTTTTATACAAACAATATCTATTTAAATAATAATAGTATAATTAAAGTTTGTGATCTGAAAAGAAATTAAACATACAATATAATTAATTATTTTAAAATAATCTAATCTAATGTAATCTAATAATAAGAAAATAGATGAAAGTACTGTGAAAGTTGTTGCAATTTTATAATTCATAATTCTTAAACAATCTAATCTATTCTAATAAGAAGAAATAACAAAGACACATACTCGTTGAAGGAGATAAAAGTACTGTGAAAATTATTATAATTTCTTGATCTGGAAAAAAGATCAAATATACAATATAGTTAATTGGTTTAAAATAATCTAATCTCATCTAATAACAAAGGCACATGCTTGTAGGAGGAGATAAAAGTGCTATAGAAATTATTGTAATTTCTTGGCTTATATATATTGATATATGATGTTACATATGAGAGGATAACAATTATAAATAGAGTTTTATTTAAATAATAACAGTATAATTAAAATTTGAAACTAATTATGCAGTACTTTGAACTACTTTAATTTTAGTCAGTGAGAGATCGCCACTTTGTGTGTAATTATTAATCATATAGCATGTGAATAATTGTTTACAGATTAACATTATTAATCATGTAGCACGTGGATAATTGTTTACAGTTTGATCATTGATCACATATAAGAGCGAGGGGGTAAATTTGACATTTAATAAATCATCTAATTAACTTAAGCGTACCGTGAACTACTTGAATTTTAGTCGGTGAGAGATCATTACCTTGTGTGTAATTATTAATCATATAGCATGTGAATAATTATTCTCGGGTTGGCATAATTAATCATGTAGCACGTGAATAATTGTTTGTAGTTTGATCATTGATCACATATAAGAGTGAGGGGGTAAATTTGGTATTTAATAAATCGTCTAATTTACCTAAGTTGCTCTTTCATTCAGGTTTACATTTCAATTTAAACTATATCCTTATCTTCATCGTCTAATTTACCTAAGTTGCTCTTTCATTCAGGTTTACATTTCAATTTAAACTATATCCTTATCTTCATACTATGTATATCCAATAAGAATTCATCAATTTATCAACTTACTCTTACTTAATGGATTAGTATTTGAATTTCAATGATATTTTTGTCTACTAAAAAATTTTCTCGAACTTGTGCTTTTAAAGAGAGTATGATAAGAAGTGTACTCTTGCAAATCTAAATGACTGATTTGAGACTAATTTTTTGCATGCATCAATAGTTACATTACAATTGCAACTTATCTAACAATCCCTTAAGATAGTTTAGTGGGGCCAAGTTTTCATTAATTGGGCAAGGTTCTAATTACTCATTATGGGTGTGTTTGGATTGAGGGTAATGAGGGGTAGGGGAAAGTTATGATAAATTTTAACTTTGTTTGGGAATCAAATTTGACTAGATAGTGTGGAAGAGTGCATGGTAAAGGAGGGGAGAAACCCCTTTTTTCTTCCCTCCCAAATTGAGGTGTAATCAGGGCGAATGTAAAGGAGGGAGCAAAGCAATTATAGAGAGGCCAATTAATCCCCATCAAAATCTAACATCACCATAACTTAATAATATATAATGTATTTATGTTATTTTATATATATTCCATTCCATTCCCTTCACTTTATTATATTTCCCAAATGGGGTGAATAAGCTCCCCTTATTTTCCTTACTAATTTCCCAAATAAGTTTTAGATGTTACACTACCTTCCCTTAACTTCTCCTAGGTTCCCTTGCCTTTCGTTCACTTTAAATCCAAACAAGCCCTATGGGTTATACGGCGGAGATTGAAGCGAGACATATACCTTTGGCGATGTCCACCTATGGAATCGATGGAAAGGAACACTCCAGATCGAAATTCCCTCGACACTTAATAAAAAAAAGGGAAGAACAAAACAAAAGGAAGGAAGAAACTAAACTTACGACCAAAAAATCATGTAGCTGAAGAAGTTCGTGCTCTTGACGAATTAGTTGTAGATCTTTTTATTTTCGAAAATAATTTGCAAAATAAACGGGAAACTTTTTCTGCTTTTTTTGCACAACAGTAAGAAAAACATGCTATGGGGTAGGCCTATCCATCCGGGCCGGCCCGGCCCAGAAAACCAGGCCCGGGCCGGGAAAAACAGGAGCCCAGACCCGGACCCGGTTGCGCCAAGCCGGGCCCGGGCATGAGCGGACTGAGCTTCGGGCTGGCCTGGGTTTTTTTGATTTTTGATTTTTTTAAATTTTTTTTAAGAAAACAAAGCAAAAACAAACACATTTTTGATAAAAAAAATTATATTATTAATCATTTGTAATTATATAATTTACAAATATAAAAAATTATAGAAATTAAAATAATAAAATAATATAAAATAATTATAGATTTTATAGAAACAAACAAAATTAAAAATAATTGTAGAATTCCAAGAGCTACAAATATAAAAAATTATAGAAATTAAAATAATAAAATAATATAAAATAATTATAGATTTTATAGAAACAAACAAAATTAAAAATACTTATAGATATTACATAAACAAATTGTATTATACATAAACATATATATAAAAA
>NC_033797.1:122530416-122593185 GCF_001876935.1 Asparagus officinalis | reverse complement strand
TATATAAAATAAAAAAAACAAAAAAATTTACTATTCCGGGCCGGACCCGGGCCCGGACCCGGTTTTGGCCCGGGTTTCCGGGCCAACCCCGGGCCGGGCCCAGGCCGCGGGCTTTTTGGACAGCCCTACTATGGGGGATCCATTGTTGTCAACTGCCTCATTCAGAGTCTCAAACAAAACGGGATAAATACTTTGAATTTCTGTTTTATATATAAAATAAAAAAAACAAAAAAATTTACTATTCCGGGCCGGACCCGGGCCCGGACCCGGTTTTGGCCCGGGTTTCCGGGCCAACCCCGGGCCGGGCCCAGGCCGCGGGCTTTTTGGACAGCCCTACTATGGGGGATCCATTGTTGTCAACTGCCTCATTCAGAGTCTCAAACAAAACGGGATAAATACTTTGAATTTCTGTTTTAATATTTCTCAACCTATAAGCCATACATATAGGAGTTTTAATGGGTTTGATTCGAATTGGATCCTATAAGACTCATTTAGGAGTCATCAATAAATTTATCAGATTCATTTAAGGATTGAAACTTACTTTAAGATTGTATCTGAAGATTATATTTCTCATTATGCCTTTTTTTCCTTCTAATTTTAACAATATCAACATGTTAAATATGAAAATCTTAAGTATGACCTATTTAAAAAGAAAATAGTTGATTAAACTATAAATAAATAAACTGCCTCTACAGGTATTTAAATGTTTATCAAGTTCTTGAGTATCGATCTTCAATGATCTATACAAGCACAACACATACAATAGGATAATCTATACTATTTATAGGAGGATAGAGAAGTAGGTTTTGGAATTTTAACTTTATTTATTTATGGTTCAAACCCATTATACTCCTATGTGTTATACTTGTTATAGCTTAAAACTATGGTTAATTGTGTATAACCCCCGCACTTTGGCCCAATTGTTAGTAGACTGCCGCTATAGTAGGGGTGTCCAAAAAGCCCGCGGTTTGAGCCCAGCCCGGGTCCGAGGTCAGCCCGGAAACCCGGGCCAAACCCGGGTCCAGGCCCGAGCCCGGGTCGGTGCAAACTCGCCCGGTCCGGATCCGGGCCCGGCCGGGCGGCCCGGGCCCGGGCCCGGCCTGGGCAACAACGGTCACCCTGGGGTGACCGTTGTCGAAAAAACCGGGCCAGCCCGGCCCGGCCCGGCGCCAACGGTCACAATTTGTGACCGTTGGAGGAATTTGGCAACCCAGCCCGGCCCGGTCATTTTTGACCGTTTATGCCGTGCCGGGTCGGGTTGCATAGCCCGGCCCGGCCCGGTCCGGATCAGTCAAACTGTTATATTTGACAATTTGACCGATTTACCCTTAAAACGGTCAAAAAACGACTAGAATATGAGGGTTTTTTGGTCATTTGCCTAGCGGGCTGCCTCTATAAATAGAGAGACTATAAAGGGGGGGGGGGTCAATTCATTTTCTCACAACAAAACTCATCTACTTTTCTCTAATACTCTCTTATACAATCTTATACTCTCTTATACTATCGAATAATCTCTTATATTTTCTAATACTTCCATCAAATGGCTTCTGGATCTGATTATGAAGAGTAAAACCTATCTCCTACCGATCCAGAGATGAGTCCTCCTACAACAACTCCTCCTCCTACCGGTATAAATCCTGAATCTGGTGGCGATGAATCTACTACATAAAGAGCTCCTAAAAGGCCGAGATCCGATGTGTGGAATTTTTTTGAGAAGATAGACGTTACCAAGGATGAACATGATAGGATCATCTCCCAAAAGACAAAATGTGCGTTGTGCGGCCAGGTTTTCCAAGCTCATCATAAGAGCGGCACCAACTATCTCAAACATCATATAGTAAAACACAACAAAGGCCAGAATCTTCAAGGTGATATCCGACAGTTTATGATTTCTCAATCCTCCTCTTCTGGTACCCTCGGTAGTTGGAATTATGACGCTGTCCGAGCTAGAAAATGCGTAATCAGGTTTATTATTCTTAAAAACCTGCCTTTTAAATTAGTAGAAGATGATAAATTTGAAGATTTGTTTAGAGATGGTTTTTGTCCTGCATTTACAAAGTTTTCTCGTTAAACCTGTCAACGTGATATTTTAAAATATTATCAGGAGGAACAAGAAAAAATAATTTCTTATTTTAAAAATTTAAACTGTAAATTTTCTTTAACTTCTGATATTTGGACATCTAGAGTGCAAACTGGTTATTTATATAACACAGCACACTGGATTGATGAAAATTAGTAAATGTTTAAAAGAGTTGTTTCTTTTATTACAATTAAAGAGTCACACACTGGTATTAATATTACAAATTTAATAATTGAAGAACTTATGAAACTAGAAATTGATCAAAGAATATTTTCTCTTTCACTAGATAATGCAAGTAATAACAATATAGCTGTTGATTTTATAAAACAACTCTGTCATTATCATGTCATGGTGACCTTTTCATGTTAGATGTATCTGCCATATTTTAAATTTAATTGTTCAAAGTGCATTTTCTGAAATTAAACCTATTTTAAATTTAATTGTTCAAAGTGCATTTTCTGAAATTAAACCCATGATAGAAAAAGTTAGAACAGTTGCTAATATGCATAATGCTTCTGAAATGAGAATTAAAAGATGGAAACAATGTTGTAAAAGAAAAAAATTATAGGCCTAGACTAATTCCAAAAGATGTTGATCATAGGTGGAATCCCACATATGCAATGTTAAGTATAGCAATAGAATATAAAGAAATTATAAATGATTTTATAAATTTTTATGCTTCTAGTTCTAGCTCTGGTGGCACTTATGGAATAATTAAAGATGAATGGACAATTATATGTAAATTAAATGAGATGTTACAAGTTTTTTATGATGCTACTATGTTATTATCTGGTTATTATTATCCAACTATTACTTTAGCTGCTTTACAAATTTTAAATATTCAAAATTTTTTTGCCAAATATCGTATTGATGATATTTTTGGAAATATAATTTTTCAAATGGAGAGCAAGTTTAATAAATATTTTAGGCCTATTCCTCATATTTTTGGTTTGGGGGTTCTTATTGATCCATGTTTGAAGGATATTGGTCTTTAAAGTTTTGTTACAGTCATTGTATGGTGGACAGATTATAGACTTAGATGATGGTTCCACCCTTACTGCTACTTCTCATCATTTATCTATTAGAAATTATTTTTAAACATTATATGATGAGTATGCAGATAGACATGGTGTAGCTGCACAACAGTCTACAGCTTCAGCGCCTTCGGCTTTGAGCACAGGTCGAGGTAAAAGTGTAAGTTTTGATAGGTATGCAATGGTAGCTGAACTAACTGGTGGATCTGAAATTGGTTTAGGATTAGAGGTTTCTGAATTAGATGAATATTTTTCTGCTTCCTTAGTTAAATGTTAAGGAAATACTTTAGATATTTTGAAATGGTGGAGAGCATATGGATCAGTTTCATATCTTATACTTTCCACCATGGTTCATGACTTACTATCAGTGCAGGTTTCGACGGTAGCTTCAGAATCCGCCTTCAGCACAGCAGGACGTTTGATCGACGACCACAAGACATGCTTAGATCCGTATACTGTACAAGCAGTGATGTGCTTACAAGATTAGTGGAGGTACGATAAGCGAACACAAGGTATCGATCGGATTGCTATAATTGAAGATAAATTTAAAGAGTTAGGACTACACTGCTAAAATTTGAGGCATCCTAGACGGAAAAATCCGTCTAGGATACACAGAATTCCGTCTAGGATGTGTATCCTAGACGGAATTCCGTCTAGAATACCCGTCTAGTTTGTTTCCGTCTAGTATGTAGTATTCTAGACGGAAATTCCGTCTAGAATACATTCTAGACGGAATATTCTAGACGGAATTAAAAACCGTCTAGAATACATCCTAGACGGATTATTCTAGACGGAATTTCCGTCTAGAATAATTTATCCTAGACGGAAAAAAATTCCGTCTAGAATAAGTATTCTAGACGGAAATTTCCGTCTAGAAATCTTATTCTAGACGGAATTTGATTTTTTAAATTTTTTTATTTTTTTAATTTTTAAAAAGTATTCTAGACGGAATTTAAGCATCCTAGACGTAATTTCCGTCTAGAATACTATGCTACAGTGTTTTTTTTTTTGCAAAATCTACTTTGAGTGTATGTACATAATCTTGAATAACAAAAAATTATATTCATATCCAACACAATCTAATTAATTCCAATATCAAATCCAATTATATTCAAATAATACATTCACCAAAATAGTAGAGAGATACATAAATTATTTACAAACGTTTACATAAATTATTTACAATGGCTATGACACTTCTAGGAAAGAATGTAATTCATCGATACATGATTATTAATCTATTTGAGTTCCTTTCTGTTCTTCCAGATTTGCTTGACACCATCCAACTCCTTCCAGAATGCCTCATAATAGCCAGGAATGCTGCAAAATGAAGAACGGTTATGCATAAGGCAAGGAGTTATCGAAGTAGAGTATCATATTTCTTAGTACAAGCTATTATCTAAATCATATTTTCATATGTGTATTTCTACTAGTGACTTCATTTTAGTAGCATCGCAGAAACCCAACCCAAGCATGTTTTGAATTATCATGATGCACATAAAAGATAATACAAACTGAAGCCATAATTTAGTGAAAGATTATATCATATTTCCAAAAGGATACATATTTTCATGGACAATTTTATAATATCCCCATGTAAAAGAACCAATCAATAAAAAGTAGAACACCATCAAAACACATGAATGCACACTAATGCATTGAGATCCAAAATACACAGCAACAAAGCTCACCTGAATTCTCCAATGACCAACACTTCTGTTAACAGATAAACACCTGCGAAACATGGGAAACAAAAATTAAAACCACATATAGAGGATATACAATAGACGGAAAAAAAAACCAAAATTCTTCTATTCGACTACCTCGGTTTGTATATACAAAATGAATACCCAACTAAAGATTTCAGGGAATGATTGCACACTCAAATGTCAAATCATACAACAAACACATTAGCTAAATCAGCATCTTTTAGTCATTATTAGCTAAGTTAGCTTGTTTCAGTTCTTGTTAGCAAATACATGAATTAATTATACCACTGGCATGAATGTGCTTCAATCTACCACTAGCATGAGCAAAATGCATATATAAATAAATTATACGAGAAAAACAATCAAGTCATTAGACATTCTTGTTAGCAAATACAGTTTATTTTTTTTCCAGTTAAAGGATACAAATATTTGTACCTCAATGGATTTGAGAAAAGGCAGAGGAGCGCTAGGGCTATGTATACTTTGTATCTTGAGAATCCATTTCAAATAAGTTTTCTCTGCATTGCAAACGAACAACTGCTATGAGACAAACAATAATATAAACTATTTTTCTTCATTACTATCCAATGGAAGAAGGGAAAATTAGGGTGTTTATAAATGGATTACACGATGACAATACAACCAATTTGAGGATCAACTTTAGCTGAAAATGTACAATAAACTAAGAAATTGCAAAATTATCTAATAGCTACATGTGCAGGGACAATAAGTGCTAACATACTTGCGTGATGACGGTTCCTCTATGTCTATTTAGCATTGCGTATGGAATGTACTCCCTATTAAAACATTAGCAATCGTTTTTCATAGAAGTCATGGCGCTCATAGCTTTGAATACAGTACATGGCAATTGCATGAGTACATCACAGATCTATGCCATTACCTTGTTCATTAGAGACAATGCGCTGAATTGTACTGCATACTTTCCAATATAGTTGCTGGATAAAAAGAAAAAAAGAAAATCAGTTTGTTAAATAATTATTTCTAGAGATTCTTTAAGAGAGAAATACATGCAACTCACAAACACAAGTGCACAGACAAAACCTCCATCATCATATACTTATCCATAGGAAAAATAAACATGATATGAAGTGAAATGATGTACAAGTATTCTGATGTACTGATGCTCAGAAAAACTCATTTGACATTTTGCAAAGGAAAAGCTAGAAGCATAAATGAAAAGCATGAATACCACTTGTTACAAATGCTTTGGAAACCACTGAATTATTCATACCTATAGTGGTTCCTTTTTCTCCAAGATTTGCAGCTCCTGGCATGGATTCAGATGAATCTCTAGAATCTGTTTTAATTTCTGCAAGCAATGGAGTTCCCGGTATTATAAAAAAATGTTAGTAACTAAAATTGTTGGATCGATAAATTACAGTAACCATAAAGATAACGTTTTGTGCTTTGTATGTACAATGATATCGTTTGTAATGCATATCAAATCTTGGACAGTGATAAAGCTACATGTGTTACAAATTTAAGTGAGAAAGACGAGTAACAGCAGAACTGGAAGGGTGTGGACAACAATAAAGCTGTCTACTAATTATAACATATATGATTTCATACATAAC
Organism: Asparagus officinalis; assembly: GCF_001876935.1. Lineage (NCBI taxonomy): Eukaryota > Viridiplantae > Streptophyta > Magnoliopsida > Asparagales > Asparagaceae > Asparagus > Asparagus officinalis. The sequence continues at coordinate 122,586,767 of NC_033797.1, read as the reverse complement.
ATAATTAGTCTTTTAAGGTTATTTGTCTCTTTCTCCCAAAGGGATTCAACATAACAGATTTTTTTTTTCTTTTTGAATCCTGGGTGTTGAATGCGTATACGATTAAAAGGATTTATACTCCTAGGCAGCATTTTCCACCAGTCTTGGTAAATGAAAGTGTTTACTATGGGGAGCTGCTTAGTTCCAAGCAAGTTTCACACAAATTACTCAGGATGTTAGACTAATAACACTGTCCTGGAACTTAAATAACAAAAGGGAAAGATGACTTGTTTTGTTTAATTCCTTTTCACTTTCCCAAGTATAAAACCTGCATCTCCTTCACAGTCAATGTTCTCAGTTAATTTAAGTATCAAATAATCAAAACTAACTTTTAGATATGATTGGAAAAGAATTGATTAATCCTATCATTGTAAAACACATGTAAATAATATGCTCTGTAACTAGTAACTTAATACATGACAAATTCCTTTAAAAAAGAACACGTTTAAATTGAAATGCTGATGAGGGAAAGCTGAGATGGGTACACAACATTACACTAAAGCATAATAGTTAATTTCTACGAATACAGAGACTAATTCAAATAACAACAATATGATAGTCATTTGAGATGATATGAAGATTTTATGAAATTAACACCATATCATGAAGTTCTGCACCCTAGTGAAAAATCAAAGAACACAAGTTCACATTTTACAGTGCTCAGGCTCATAGAAACTTTGTTAGAAACCTAAGCCAGCTGATATATCTCAACAGGTCTTTGCTACTATCAACGTCGACATAGACAAGTAGGAAACATAATGCACAATAGTTTCCATATAAGCCCATTCATGTACGAGAATTGAGCGCAATGGCGGGAAATGGGTGTGCGAAGTTCGGGAGCCGAACAAGAAGACCAGGATATGGCTGTGCACCTATCCGACCCCCGAGATGGCCGCCAGAGCCCACGACGTGGCGGCAATCGCTTTGAGAGGGAAGTCGGCCCCGCTCAACTTCGAAGACTCCGCGTGGATGCTGCCGCGTGTGGCGTCGAGCAGCGCGGAGGAGATACGGCGTGTTGCGTCGGAGGCGGCGGAGAGGTTCAGGCCAGTGGTGTCTTCGCCGAGGCAACCGATGCCTTCTCCGTCGACATTGTCGTCGCGGCCGCCGCCAGCGGTGTTCGTGGACGAGGAGGCGCTGTTTAATATGTCGGGGTTGCTGAAGGAGATGGCGGAGGGGTTGATGCTGACGCCGCCGGAGATGGGGGAGAGAGAGAGGGAGGAGTAGGAGGGGGTTCCTGAAATGAAAACGAATTTGGGGATGAATTATTCGTTTTAGGGGGGAAAGGAGGGCATTCTAGACGGAAATTTCCGTCTAGGATGAGTATCCTAGACGGAAATTTCCGTCTAGAATACCTGGTTATTTTTAAAAAAAATAAAAAATAAAGGAACCGTCTAGGATACTATTCTAGACGGACTTTTCCGTCTAGAATGTTTTATTCTAGACGGAATATTCTAGACGGAAAATTTCCGTCTAGTTTAATACATTCTAGACGGAAAAAATTCCGTCTAGAATATTCCGTCTAGAATACGTGATTTTCTACTAGTGCTAGCAGATAGATATAAAGATTATATAATATTCATCAAATTAAATTTTTATTTCTTTGCTTTAAATTTGTAATGAATTATTTTGGAAAAAGTTGTAAATGATAGTGATATGGGTGAGTAGGTGCCAACCTAGTTGGGATTTACTCATCTATTGTGATGCGATGAATTTTAAAATAAGTTTATACTTGTAAATGATTTACTGATTATTAATAAATAAATTATTTTTATCATCTTTTATTTTTATAATTTTTTGTACTTGTAATTTATGTCATTTCAAGTTATTAAAAAAAATTTATGTTATTTTCTGTAATTTTTATGTATATTTTATGATTTATTATTTTTTTAAATTTAAAATTTTTTTTAAAAAAACCGGGCCTGCCCGGAGCCCGGCCCGCTTAGGCCTGGGCCCGGGCTCGGGTTCGAGCTTTGGTTTTGCCCGGCCCGAATGGACACCCCTACGCTATAGTTCTACTATTACAAACAGATTTTCTAATTGAATTTTTTGACTCTTTTACCCACAAAGTAAGAGCAAATTATTTTTGACAAATAGATCTTTTTAAGAATAAGAGAGAATAATTTTTGACAAATAGACCTTTAAAGAATCATTCACTTAGGGAGTTTATCAGTAACAATAAAACTTTAGGGGATCTATCCATAATTTTTCAATCGTAAGGGAGTGTATTTACAAATACTTTTTTTTTGATAAATAGCAACTAACCCTTTAAAATGAGTCAACTTTGAGGATTATCAGAAAAACCTTTTTCTACTAATGTTAGTGGAAAACGAGCGAAATTGAGCCGTGCAATACCGCATCAGTAATGTGAAAATAAGCTAAAGAGGAATAAGGAAAAGCTTCACAATTGCGTTATAGTACTTAACCCAAGTTAATAATTTAGCAAATTAAAGATACAATATATTAGAGAACTCTGCAAAGTATTAATAGGATTCTAAGAAATGAATGATAACAACTTAGAATTTATACTTACAAAAATTCCTTGAAAAGTACATGGATTCTTAACACTAATTTTATTTTATTAACTTAATTCATTTGATTATATATGACAATGTGTAAATAAATTATCGTGTGCATTTATTGGATCTAAACATATGTCATTGGGATATATCTAAATAAGAGAAAACAATCATTAGGAGATATCTAAATAAGAGAAAAAAAATTTAATAACTAAACGATTGAAACTTCACCTACCTTGATCGTGATGAGGTCTCATTAGTATTCCCTTTCCAAAAATGTGATCCCATATATCATAAACTTGAAATGTTCTGTCATTGTAGCCTAGACAATATCACATAATAATTTAGAAATAATAAGCATCAAAGCAAATAAAAATAACAAACATCAAAGTAAACTCACACCTATTGTATCAAATTTGCTTCCTTCCTCTTTAGAACTCCTCGCCTATACCATGTGGACATAATTTAGAAAAAAAACGAAGCTAAAATTTGGCCATAGAACTGATGGTAAATTATAAGGAAAATTCACAAATATATTCAATTTGGAAAGTAATACATGGAAAGATAAAAAAACAAACCATCTCAATGCTATCCAACATTTCAAGTAAATAAATAATCCCTAAAAATTAACTTACCAAAACATTAACCCCTCCAACATTATCAATAACCTACTTCACAAAATCCTACAACGCCCCCACAATCTACTATATGAAGCTGATGTCAATCCACATTACTCATCCCCTCTCCTATAATCTCCTCCACCGCTCCTCAACATCGATTCGAGTTTGTGTTAAATTTCCCTTGTTTCTTTTACTTTTGATCCATAAATTTGGTCCCCATTTTTTAATTAAGGAGGGTTTGGGATGATGTGGAGAGCTAATGACATGAGAATTCAAAATAGATTTTTTGACTAAAAATACTAGGAGAAGAAGAGAGGTTTCCAGGTAACTATAGATTTATGCTTGTGATTGGAATTTTTTAATTATGTTTGTTTTGGATGTGCACTGTAGATATAAACAATGTCTATCTACAGTTGATTGCAAATATCAGGGGAGAAGAGAGGTTTCTAGAGAACTATAGGTTTATTCTTCTGGTTGGAAATTTTTTAAATTATGTTTGATTTGAAGATGCACGTTCAGGTCACTGTGTAAAATACATGATCAAAAAGATAGAGGTGAGAAAGGAGCAGTGCGGAGGTGAGGGATTGAGTTGGCTCTCCATTTTTTTTCTGGTTTCCTCCTTTCCACAACCAAATAAAAATCGATTGTAGAGAGAGCTAGCATTGGAGGGGAAAAAATTAGCACCAAGAGTTGGACCTTGGATGTTGAGGCTCAAAATATAGCCTCTTACCAACTGATCTTTGAAATAATTAGGTGGCGATGCAAAGAAAATTGTTTAAATTATATCGTATACTATAATTATATTATATAGTATAATATAATATAAATAGAAATAGTAATAATAATAACAAATTTTTTAGGACTCATGAAGAAGTTGAAGAGGATGACTCTTTCTACTACAATTTATATAATCTGGCAAGAGAGTGTGAACGCATGAAGTTAATTCACGTGGGGTCCACCTGTGAATTAACTATCTCTCTTTCCCAGCGGATATGGTTTGTGGAGTCAATGACAACCCTATAAATACCCTAAGGTTGTCTAGGGTTTCGTGTGTGCAATTGAGGGGGTGCAGGGAGTCTTTTGGCGGCTACAGAAGCAAAGTGCAAGGGGTGTTTGCGGCTGTGCTTGGGAGCGCAAGGAAAGGACGACAGAGAGAAAAAACGGCGGCAGTGCGTGTGCAAGGTAGGGGTGCGAAAGCTGCTGTCTTTTTTTAGAAGAAACGCAGAGGAGTTGCCGGCTTTTGAGAGGGTTTTGTCATCGTTTGAGAGAGTATTTGTGTGAGGGATCTGAGAGTTTGTGAGAGGGTTTAGGTTGTGAGATTGTAAACCCTAGTTGTATTCTCTCCCTCTAATATTAGATTTCCCCCCTCCTTACCCCGTTGACGTAGGCAATTTGCCGAACCATGTAAATTTGTATTCTTGCCGTGATTTGTATAGCTTGTAGGTTCCCTCGACAAGTCAGTCCTAGAACTGATGAGAGGAAGAGCTGATATCTCACTTTGTTGAGTTATTTTGCTTTCGGTTCTTGTTTCCTTTGTGAAACAGGATTTCCGTTGTGATCTAATCTCTTGTTTGAGTTATTTTGCTTTCGGTTCTTGTTTCCTTTGTGAAACAGGATTTCCGTTGTGATCTAATCTCTTGTTGTGCACCTTGCGTACCAGAGGTACTGCTGAAATTTTCGATGCGCACAACAGAGAGAAACTTAAGAATATTTCAAGGCAAAATGAGGGGGCCATGCCAGGTTGTTCGAGCAATCAAGTTCTCAGTTTATGCAAAAGTTTTGAATGATAGTGTTCATGTGCATATGAAAGAATTACTTGAGAAAATGTAAGTTTAATTTTTTATTACCAGATTATCTGGTATTTTGATGTTTTTCAATGTTACATTTGAAAAATGAATAAAATTTTAGTTCATTGACAAAAAAAAAAAAACAATTTTTAGGACTAAGAGTGATCTTAGAAGTAGATAGGTTTAAATACGATAAAATAAATCTTTAATTTTTGGAGGAATAAAGCTCTTTATGTTTTTTGGCTTAAAGATAAATTAGGCCGAACGTGGGATCTTTAGGGAAAAACCCTTCAATATATATATTATTATATTATGCTAGTTGGCAGCCGCTATTCGTACAATACCTTGAAAGTTGGTATAATGTAGTTCTTAACTTAAATTAAATTAAAGTATGGACTAATGAGTAAAACTATTTTTTTTCATACCAAACTATTGGGTGCTAATCTGCTTAGAAGCAATGGTAGACCCATTAGTGTTAGCATACAGATGAAAGGAAGATAAACACATGTTTAGCAACATTTTCTTTTCAACATTTTTTATACTTGTTATTGTTCTTTATTATGTGGATGTAAGTTGACCAAAATGGAGACCAGGGGACACGTGTGGACGTGGGTAACAGGGTTTGGAATTATTCCGATGCTTCCGGTCTTTTGGACCTATCACGTACGGGATAGGCTGGTGGTTGAAATCAGAGCACATGCACTCATGCCTTTTACGTGCTTAGCCTCATCACTCTATTAATTTTCTTGATCCCGCACTAATCTTTTATTTGCCATCATCTTTATATTGATCTACACACATGGACAGAGTTAATATTGAGCATTTCCACTAATTAACTCTACTCAAACAAGCATTGATCGATCATACCCAATCCTTTGGGCCACCGCTCCTAGATGTTGACTAGTGTTATTTATCGAATAAGCGATGCTCTTGTTCAAGTTATCCTTACTATCAATAAATGCATCATTTGACTTTGACCTCATCTTTAAACTATAGGAGTTTTATTATTGTTTAAGTATTAGGAACTCGGGCTAATGATGTGCTGATACAATGAAAGTTGCATTTTATCTAATCATTCCCCTCCCGCATCATCCTTAATATTAATAGGGGACTTAGAAACTCTTTCTCCATCTCCTCTACCATATCACTTTGTGCCCTAAACCTGTTTCCAGTGGCCCGATCCTTCCCATAAATGAACTGGCAATCATCATACCACACCAACGTTTGGTACGCCATTTGCGTAATTCAGCATCTTCCTACACAAGAACAATGTATTTTATTAATTTTTGAACAATAAAAACATATTAAAAATATTTATGTATAATTATTAAAATTCTTGCTTACCTTGTGATATTCATTCTACATTCTCATCGTCTATAGAGATCATTTTGGCAGTGTATGCCACTAGCACTAAAAGCAATATAAGTACAACCATATACTTTCTTCTAGCTAGTACTTAATTTTTTAATCAAGATGTGGGTTTGCCCTCAAGTCAGTGGTAGGCAAAAAGATTAATATGCGATTTTTCAAAGCATTCATGTAGCTAGGTCTGAAAGTGTTGGTATCTTGTTGTTTTATCCTATAGCTGTAAGTGTTAGTAGGAATAAATGAGTGCCTTCTCCTCAGTCAAAGCTTAAGTCCTTGAAATTTTCACCTGATCTCTTGGTCTTTTACCCAAATTTTACGAACTCTGGTTGCAGTTAATTTCCATCGCTACGACATACAGCGAGTTAAAATAAACCCGATGATTAGTAAAATTAAAGCAACATTAACAAAAAAACAATATCTAAATTAAAATAAGTTTTCTCCAAATACAACTCTCACTCTATAATGTACAAATATAGGAAAATAAAGGAATTTAAATAGTACATTAATAAAATATTTGAACATATAGGAAGTTCAACACTAAAAATCATATGAATGCAGCCATAAGAAACAAATATTTGTTACAATGTTTGTCACAAGTTTCACATTTATAAGAAATCATAGTTTTTGGGGTTGTCCTTGCCATTGGGAAAGACCCTACTTGCCCTCCACTTATTATATAAATATTATCAAGGCCATTTGGTATCTCTTATCAGTCCATTCATTAGTGGCTACAACAGTATCAATCAAATTGTGCTCAAAATCATGTGGTGGAGGATTATATGCAGTAGCTGCATCATAATCACCTTCTAAAGGATACCCATCTCCCTACTAATGAGGTTGTGCTAAAGCACCACTATCGTGTGAGAAATGCGTGTTGTAAGTACATAACCAAGTTATAGTATAGAAAATATCAAACCACAAAGAAGATGTTTTTAATTTTTTTTTATTTTAAGATTTTTCTTTTTTTTAAAATTATTTGAAAAGAGGCTTTCGATGAAAAGGTGTTGAAAAAAGGGTTTTCGATTTTTGATAAAGAAAATAAAATAGAACTAGAAAGATGGAGAGAGAAGATAATAGAAATGCAAATAAGAAAAGAAAAAATAGAAAAATAAAATAAAATAAATAACAATAAAAATAATAGAAAATGGAGGAAAATGAAGAGGTAAAAGAACTAGAAAGAAAATACAAAAAACTAAAAGGATTAGAGAAAGAAAGAAAAATGAAAACTAACAAAACTAGAGACTAATTAAAAAAAGGAAGAACAAGAGAATTAAACTAGAAAATTATATAGATTCTACTAGATAATTATTTATTAGATTTAGAAATTACTCACTTTTTCTATTCATTTTTAGAATTAAAAAGTATAACCCTAAGTAAAGAAAGCATAGATTATCAAAATTGGTACTAAAAATGAAATTAAAATTTCTACGTAGATACTCAATTGAAAATAATAACCTTAAAATATTAATAAGTATAGAATACAAGTATAAAATATCGAACCACTTAAGAAAAGTATAACCTATCAAATTAGAATATTCTATCAAGTATTATTTTGATGGATTAATTTATACATAAATAAGGAAGGTATAAAAGAGAGCAACTCTAATTCTAATAAATATATTATTCTAGTTTTATCTTACCCTAATTATTCTAAGAATTCTAGCTATATATTTTATTAAATCCTAAATCATGAGCAAATAAAGAAAACAATACAACAAGGCAAGAAAAGAAACTAACTAGAAAATAAGAAATAAACTAACTATCTAAGCATGAAATTAAATTTATAAGTCTACTCCTTAATTAAGCAAGAAAGACTAATTAAGTATGAAAATTAAACTAGAAAAGCAAAGCATGAATTAAAGAAATTAATCTAACCTATTTCTTAAACACACAATTCTAAATAAACAAGAAAATTTAAAAATAAAAAAAAGAAATTAATCTAACCTATTTCTTAAACACACAATTCTAAATAAACAAGAAAATTTAAAAATAAAAAAACTCACACGATAAGAGGTTAGCCTCTTGTGTAGAATCAAATTTCTTTAAGTCTCTATAAAAAAATAAAGTAAAAATATTTTTTTTATAGCAAAACAAAAATTTTATAATATTTGGAAAGTCTTCTCACAAGAGTAGCTCTCATATCCTCTAGAAGACGATTTACAAAATTTTTTACATCCCTCACCCTCACTTTCTACTCGTATTCATAGGTTACATTAAATAATATGAGCCTTTGAATAAGACTTGGCCCCCATATTTTGCATTCGACAACATCTATTTGACTCAAAGTTAATTCATTGGCTTCTTAATTAATAATGGACAATGTTATATAATTTAGCTTGATAAAACAAAATTATTCTACATATTTCCACTTGAAAAAGTTACATCACATCCGATCATTTTTGCTCCAATTTTTTTGCGCTTTACTTGGACTTTTCTTGGATTTCACTGAGTTTGAATTAGTCTTAAGATATCTTCATTTAAGCTCTTTTTTAGTTTTTATTTTCTTCTACGAAACAAGATAAAAAAATATGATAATCATATATTTGCATGAAACTTATTTGAAATAGGGGTATGAAAATTCAATAAAACATAATAATCAACCACTACAGTGATAATCCGATATTAAATTTTGATAGGGTAAAATAAAGGACTCTTGAGTATTCCCAACACAGTTTAAGAACCATAAATGCTCTTTCGATGACATTTCAGGTAGATGTGTGGATGGCTCACTCTTAAGTGTTGTGCGCAGTAGAGCTCTAATCACACGAATAAAAATAAGGTAGATCACAACTAAACACCAGCACAAATCACAATCACAGCAAGACAACGAATTTTACGTGGTTCGGCAAGTTGCCTATGTCCACGGGGCAAGGAGGGGGGGGGGGGGGGGGGGGGGGGGGGGTTCTTACTATTAGAAATCAAGAGAATATAAATAGGGTTACAAATATCACCAAAAACCCTCAAACAAAGCTCTCTAGATCTCTAAAAAATCTCTCACAATTGGATGGAACAATCTTCTCTCAAAGACTACTCAAAACATCCTTGCTTAACCCTAATTAACAAGAATTAGGATTATATATCAACTCAAAACGAAAAGGGTCAAAAACCTGTAACCCAAACTCAGCCCGCTACGCGGTCGACCGCACACCCCATGACAGAACCAAGAAATCCTACAGGGCACGAGACTAAAAACCATTACAGGGTCCGCGCGGTCGACTACCTTAACTCCAGAACTTACCTGCACCTTGTGCACGTTTCCAGTCGACCACAGCAAACTCGTGATTGACTGGACAGGTTCCTGGTGGTTTTTCCTATCTGTTTTCTAAGCTGTTCTTCATCGTGTTCGCCAATCCTTCAAATCTCCACCTCGGTGAAGTTTCTTCCAAAACCGAACCGATACCAAATCATCCAAATGTCCCACTTGTTACATCCAGTACAAAGTAAAAATGATCCACGACAACAGACTTAATCAACAATAAATCGGGAACCCAAACGAGAGCTCAAACAATCTCCCTCCCATCAAAATCAACAAATCCAACCGGCTGCATCGAAAAGACTACCTACGTATCCTCTTGCCTAAGTAATCAAACTGAATGTAGTTCACCCAAATAGCCTCCAAAGGCCCTCAGCATTAAAGAATATTCAATAGCTTCAAACAATGACCAAATTTCACACCTGAAACAACTTTGGTCATATCCGCAATGTTGTCCTTCATGTGGATATTCTCCAATATGACATCTCCATTATCCAAAATGTCACGAACAAAATAGAATATGACATCAATATGCTTTGTGCTTGCATGATAAACCTGGTTCTTCGCCAAATAGATAACCGACATGCTATCACGATATACCTGAAGGGTCTCCTGTGCAATCACCAAGTCCTCCAACAATCCACTCAACTATAAAGCCTCCTTAACAGCTTCAGTCACCGCCATATACTCCGTGTCTATAGTAGAGAGAGCCACTATAGATTGAAGTGTACATCTCTAATAAACTGGTGCTCCTACCAATGTAAACACATATCTTGTAGTAGACCGGTGCTTGTCAAGATCCCCAGTATAATCTGAATCCACTTAACCAATGCAATCCTATCCATTCTTCTCACTCTTCCGAAAAATCAAATCAACATCCATGGTGCCTTTAACATACCATAGAATCCACTTCACAGCCTCTGATGCGGCATAAACATGTACCAAAAAGGTTACAAGTGCACAACCGTGTCAAGTTATAGTATTTAAAATATCGATCCCATGAGGAATGTGTTTTGTAGGAGAAAATATAAAATCGGTTCTTATGTTGTGTGCATGACAAGTAGGAGTGATAAGTGAATGTGATTGTGAAGAGATTGAGAGAGTGAAAATGATGTGTAAGAAGGTGCAAAGTGTAAGTGAGAGTGTATGTGAAAAAGAATGAGTATGATCAATAAGGTGAGAAGAAAAATGAATAAAATCAAGAAACAAATAAAAAATCAAGAATGAAGAAAAAAATTCTAGAATAAAAGAAAATACAAGAAATTAAAGATGGTGGATTCAATTATAGATATGGGTAATCTAAAATTGAACCCACTTCTTAGAAAAGGGTGATTCCCTAGAGGGTTCTAGCCTAAAGGCGAATCAAACAAAATAAAAATAAACAAAAAGAAAAACTAAACCCAAGAGGGTTCTAGCCTCAAGGTGAATAGTATAAGAAATTAAAATCTAACTACAAAATAAATTGCAAAATCTAAAATAAATCTAATCTATGAGCATGAAATAAATCTAAGGCAAGAGGGTTCTAGCCTCTTGGCTATTTAACAAGAAAATAAAATCTAACTACAAACATAGAAATAAATCTAAACTAATAAGCAAAAAGAAATAAAAGAGAAATGCAAACCTTCAAATGATTCTCCATCTTCATCTTCATCTTCATCATCCAACAAAGAGAAGAAGAGAAAAATTTAAAGTGGTGAAAAAATTATTATTATTAATTGCAACAAAAAGTTTTAATTTTGGAAGGCTTTCTCAATTAAGAGTAGCCCTCCTCTCCAAAAGGAGTTACAAAAATTTTTACACCCTTAACTCCTCACTCTCTACCCCTATTTATAGTAATCATCAATGAATATGAGCCATTGGATTTGTCTTGAGCCCCAAGCAACACAATCTCCATCTTTGAATTTACTTTTTGTTCTTCTCTAGCCCAACATAGGAGGTCCATATAATTTATTTGATTTTCAAAAGAAAATCAAAATCCAATTGCAGCAGTCCGGTCCATTCTTGGAGAAGCCCATTGCATATGATTAAAATTAAAAGCCTAAGTCCGGTTCAACTTTTTTGCAGCAATCAGTATTAAAGAGCCAAGTCCGGTCTTGATTTTCAAAACTAAAATCTACAGCCCACATCATTCCAAGTCCGGTCCTCATTTGATTTTCAAAATTAAAGTTTGCAGCCCAAGTCCAATGGATCTTCAATGAAATCTGCAGCAAGTCTCCAACCCAATCTTCATTTGATTTTCCAAACAAGCAAGTCCGGCCCATAGCATTTCATTTGATTTTGAAACTCTAAAGCAAAGTCCGGTCCCCATTCTCTGCCTAAGTCCGGTCCTGGAGCTCTGCATCATTCATGGGTGTAATCATTTGATGGGCTTTGGGCCTTCACATCCTTATATTTCACTTGAGAATTGGTTGAGTTTCTTGATGGGTTTTGGGCCTTCAAAAATTCGAAAATTCACTTGTGAAAAGAGAGGAGGAGCTGCCATGGACATTTGGGACATTTGGGCTTTTGGGCTTTTAAAATTCAAATATTTCACTTTGGCTTCTTGAATTTCACTTAATTCTTCATTTACTCAAGGGTCTTTGTTGAGAGATGGGATTTTTGAGATTTATTCTTCATTAACCTGCAATTAAAGATAAAAGCAATTATTAGTGGTATATTTATTTATATAAAATAGATAATGAGGGTATAAAATTGTAATAAAATGTGATTATCAAATACCCCCACACCTAAACTTTTGCTAGTCCTCTAGGAAAGAAAGAAAAAGAAAATCCTAACTCACTTTCACAGGAATCGTGGTTGTATTTAGCGCATACAACAAGCCTTTAAATCCCTAGGTTACCCTAGTGGACGAGTTGTAGTCTCGTGAGGGTTTGTAGTGAATATACCCACAAAATTCGGTCAACTTGCCAAATTAAAGAAGTCGGTAAATAACTAAATTCATCTGATAACTTTTAGATAATCTAATTGGAGCCAGTTATCACTTAAGAAGATATTTTTATATTGTGACGCCCCTGGGTTCACACAAGGCTGCAGTCCAAGATGAAACCAAGAATGTCAAACCTGCCATGCACCACACCGTGCAATAACATATTTCACCATCATAATTAACATCTATCTAGTAGAGTCAACAACTGGTGTAGGTACAAAACAGGTAAAAGATAATACAAAAAATGCTGATGAAATGATAATAGTCACATAAATGTCTCATCGTCCATCACACAGAAATACATAGTCAAGATCTAAGTAGATAAACTGGAATACTCATCAAGTCTCAAATACAAGTATCTGACAAAAAGGAAATAAGTCACACAGCCTTTACAACTTCTAGAACAAGACTCTCAAATGTCTAAACACAAATCTACTGTGGAACTCCAAAATAAAACATAGCTAAAATAGACAGCTGAACACTAAAGTGTGTCGCCATCAACCTGCGACTCTCCGGGCTCCTGGCTCGTTACCTGAAAGGGGGAGGGACAACGAGCGTCAAAGCGCTAGCGAGTAACATCACAACCAACCCCAAGGGAACAGGGCTCGTTGTATAAGAAAAATACAGTTAATATATAATAGATCAAAAATCATTAATCTTACTAAAGAGGGTTTTAGTATTTAGAAATTTACAACACGAGCATAGGTACGTCGAGCGAAATAATCCAAACAAGGAAACCCTCATGTATATACCTTGTATCTCAAATTGTTAATCTCTAAACACCAGACCCGAGGTTCTAGTACAGAAAACAATAATAAAAGAAATACAGCTAATCTCAGAGCAAAAATACAGTGCCATACCATAGCTAACATGAACATCATGTTATTACTTACATGAATATCATATCGAGATTTACATAAGTGTTATGACATAAACTCACATGAGTGACATGTCAGAAAATGATTAAGTGTCCAAAACATAGACTATATAAATTAAACGTCCAACTCATGGACCGGATGGGACCGTTGTCCAACGCATGGACCGGATGGGACCGTTGTCCAACGCATGGACCGGATGGTAATGCATATCCAGCACGAGGATTAAATAGCAATGCATGTCCAACACGAGGACTAAGTGGGAAGGGTGTCCAACACGAGGACAAAAAGGTAATGCTTGTCCAACACGAGGACTGAGAAATTATGCAAATGTCACTGAGATATATAGAAAAAATCTACTTATATCAATCCACACTCAAATCAGTGTGTAAGTCCCCAATTTATACCCTCAGGTCATCTATCATGCATGGATACATAATAAGACTAAAACCAATGTCAGACAATCCAGGCGAACTCTCGCACATGAGTGAAAATACCCCAGAATACACAAAACAAGGGTTATACAACAGATAGAGCGGCGGTCGACCGCACCGGTCGACCGCTTTAAAACGAGCTCAGCGGTCGACCGCTCCGGTCGACCGCCAAGTGGACAGAAACCCAAATCTGGGTTTCTGTCAGCTCAAAACCTGGAACAAAAAATTGGTATTCTAGCCACATATCACCCAAACTGAATCATTCCCCTTCTTCACTTCGGCAACTCCACAATAATATCCATGGAAATATCTGCCCACTTCCACTCTGGAATGGGTAAAGGCTGCAGTGTCCCTGCCGGTCTCTAATGCTCTGCCTTCACCTGCTGACAGGTAAAACATCTAGCCACATAGTCTGCAATCTCTCTCCGCATACCACTCCACCAGAAACGCCTCTTCAGGTCTTTGTACATCTTGGTAGTCACTGGATGTACTGTGTATCGAGTACGGTGCGCCTCATCCAATAACTCCCTCTTCAACTCTGCACTGGCTGGCATAACCAATCTACCCTTCATCCGTAATCCTCCATCTGTTCCAATGGTCCAGTCCGCCTTAGGCTCTTTGGAAATCTCCCCCTTACGGGTTTGAATCCAAGAGTCCTCCAACTGAGCTCTGACAACCCTGTCATAGCTCCCAAGAATGCACTGGTTCCTCAAATCTCGGGTCTAATATCAAACTGGCTAAGAGTGATAAGATCTCTGTACAAAGAACACCTCAAAGCCGTAACCCGATGCCGACGCTTCCTACTCAAAGCATCTGCTACGACGCTCGCCTTCCCTGGATGATACTGAATCGCGAACTCATAGTCCTTGATAAACTCAATCCACCTCCTCTGCCTCTGATTGAGTTCCTTCTGAGAAAAGAGGTACTTCAGACTCTGATGGTCTGTGAATAGCTCAAACTGTACTCCATACAAGTAGTGCCTCCATGACTTCAGTGCAAACACCACTGCTGCTAACTCCAAGTCATGAGTGGGGTAGTTCTGCTCATGCAACCTCAACTGCCATGAGATGTAGGCTACTACCCTCTGAGTCTGCATCAGTACGCCTTCTAAGCCTACCAACGACGCATCTGTATACACAACGAATGTCCTGTCGTTGCTTGGAATGGTCAGAACTGGCGCTGTAGTCAGCTTAGCCTTCAAAATATCAAAGGCCTCCTGGCACTCCATGCTCCATATGAACTGTACACCATTCTTCGTAAGGCGTGTAATCGGCGTTGCAATCTTCGAGAAGTCCTTAATGAACTTCCTATAATATCCAGCTAAACCCAAAAAGCTGCGAATCTCTGACACCGTCTTCGGTGGCTCCCAATCAAGAACTGCCGTGACCTTAGCCGGATCCACCGCTATACCCTCTCGACTGATAATATGGCCAAGAAATCTGACTTCTGAAAGCCAAAACTCGCACTTGCTGAACTTGGCATACAACTGGTGCTCCTGAAGGGTCCTCAACGCTATCCGTAGATGCTCCTCATGATCTGCCTCCGATCTCGAGTAAATGAGAATATCGTCGATGAATACGATCACAAACTGATTTATGAAGGGATGGAAAACTCGGTTCATCAAATCCATGAATACCGCGGGTGCATTGGTCAATCCAAATGGCATGACCAGGAACTCGAAGGATCCCTATCGAGAAGAAAGGCGGTCTTGGGAATATCAATCTTCCTAACCCGTATCTGATGATAGCCAGAACGAAGATCAATCTTCGAGAAATACTGCACACCCTGCAACTGGTCAAACAAGTCATCAATCCTAGGTAGTGGGTACCTATTCCGGATAGTGATATTGTTCAACTCTTTATAATCTATGCATAATCTCATACTACCGTCCTTCTTCACGAAGAGGACCGGCGCGCCCCACGGAGAATGATTCCGGCGAATAAAACCCTGAGCTAATAACTCGTCCAACTGGGTCTGAAGCTCCCTCATCTCAGCTGGTGCCATACGATAGGATGCGCGGGATATCAGGGCTGTGCCTGGCTGCAACTCAATGCAAAACTCCACCTCTCTCACTGGAGGTAATCTAGGTATGTCTTGAAAGACATCCTGATACTCTGAGACAACTCTAGTCTCCAATAGCTCAGCACCCTGATCCCGTCGGATCACCTCCTCGATGTACGCCAGAAATGACTCCGCAAGTCGGTTGCCCTGAGAGGCGGCTACAATAATCTCGGACCCGTCGGACGCTCGCAACTTGACTGTCTTCGCAAAGCAGTCAATACTAACATGGTAGGAAGATAACCAATCCATACCAAGGATGACATCGAACTCGGACATACGCAACACTATCAAATCGACTATGAACTCCGACTCGTCTAAACTGACGGTACACCTCCTACAAATGCTCTCCATAAGCGATACCTCTCCTAAAGGGGTGGAAACAGATAAAAGGGGTGTCTAGAGGCTGAGCTAAAAGCTGGAGTCTAGCCATAAATGCATGCGATATGAAGGAATGCGACGATTCTGAATCGAAAAGAATACGGGTGGAAAAAGGGATTCACAAAGATCGTACCCTCCAAAACTACTTCATTAGCTCCATGATCATGCGGGACTACTGCATATACTCTGCCGGTGGCTAAAGACTGCTCTGTCACTGGTGCTGGAGAATATGGGACAATCTGCCCCCGGGAAACCTCCTGAACTGATAGAACCTGCCCTTTAGTCTTCCGTTGCTGCTGAGTTGGACCATTTCCCTTCTGAGCTCTTGTTGGTGCACTACGGCACTCTAATGCCTTGTGTCCGACCTTGCGACAGTTAAAACAAGATCCCCGGAACTTGTGCTGCTGACTTGCTCTCTGATCCTGTTGAGATCCCTTCTTATGAGGGCTCTGCTGATGCTGTTGGGATCCAATCAAGGGTCTCTTGTTCTTGCCCTTGTCTCCGGCGTGCCCTCTCTTAGCACTCCCTTCCTCGTCCTTTTGGAACTTAGCTGTCCCATTTTCTTGAGAAATGGTGGTTTCAGCTACTGGTGGTGGTGGTGTAATGTGATTGGCCACAAGCTCCTCGATTGCTGCTATCCTAGCGACTAGGGGAGCCATAATATCTACCAGGTACTGGGGAGCCTGCTGCGGCTCAGGTGGAGTTTGCTGTGGTTCAGCCTGTCCAGATCTCTGAGTACGTGACATATCATATTCTGACATCTCTGCTCAAAAGAAAATAAGGGTTTAGGAGTCAAAATAGACCTCTATAAATAGCGTATCACAATACAATTTTCACAACATATAGTATTTGAACAAATACTTTAAACTTATACAAAAATAGTTGTCATAAAAAAAAATTTTCTCAAATTTTGAGATATACGTTTATATCATCCTCACTCATACTAGGAAATCCTTACGGACTCTATACATGAATCCTAGGAAACTCTATCCTAGCTCCACGACTCAACACAGGATAATCCTAAGGATACTGGAACTAGAGCTCTGATACCAACTGTGACGCCCCTGGGTTCACACAAGGCTGCAGTCCAAGGTAAAACCAAGAATGTCAAACCTGCCATGCACCACACTGTGCAATAACATGTTTCACCATCACAATTACCATCTATCTAGTAGAGTCAACAACTGGTGTAGGTACAAAACATGTAAAAGATAATACAAGAAATGCTGATGAAATGATAATAGTCACATAAATGTCGCATCGTCCATCACACAGAAATACATAGTCAAGATCTGAGTAGATAAACTGGAATACTCATCACGTCTCAAATACAAATATCTGACAAAAAGGAAATAAGACACACAACCATTACAACTTCTAGAACAAGACTCTCAAATGTCTAAATACAAATCTACTGTGGAACTCCAAAATAAAACATAGCTAAAATAGACAGCTGAACACTAAAGTGTGTCGCCATCAACCTGCGACTCTCCGGGCTCCTGGCTCGTTACCTGAAAGGGGGAGGGACAACGAGCGTCAAAGCGCTAGCGAGTAACATCACAACCAACCCCAAGGGAATAGGGCTCGTTGTATAAGAAAATACAGTGAGTATATAATTGATCTAAAATCATTTGTCTTACTAAAGAGGGTTTTAGTATTTAGAAATTTACAACACGAGCATAGGTACGTCAAGCGAAATAATCCAAACAAGGAAACCCTCATGTATATACCTTGTATCTCAAATTGTAAATCTCTAAACACCAGACCCGAGGTTCTAGTACAGAAAACAATAATAAAAGAAATACAGCTAATCTCAGAGCAAAAATACAGTGCCATACCATAGCTAACATGAACATCATGTTATTACTTACATGAATATCATATCGAGATTTACATAAGTGTTATGACATAAACTCACATGAGTGACATGTTAGAAAACGATTAAGTGTCCAAAACATAGACTATATAAATTAAACGTCCAACTCATGGACTGAATATAACCGTTGTCCAACGCATGGACCAGATGGGACCGTTGTCCAACGCATGGACCGGATGATAATGCATATCCAGCACAAGGATTAAAATAGCTATGCATGTCCAACACGAGGACTAAGAGGTAATGCTTGTCCAACACGAGGACTGTGGATTTTAGTCCAACACGAGGACTAAGAAATGGTGAAAATATCACTGGGATACATAGTGAAATCTACCTATATCAATTCACAGTCAAAACAGTGTATATATCCATAATTGGTACCCTCAGGTCTTCTATCATGACTGGGTACATAGTAAGACCAAATACTAATGTCAGATAGTCCAGGAAATCACTCGAACCTGAACAAATATTCAAAAATGTACAAAACAGGGAAAATACAACAGAGAGTACTGCGGTCGACCGATCCGGTCGACCGAACTCTGGCACGAGCCTGGCGGTCGACCGCTAGGCATCTCGGTCGACCGACCAGACGTCACGGTCGACCGGATAAATGTCGCGGTCGACCGAACAAACGTCGCGGTCGACCGAATAAACTTGGCGGTCGACCGAAGCCCTAAAAGAAGAACGTCGCGGTCGACCGAAATAATGGGCGGTCGACCGAATGAACGTCGCGGTCGACCGAAATAATTGGCGGTCGACCGAAGCCTTAAAACGAGCTCAGCGGTCGACCGCTCCGGTCGACCGCCAAGCAGACAAAAACCCAAATCTGGGTTTCTGTCAGCTCAAAACCTGGAACAAAAAATTGGTATTCTACAAATACTGAAGATAAACAACAAATCCAAAGTCTGAAAACTACCTTTTCATTGTTTTAAATCCATAAGAAACAAACCAAAAACGTTCTTAATGACTGTAAAAAATGATATAACTCTTGTTTAGGAAATTTTCAGATCTAGATCTTAAATAAACGGAGCATTTGTGAGATTTTATAAACTGAAACGTTTGAGACTTAGAATCCATATTATAAAGAATCCATCTTTATACAAAAATACGTTTTTTTTGGCTCAACAAAACTCATGAAAATCCAAAAGAAAATCATATAGAACAGGGGTGAGGGATTGGGCGAGATGATACTCGCCTTTGGTGAGCAACAGATCGCTGAAACTGAAGGAGGACGCTTAATTCCCACTGAAAATTCCTCCAGATCTCCTCCTAAGCACCAAATCCAGCTAGGGTTTGAGATTTGAGAGATGGGGGCTAGGGTTTTGAGCCTGAGGTGAAGAGAGGCTCTCCTGGGTTGAGTTGGTATAAATACTAACTCCCTAACCCGACCCGAAACCCAAAAGACCCGAAACAAAACCGCAAAGAAAACAAAACCTAGAAGCTCTCTGATCGCTGTGCGGTCGACCGCGTCGGTCGACCGCGCAGCACAAAAATGCATGCTGCTGGGCATTTCACACGCTGGCCGATTTCTTTCACTTAAAATCACTTGTTGGGTTCTCAAACACAGATAATTACATTCATATGACATATATATGTGTATATATATGATTATTCATCACATGGAAAATATTTACTATTAATAATTCACATATATTTATTGTAGAAATTTTCGGGGTTCTACATATATATAACTCTAAGGTATTTTTTCAAGAAAATTTTCTCATTGTAGCAATACAAAACCAAGCCAAACTTAGAAATTTAATTTAAAAGTTTTGAAAAGAACATGCTAACTCTTTGTTTTAAATAATTTTCAAGTTGCTTGATCTAAAATATTTTCCAAGACCATATATACAACTATAAAACATTTATTATTATTATTATTATTATTATTATTATTATTTTTGACTCTTTCATCCTTGGTGATTTTTTTCTACTTTAACGGGCTTTCTAAGTGACCTTTTAACGAGTTTTGGGCCAATGGATCCCAACCCAAATGGGCTTAGGTCATTAAGTATGGAAATACTCTTTGGGCTTAATTACTCGGTCAGCTTAGGCTTTATAAGATAGAATCACCTTGAATTCAAGAGTTTTTTTTAATTTCTTTTTGGTGCCCATTTTTCGCACTCTTCTTTTGCAATTTTTTTTTGTATATGTATATAAATTTGGAAAATATGTAAATCAAGACACTTTGAAAAAAATTATTTTCAACTCTAAGTTGAGCATGAAAAAAATTTATTACTTTAAATAAAAGTCTAAGTTAAGGCTTAAGAAAAGTATACTACTTTGAAAATCATTTCTTAAGAAATTTATTTAGAGTTATCATTTAAGGCTTAAGAAAAGTATACTACTTTGAAAATCATTTCTTAAGAAATTTATTTAGAGTTATCATAAAAGATGAACTTAAGTAAATAACCAACTAGGGATTAGAAAATTTTAAATTTATCAAATAAATCAATTATTACATAACTCTATCAATTTGGCAAGTGATGATATTTTTATAATTTTTTTAAAAGAAAAAAGGGGAAAAAACAAAAATATAACTACAAATGTAAAATAAAGAGAAAAAAATAACTAATTCCCACCCCTACACCTAAAGTTTGCATTGTCCTCAATGTAAACTCTATGATGCATAAAGTAAAGAAGATAAGAAGTGAAGCACTTACATTTGGTCAGCTGATAGAAATCTGCAATTACCTTTGGTCTGAGGAGGATGAAATCAAAAATTTATTCTCTTTTTTTTTCTTTTTTTTTCTTTTTTTAACAACTGAACAAGAAACTCTCAAATGAGAGAAGAATAAATTCTTTTTATTATTCTGAAATAAACAAAATAAACAATGTAGAATGAAATATTCAACATGAAGAGTTCCTGTTCTACATTGAATCCTACCTTACTGTTGAAAATTCTTCCCCGGATTTTAAACAAATTCAGAATGATATAATCAATAATGTGAATGTGAAGTTTTGTTTTCTAACAACCAATTCTTCTGTAGAGTTCTGAAAATTTGGTTGTTGATTATTTTCCAAGAATCTAAGTTCATCAAGAAAGAGTTCTTCAAACAAAGCAGCACATGTTTAACACAGTTTTATTATTCTCAATGACCTGATCTGCTTCTTCTAAAAACTCTAACTCTTCATCAAAAATTTCCTCAAAACTCAAATCAGACTCTTCTTCTTCTCCTTCTTCTTCTCCTCCTGATCTTTCCTGAATGTAATTTATTTCTAGAGGCTGATTATTTGGTTGGTCCCCTGGATTAAAAATATTAAGATCAGCAGTCAAATTCTAAAAGGACAGCTTTATTTGACCAGTTCTACAGTTGATGAGAGTATTAGAAGTGGCTAAGAACGGTCGTCCTAAGATGATAGGTGTCTGTCCTTTAGGATTGGAAACAGGCTGTGTTTCCAAGACTACAAAATCTACTGAAAAAATAAAATCTTCAACCTTAATCAGAACATTCTCTAACTCACCCATAGGGACCTTAACAGATCTATCAGCCTGAGTCTATCTGGAAAGGGAGCAACCGGTCTAAATCTATCAAAAGCAGGCTCAGGTTCGGGTTCAGGTTCTTGGTCATCTGAGGGGAGTGATTGTTGAATAGATTCA
Source organism: Asparagus officinalis (assembly GCF_001876935.1). Taxonomy (NCBI): domain Eukaryota; kingdom Viridiplantae; phylum Streptophyta; class Magnoliopsida; order Asparagales; family Asparagaceae; genus Asparagus; species Asparagus officinalis. Next base: position 122,565,033 of record NC_033797.1, on the reverse strand, counting down.
TCAGAAGGAGAAGGAGAAGGAATTTGTACAGGATCAAGAGTTTGACTTGGAGGAGTTCTCACTTGATTATCGACCTGTCTACCTGACCGAAGTGAATGGATTGCATTCACTTGAGCTTCATAGGATGAACTGCATCCTGTGTTCTTAGGGTTGACCACGTGTTGACTCAGAAATTTTCCTTTCTCTCTTTCACTCACGGTACTAGCTAGTTGACCAAGTTGGGATTCTAATCTAGCTATAGCTTGAGTGTTGGAGTTGAGCATTTGTCCAATTGATTGCATGAAGGAATTTAGAGTGCTAGACGTTTGAGTCAACATATTCGTGGTTTGAGTGGAGGTCTTAATTATGGTTTCCAAACCCCTTTCCAAGACGTTGAGACATTTATCCTGATCTGGATTGTGATGAGTCTGAATTACAGCTTGATGAAGAGGAGACTGATTTTGATACGGCAGATTGGGTTGTTGAAATTGTGAATGAGAATTGAACGGAACTGTGTTTCCCCTAGGATAATGTTAGGTCGAAGCGGGAGTGAAGTTTTGAGTTCCGGGAGAATTTCCTAGATTCCATGCAAAATTGGGATGATTTCTCCACCCTGGATTGTAGGTTGGAAAAAATGGATCATTTCTAGGGTGCTGGAATACATCGTTCATCTGTTCTAATGCATTGTTGTTTCCTAGGAGAGGGCATTCCTCTGAAACGTGGGTAGGAGACTGACAATTGTGACATCCTAGGAAAGAAACATGATTGAGTTGAGCTGGAGCCCATTCCTTAATTTCTAAGGCTTCTAACCTTCGCAGAATTGTCGCCATCTTCACTTCAGAAGCAATGTTTGACTCCAAGGAAAGACCACTAGACTTAGAATGGAGAACTGATGAAACCCTGTCATCACAGTGTTCCCATTGCATTATTTTTTCAGAAAGACTCTCTAAAAACTCCCATGCTTCGTCAGTATTTTTCCTCATGAAATCCTCGTGGCACATTGATTCCAAGTAAGTTTTTGCAGAATAATCTAATCCCTCATAAATTATTTGGCACAATCGCCATTTTTCTAAACCGTGATGAGGACATTGGATGAGAAGATCTTTAAATCGGTCAAAATACTTACAAAAAGGTTCTCCCGGGATAATTTTAAAGTTTTGAATGTTGTTCCTAAGCTTTACCGTTTTATGAATAGGAAAAAAATCTTAAGAAAAACGGTGACAAATTCATCCCAAGTTGAGATAGAATTTGTGGGTAAGCTGTACAGCCATTTTTTAGCTTTATCCTTAAGAGCAAATGGAATAAATCTAAGCTTAATCGCATCTTTATTTAATTCTCTCATTTTAATCATAATACACACTTCCTCAAATTCCGAAATAATGATATATGCATCTTCTGTTTCATTATCAAGGAATTTGGGAAGCATGTTTATGTATTACGGTCTAAGCTTAAAATTTATCTCATTTGTTTCGGGGAGCCTAATGCACGAGGGGATTACATTCCTAATGGGATATCACATATCATGAAGAACGGGTGGATTAGGATGCTTCATTACTATGATTGGTTCAAAGCGAATTAATCGACGTGTATTATCCCTAATCCACTGTTACATACACCAAAATATTTCTTTTTATTTTTTTAAAGACAAAAAAATAGTTTTTTTTATGAGAAGAAAAGGATAAAGAAAAATCCTAACTAAAACAAATCAAAACAATCACTTTTCAATCACTCTAATTCTAGGGTTTAGCCTAATTCACTAGACCAACTCCTAACCAAAAACTCCTATAGTGAAAAGATAAAAGTTTTACCCAGGTAGTTAGCCAAGTAAGGATAGTACTAGAGGGTGATCAAAGATCAATTAAGTACCTCTTTCCTTGCGGAGCGCTTTAGTAACCCCTAAACCTTGTCTTAGACACCAACTAATCTGAGAAAACTTAAACCGATTCACTTAAGGATTTTTTGTTTCTTATTAAGCTCGAATCCTTAGGGGCCAACGTCTAATGAGTTTTATTAGGCTTGGGTTTGTAAAGTGAGGAATTAGTGATTTTTAGGCTAAGGAAAGGGTGATGAAATCCCTCATCTTATCTTGATTATGAGGTTTTTCCCTTAAAAATATTTTTAAGTGTGTGCCAAATCAAGATGCTCAAATCACTTGGTGAATTCCTACTATCAATATGAAATACAACCCTATGAATTAAAAGCAACTAAAAAGGATGGAAAAGAAAAATTCTTTTTTTTATTAGGGTTAACAATCAAACAAATGAGAAGGAGGGAAATTGTTTGAATTTATTATCTTGTTAGTAAATGTCAAAATAGAGGGTGAATTTTATTATGGTCAACAAAAATAAAATCACTTTTTTTTAAGTCCTAATTGTCTCTAATTGTGAAGAAGTAGCTAAAGGGTGGAATTAAAAACTAGAAAGAGGACTTACCTGAAAGAAAATCTTCAAATCCTAGCTCTCCAATCCGCAATCTTCAAGCTCCAAGCGTTTCCTTCACAAAAAACACACAAGTTAAAGAACCAAAATAATTAAAACCTACTTAAGCACCTTCCCCGGCAACGGCGCCAAAAACTTGATGCGGCATAAACATGTACCAAAAAGGTTGCAAGTGCACAACCGTGTCAAGTTATAGTATTTAAGATATCGATCCCACGAGGAAGGTGTTTTGTAGGAGAAAATATAAAATCGGCTCTTATGTTGTGTGCGTGACAAATAGGAGTGATAAGTGAATGTGATTGTGGAGAGATAGAGAGAGTGGAAGTGATAGTGTGTAAATCGGCACGAGATATAAGTGAGAGTGGATGTGACAAAGAATGAATATGATCAATAAGGCAAGAAGGAAAAGGAAAATAAAAATCAAGAATAAAGAAAATAAAATTCAAAAAGAAAATGCAAGAAATTAAAGATGGTGGATTCAATTATAGATATGGGTAATCTACAATTGAACCCACTTCTTAGAAAAGGGTGATTCCCTAGAGGGTTCTAGCCTAAAGGCGAATCAAACAAAATAAAAATAAACAAAAAGAAAAACTAAACCCAAGAGGGTTCTAGCCTCAAGGTGAATAGTATAAGAAATTAAAATCTAACTACAAAATAAATTGCAAAATCTAAACTACAAAATAAAATTACAAGAATTAAATGCAAGAAAATAAATCTACTCTATAAGCATGAAATAAATCTAAGGCACTGTCATATCTGTTTTCGGTCGACCGCACCGGTCGACCGCTCGTTTGGTTTTTTCGGCATTGGGCGACAGAGAGTCTGTCGGTCGACCGGTCCGGTCGACCGAGAGCTCCATCGGTCGACCGCACCGGTCGACCGACGATGGTCCAGAATGTTTTCCTCGTGTTTTTGCTCTCATCGGTCGACCGACAGAATTTTCGGTCGACCGACAATAGAGCCGTTAGACTTCAACGGCTATTTCTAAGCTGGTTTTTCTGGGGGCCTTTTGGTCTTTCTGTTTTGAGTTTTTGGCTGAGTTTTGGAGTGGGTATAAATACCCCTTTGCTGTTTTCTTTCAACTAACAAGAGAATGTTTGTTTGTTTAAGTTTGGTTTAAGAAGCTTTTAAGCATTTGAGTGTTTTGGTTTGTGAAGACAATTTCACAAGAGCAAGTGGAGATCATCATTTGGTGTTTGAGCAATCACTCTTCTCCCTCTCTCTTGTCATCTATAGAGAAGTTTCCTTAAACTCAATTCTAGCATTTTATAAGTTTTGTTCTTAATTTCATAAGCTAGATTTTATATTGAGTTTAAATTGTTTTCTCTATTTGTTCACACATAACCTATTGAGCTTATTGTATTTACATTCATAGTATAATTTAGGGTTGTGGGTTTGTGACATTAAGAGTGAGCTTAATTGAGTTCTCACCTTGTTTTGAGAACAATCATTTGTCATATTTGTGCTTATTGTGAGAATCACTTTGTAATACACTTGTACACCGAGTGAGGAGTGTGTGGTGAGAGTCGGGGATCATCCCAAGAGGAGTGGCGTCGGTTGACGTGCCTAGGGAGAGGTGGTAACAACACGGCTAGGTCCAACACTTAGTGGGTGTAGAGTGTGATTGCAAGAGTGTGAGTTGTAGAGTTTTCGGTTAGCTAGAAAACCGAGTGTGTAGAAGAAGTTCCGGCTTCCAAACCGGATTGTGTTAGTGGATTTCTCCCCGGGAGTGGGGAGCGGAGACGTAGGACGGAAGGTCCGAACTCCGTGATCATATTGCTTGTTTGAGTGTGCTTTGGCGTTCATTCATATTTATGTTCATATCTTATATCGCCATTGTCATTAGCTCATTATCTATATCATCCACTATCTAGTTCATATTGTTTACCCTTGTGTTAGTTTATATATCCTTGCATATATATTTCATCATATAGGATATATCTTATTGTTTACATTGCTTATCCTAGCTTACAAATATTGTTGTATTTCATACTTGCTAGGATAACGTATTAATTAATTTTAATTAGCATATAATCAGATTAGATTAGCATAAGACCCTAATCACCCCCCCTCTAGGGCCTAACAATTGGTATCAGAGCTTAGTGCTCTTTGATTTAAGGACTAACCACCTTGAGTTAAAGACCCAAGTTATCTTGTTGTGCTAATCTTGTTTTGACCTTTATTTGTATCTTGCTTGCCTTTTATATTATGGATATGCATGGTTTAGGTTATGCCATTAATATTGCTCCTAGGTTTGATAATTTCCCTTATGCCCAATGGTGTGTTAGATTTAAACTTTTTGTTCAATCTAAACACTTTGATTTATGGGAAATTATAGATGATGCATATATTGTGCCCACTATGGAGAAATCCAAGTGGAATAAAAATGATCATCGTATGTTTACTATGAACAACATTTTGTTAGAATATTTGCTAAATGCTTTTAACTCATCTATGTCTAACAAGTTTGTTCATGTTGATAGTGCTTACACCTTATGGAAATTAATTGAAGCACATCAAGGGGACTTGAAGGCGATCCAACAAGTTTTGGCGGATCCGGCTTCAAGTTCATGTGGAGCATCATGCACACGGCCACTAGGCGATAGCCCTAGTGAGGTTTGCGAGTTCGAAACCATAAATGATTTACCTAGTGATGAACTTGCTTGTGCTAGTGAAAAATTATTACATGCCTTTAACAAATTGCAAAATGATTTCATTAATTTACAAAGCAAGCATGAAATTTTGAAATCCGATCATGAGTTGTTAGCATCTAAGTTTGAAACTATTTCTAATGAAAATGTGATCCTTAAAGAAAACAATGAAAAATTAAAATTGGATCATGTTTCTTTAACTTCAAACGTTGCTAGTTTAACTCATGAAAGAGATAATGCCATGTTAGAAGTAAAGAACATACAAAATAACACTGCTTCTTTTATAAATGACTACTTATGTTCTACTTCTAAAAGTGCATATGTGCCTAAAAATGAAGACTTGAATCTTATGAAAAATTGCATTTCATCTTTAGATTCAACTTTGAAAATATGCATTGATAACCATAAGAAACTTATGGACAAGTGTGCTAAATCTAGTAAATCACCCATACACTATGCACACTTGTATAGCAAAGTTTAAAATGGTGATTTCCTAGAGGGTTCTAGCCTAAAGGCGAATCAAACAAAATAAAAATAAACAAAAAGAAAAACTAAACCCAAGAGGGTTCTAGCCTCAAGGTGAATAGTATAAGAATTTAAAATCTAACTACAAAATAAATTGCAAAATCTAAACTATAAAATAAATTGCAAAAAGAAAATAAATCTACTCTATAAGCATGAAAATAAATCTAATCTATGAGCATGAAATAAATCTAAGGCAAGAGGGTTCTAGCCTCTTGGCTATTTAACAAGAAAATAAAATCTAACTACAAGCATAGAAATAAATCTAAACTAATAAGCAAAAGGAAATAAAAGAGAAATGCAAACCTTCAAATGATTCTCCATCTTCATCTTCATCTTCATCATCCAACAAAGAGAAGAAGAGAAAAATTTAAAGTGGTAAAAAAATTATTATTATTAATTACAACAAAAAGTTATAATTTTGGAAGGCCTTCTCAATTAAGAGTAGCACTCCTCTCCAAAATGAGTTACAAAAATTTTCACACCCTTAACTCCTCACTCTCTACCCCTATTTATAGTAATCATCAATGAATATGAGCCATTGGATTTGTCTTGAGCCCCAAGCAAAGCAATCTCCATCTTTGAATTTGCTTTTTGTTCTTCTCTAGCCCAACATAGGAGGCCCATATGATTTATTTGATTTTCAAAATTTGCTTTTTGTTCTTCTCTAGCCCAACATAGGAGGCCCATATGATTTATTTGATTTTCAAAAGAAAATAAAAATCCAATTGCAGTAGTCCGGTCCATTCTTGGAGAAGCCCATTGCATATGATTAAAATTAAAAGCCTAAGTCCGGTTCAACTTTTCTGCAGCAATCAGTATTAAAGAGCCAAGTCCGGTCTTGATTTTCAAAACTAAAATCTGCAGCCCACATCATTCCAAGTCCGGTCCTCATTTGATTTTCGAAATTAAAGTTTGCAGCCCAAGTCTAATGGAGCTTCAATGACATCTGCAGCAAGTCTCCAGCCCAATCTTCATTTGATTTTCCAAACAAGCAAGTCCGGCCCATAGTATTTCATTTGATTTTGAAACTCTAAAGCAAAGTCCGGTCCCCATTCTCTGCCTAAGTCCGGTCCTGGAGTTCTGCATCATTCATGGGTGTAATCATTTGATGGGCTTTGGGCCTTCACATCCTTATATTTCACTTGAGAATTGGTTGAGTTTCTTGATGGGTTTTGGGCCTTCAAAAATTCAAAAATTCACTTGTGAAAAGAGAGGAGGAGCTGCCATGGACATTTGGGACATTTAGGCTTTGGGCTTTTAAAATTCAAATATTTCACTTTGGCTTCTTGAATTTCTCTTATTTCTTCATTTACTCAAGGGTCTTTGTTAAGAGATGGGATTTTTGGGATTTATTCTTCATTAACCTGCAATTAAAGATAAAAGCAATTATTAGTGATATATTTATTCATATAAAATAGATAATGAGGGTATAAAATTGTAATAAAATGTGATTATCAGCCTCCCAATGACCCTTCCCGGGGTTTTGCATGTACCTCGATACCATGCTTACGGCTTGTGACAAATTTGGCATCATACACACCATCGCATACATCAAGTTACCCACCGCACTGGCATATAGAACCTTCAACATGTAATCTCTGTCCTCAACTAAAACAGGTGATATCAAAGCTGAAAGCTTGAAGTGGGGTGTTTGAGGAGAAAATTATTTGATTCATTGCAGTGTTCATTACAAACTTCAGACGTTTATAACGAAAACAAAAATTAGTCTTTTTATAAGACCTTTACACAATGAAAACAACAAAATTACAATTCTCTTCAAACAGCACAGAGATCGTTTATCGGTCTTCTGCTTGCGTGGGATCTTGGCCTGTGATGGGGGATGTTGGTATCCGTGGACCACCGTCGATCAGATCTGATTACTGAAAAATTGGATAGAGCTTAGTTGATTCGCTAAAGAATCAAGAAACCGTAGCGCTTATCTCGGCAACGGCGAGATAATTGCTCTTCTTAAGATTATCGCAATGGGATAATCTTAAGGAACGGACCCGGAGAACTGCAGATCTGACGAGCTCCTCTTCTTTATGCCGACGAACTCAATCTGATCTCTCCTCCTCCTCCTCTCTAAAATTCGTGCACTTTTGATCTTCAATCCAGCAGGGCTTCGCCAATGCTCGAGAATTTCAGATCTGAAAAAATGAGGGCCCTGGGGCTGTATTTATAGGCTCCAGAGAATCCAGACGGTTAAAACTACATAACAGCGGAAAAAACAACTTTTTAGGGTTGCGGACACCCTTGGGTGCCTCAACCTGAATGGAGACACCCTTGGGTGTCTTTGCCTAAATGGAGACACCCTTGGGTGTCTCAGCTCGGGCCGAGACACCCAAGGGTGTCTCGGATCGGGCCGAGACACCTTAGGGTGTCTCCCACCATGCTGAGATACCTTGGGGTGTCTCTGTTGGGCCGAGACACTTCGGGGTGTCTTAGCTTAGGCTGAGACAGTCCGTTTTGCGTGCTTGTCTGTTTACTTCATAACTTCTTCATCCGAACTCGGATTTGAGTGATTTAAAGTGCATTGAAAAGCCGGCGAGGAGATCTACAATCTACAATGATTGAATCAACTATGGAATAAATGAGACACGAGGGGTGTTCCGCCTTTCTTAAATGACGCGGGGCTCCCGGTCAGTTTGTATCCTCGTTATTCTGAAACTCCGTTGCTTCACGTAGTTCGTTGATTTACTTCAAGCGTTCGTCGACATCAATCAAGCTTTTGTGACTTGGATAGGGATGTTCATCATCTTCTCTTAGCTCCGAGCTGTTCGTGGAGACCTATAGGCAATTTTTGACGTCTACAGATACCCCCTCCAAAGCGTTCCAGTCTCGTTTCTTTTTTTTATAGAGGAGGCTGGAATACTTTGGATGTGATTGGTCCAGCCTTCGATCAACGTAAAGGACCTATAGTTAGCTTTAATTCTTGACTCCTTTGATTTTCAATCTATTCGATGCTTTGACGAATAGCTGAAGTCCTTCCGGCGCTGCGTTTATCGTCTGGCTATCGTTGGTGTCTCGAATCTAAAACTGATGAGTTGAGTTTGGCTCGTTCTTATTGAGTTGACTTAGAACTGACTATCTCCGTCGCATCGTGCCGACTTAGGGTTTCAGATCGTCGTACATTGACTTTTTGTCATAACGCGTTGACCTGCGTTGACGTAGGGTTACGCGTTGACTGGCGTTGACCTAGGGTTTTGGATCACCCGACGTTGACTTTTGGTCACAACGCGTTGACTGGCGTTGACCTAGGGTTACACGTCATACATTGACTTTTGGTCGCAATGCGTTGACTGACGTTGACCTAGGGTTACACGTTGACCGGCGTTGACCTAGGGTTTTGGATCACCTGACGTTGACTTTTGGTCGTAACGCGTTGACTGACGTTGACCTAGGGTTACGCGTTGATCGACGTTGACCTTAGGGTTTAGATCGTCGTACGTTTGTTGGAGTATACACAGTTTATGCTCTTAAGGTATTGGATCATGGTGGTCCTAAGTGTCGAGGCTGCAGGACCAACTGTTAAAGCTGATTCATTTGTATGTATGGATCTTATCTTAATATTGTTGGATAATCAAGTCATGAGACCAACTAAAGGAGCTGATGCATCAATGACTCGCATTTATAGAAATTTTGGCAAATCCTGAGCCATCAACAGGTTTGATGAGCCTTTACCGACTACCGTTTGAGTCGGGCTAGCATGCGGATTGTTTAAGTCCGTTCCGCATGTGACGTTAAGCTAAAAGAGTTAACCCTTTTAGTGCTACGATATTGAATACGTAGACTTCGTCTTTCTCCTGTGAAAAGACTAAACAGCAACGTGTATCAGACGTTGACTTAGGATTTTTGGCAAATCCTAAGCCCTCAACGGATTTGACGTGCTCTTACCGATTACCGTTTGAATCGGGCTTACATGCAGATTGTTTTAAGTCCGTTCCACATGTGACGTTATGCTAAAGGAATGAACTCCCTTAGACTTAATGCTACGATATTGAATACGTAGACTTTATCTTTATCACGGGAATAGACTACCCAGCAATGCGTGTTAGGCACTGACTTATCCTTACTTAGGATTCAGGATAAAAGTCCCTAGAATCGGATTCTGATGTCTTCTTCAATCGGTAAAAGACTAAACCAGCAACGCGTATTAGGCGTTGGTTTATCCCTGCTTAGGCTTCGGGATAAAATTTCCCAGACTAGAATTCTGGTGTCTTCTTCAATCGGTGAAAGACTAAACCGGCAACGCGTGTTAGGCGTTGACTTATCCCTACTTAGGATTCGGGATAAAATTCCCCGTGCATAAAGTGCGCGGATTGGAAGTTGAGAATTGTGTCTTTTCTCAGGGTAAAGACAAAACCCGATGCTGGAGAGGAAGAATTTTATATTCTATCTCCATGTCTTATTTAGGGTAAAGATGGACCAGAAAATGGAAGAGGAGGAATTTTATATTCTATCTCCCAGCACTAAAGAGGAAGAATTTTATATTCTATCTTCAGTTGGAAAGCAAACTTGAAGTGGGATCTCCACCCCCAGAATCCAGAAAGATAAAACTAGGAGTGGGATCTCCACTCCGAGAATCAGAGAAATTCAAACAACTCTAACTTTTATAGGATTGGTTACTTGATCCAAGAAAAGATTTCCTCATTTATTGAGGAGAAATTCCAATTTCGACCCTAACTTTTATAGGTTTGGTTAAAAAGAAAAGATGGAAGTCTTTTGTTTATCGAAAGGGATGACTCGATCTTTGTCCTAACTATCTGTAGGTTTGACTAAGTGAGTCTAGAGACAATCCTAACTTTTATAGGTTTGATTACTCAAATTGAAAGTGGACCTCTCATTCATGGACGAAATCGAGAGGAGAATCTGGTTGTGGCCCTAACTTTTATAGGTTTGACCAAGGAAGCAGTGGAAGTGGGAGGTTTGAGACGATCTTACCTTTTAGAGGCTTGATCGTTCAATTTGAAAGTGGACCTCTCATTCATAAAAGAAATCGAGAGGGGACTTTGGTTGTGGCCCTAACTATAGGAAGGTTTGAATAGGTAGACAATGAGAGTGGGAGTACAAATCACAACGGGAGTGTTGACTCATCCAAATCATAGTGGGGTTTTAGTGTTTATCACTTTGTTCATAATGATCGGGTTATCCCTAAGAAAATTACATATAGCATTCTTCCAGGAACTTCCTATTACATGAATCATCCACCCCCAGCTTCCTTCTTGTAATTGGGTCTGACTTTGTACTCCGTTACATGACCGGGTTATCCATAAGAATATTAGTATAACATTCTCCAGGAACTTCCCATCAACAGTAGGAAACAATTTAGACTCATATACCTATTAGAGTATCGGAAGGAGCAGTTTATACTCTTATACTTGTCGGAGTCATAAGAAGCAGTTTATACTCGTATACTCTTCGGAGTGGCGCCGTTCTCATTTGGCTTATCCCAGCGTTATGATCGTATACTCTTCGGAGTGGCGCCGTTCTCATTTGGCTTATCCCAGCGTTATGACGCCGGCTTCAACCAAGGTTTGGATGCTATTCTTTATTCATTTGGCTTATCCCAGCGTTATGACGCCGGCTTCAACCAAGGTTTGGATGCTATTCTTTAAAGTAAATCAAGCTTTGGTGGGATGAAGAATCCTCCTGTGGTATGCGCAGTACTTTGGATCCGCAGTATTGTCAGCGTCCTCCTGATTCGTGATGGGTGGCAGCTTGATATTATTGTTTTCAAGAAGGGTTTCGAAGATGGTTGGAACGTCTTCGTCCTTGGATGGGTACTCTTTTTAGAGTCTCAGATCCGAAGTTTTCTGCTGTCTTCGGGGTTGCTGTTGTGACGTCTGATTAACGTCAACAACCGCTGTAGGTGCATTCCCTTCATCATGGGAAATGAGATTCGGATTCAGAGGGTTAGCCATCGGTTGGCTTCTTTCGACCTTCCTCCTTCTAAGGAAGAGTTCGGCCTGTTCTCCGCACACCTTCAACTCTTTCCAGGTATTGAGCGGCTCTACTCTCATAACATCCAAGATGTTAATGGACAAGTTGTTATGATAGGTCTGCAAGACGAATTCCTCTGTGATGGGATCCTTGCAGTTCATTGCCTGATTGCGGAAGCGTTTGACGAAGGTATCCACTGACTCTCCATCTTTCTGTTTCTCATCGAAGAGTGTCCTGATTGACACTTCGGTGTCATCATCGAAGAAATGAGCAAGGAACATGCTCTCCAAATCCTCCCAGCTGTTGATTCTTCTGGGCTTGAGACAGCGGTACCAATCGAAGGCAAGCCCGCGAAGGGTGCCAACGAATGACCGCACCATCATGGGCTCGTTGCCAGGAATTATTCCCAAATGAGACTTAAAATATATTAAGTGCTGAGTAGGGGAACCATTCCCGTCAAATGGCGTAAAGTTGATCAAGTTGAACTTTATCGGATATGGGATCGAATCCCACTTTCTTGGGTAGGGAGACGGAATACCGGTTCTTTTTATCCCTTGAGCAGACATCAGCGCGTTGATTTTGTTCTCAAGGTCTTTTATCTTTTCATCCTCGCTCGTATCCTGTTTTGGACAATTTTCGAGAGGAATAATGCGACCACCCCCAGCATTGTCATCTTCGATGGAACCACCCCCAGTGTTGTTGTCTTTAGTGGGTCCATCCCCAGCGTTTTGGTCAATAGGAGGGTTTTTACCATTGATACGTTCATTCACATCTGAATCGCTACCTAGTTGGTTAGCAAGGTTGTGACGACTGGATTCACCGAATTGATTGGATAGAGCCCGAATTTGTTGGTCATGCTCTTCCCTCATCTGCATCATGGCCATTTCCATTTCGAACTTGAAGTTCTCTTTTTTCTTGGCCAAGGCATCCTCAACCATTTTGGCTACTTCCTCGGTGTTAATCATAAACACCTCATGAGATTGTCCGGGACTGGATACAGTGGCCTCTGAAGCGACTGCCGAGCAAGCGTCTGACGCTTCATCATCCGAGGATAATCCTTGATTCATCCTCTGATAGTCTTTTTGTCTAATGGTTCCCGACCGTAACCGAGTTATACGTTGGGATATGTCCGAAAAATGACGAGGACTGAAGCTTCGCGTTGACTTCCCCTTATTAGCCATATTAACTGTGACTTCTAGAAGTTCGTCATCTTGCGCAGCTGGTGTTTTTCTATAGAAACACCTTGGCTTGGTCCTGGACGTTCTGGTGGAGATCCTTTCAAATACCGAGACCCTTCGTAGAACGGTCTTGGGGCAGCTACATGCTGATAATACTGCTCTGATCAATTTGGTACACGGACAGTCTGAGTCCGTTTCTCGGGTACCTCTTTTTCGAGATTTATTCGTACCCCTAGCTCGATAGTACAACTCATCGATGTTGCGGTCAGAGCAACCTATCGGCTGTTTACATGAATTCTTAGGTATAATGCGTTCGTCTGTCCGACGCATTTTCATCTGAGTAAACATCACCTTGTTGGCGTATACAGGAGTCACACATTTGGAATCACACCTTTGTGAGAGTGAAACTTTAACGGGCTCTTGGTTTTCTACACGCACCCCCAAGCGGGCCGTTGCAGAAATTAACTTGTTAGGAGGTCGCGTACGACCCCCAGTCTGGATGTTTGCTCGAAGTTCCTTCAACGGTCTCAAGCTTTCCTTAATAGGCGCTTTGCCTCGATCCTCGGGTAGAGCACCGATGCAATCCTTCAATGAGACTCTAGATTTGGGGAGATCCACGCTGTCATAGGGCTTCGCCGGAGGTGCAGGGGTAATAGGAGCAGGATCTGGAGTTGACAAAGGCCGGAGAGTGGCCTTGGATGCTTTTGCCTTAGGCGCTGATTTGACATTCGGCCTCCAAACTTGCTTAGATCTTGGTGGCTTTTTGACCACCTTTTCTTTCTGCAACTCTTGTGCCTTCCGTACAAGGATCCTCGTTTGCTCTAGCAGTGCGCGACGCTTATGGATACGCTCTTTAATAGTTGAACGGGTTCGTTTGACACGAACCCATTCGTTAGTATGTTGTTGGGAGGAGGTTTCCAAAGCTGGTTGCTGGAACACTTTGCGCCTTTTGAGTTTCAGATCCGCATTATAGCAGATCCCATCAACAGGCTCCAAAGCCTTGGCAAATTGACACGCGAGATGTTGATGGAGCCTTTGACGAGCCCTCTTCGTCAGCACTGGTGCACTCTCAACGGGCAACTCCTTGACTTTCGACGAGTTGTCACGAACGTTACATCTGGTTTGTTTGGAAGCCGGAGAGGAATCTTCCACTGCATTCGGGTTCGGATCATCAGCCTTGGTTTTTGGATCTGAAGTTACGTTCTTTGTGGCAGCGTTTTTCCTACGTTTGTAAGAAGAAGATCTAGAGGAGGAGGAAACATATTCCTCGAATTTCTGCTGGTCGAATTCGTATTCGACCTCTTTGAACACCGGGATCTTGATCGTCGGCTGCGACACGACAGCTTTGGTAGCGAGGCTGTTGGCTCCCACTGTAGTCGCCAACTTGTTTGCGGAGAAAATTGTTTGATTCATTGCGGTGTTCATTACAAACTTCAGACGTTTACAATGAAAACAAAAATTAGTCTTTTTATAAGACCTTTACACAATGAAAACAAAAAAATTACAATTCTCTTCAAACAGCACAGAGATCGTTTATCGGTCTTCTGCTTGCGTGGGATCTTGGCCTGTGACGGGGATGTTGATATCCGTGGACCACCGTCGATCAGATCTGATTACTAAAAAATCGGACAGAGCTTGGTTGATTCGCGAAGGAATCAAGAAACCGTAGCGCTTATCTCGGCAACGGCGAGATAATTGCTCTTCTTAAGATTATCGCAACGGGATAATCTTAAGGAACGGACCCGGAGAACTACAGATCTGACGAGCTCCTCTTCTTTATGCCGACAAACTCGATCCGATCTCTCCTCCTCCTCCTCTCTGAAATTTGTGCACTTTTGATCTTTAATCTGGCAGGGCTTCGCCAATACTTGAGAATTTCAGATCTGAAAAAATGAGGGCATTGGGGTTGTATTTATAGGCTCCAGAGAATCCAGACGGTTAAAACTACATAACAGCAGAAAAAACAACTTGTTAGGGCTGCGGACACCCTTGGGTGTCTCAGCCTGAATGGAGACACCCAAGGGTGTCTCGGCTCGGGCCGAGACACATTAGGTCTCGGTTGGGCCGAGACACTTCGGGGTGTCTTAGCTTAGGCTGAGACAGTCCGTTTTGCGCGCTTGTTCATTTCCTCCGTAACTTCTTCATCCGAACTCGGATTTTAGTGATTCAAAGTGCGTTGAAAAGCTGACGAGGAGATCTACAAGCTCCGATGATTGAATCAACTATGGAATAAATAAGACACGAGGGGTGTTCCGCCTCTCTTAAATGACGCGAGGCTCCCGGTCAGTTTGTATCCTCGTTATTCTAAAACTCCGTTGCTTCACGTAGTTCGTCGATTCACTTCAAGAATTTGTCGACGTTAATCAAGCTTCCATGACTTGGATAGTGATGTTCATCATCTTCTCTTAGCTCTGAGCTATTTGTGGAGACCTATAGGCAATTTTTAACGTCTACATGGGAAGCCAATGGAGTGCTAACTGCTTTTGCATTGCCATTAAAGCTGAATTTTTTCAACATCTTCTGCAAGTAGGTCTTCTGTATAAGCTTCAATCTTTCCTTCACCCTATCTCTCTTGATCTCCCTACCCAATATCTTCTTAGCTTCTCCAAGATCCTTCATCTCAAACTCGGATGATAGCTCCTCTTTCAACTTTCGAATAGCCGAAGAATTCCTGGATGCAATAAGCATATCATCAACATATAATAACAAATATATGTACTCACCAACCTGTAGCTTATGCATGTAAACACATAGGTCATATAGGCTCCTTGTGTACCTCTGGCCAATCATGAAGCTGTCGATTCTCTTATATCACTGTCGCGGCGATTGCTTCAAACCATAAAGAGACTTCTTCAGCTTGCACACCAAATCTTCCTTTCCTACAGCTTTGAATCCTAACGATTGTGTCATGTAGATCTCCTCATCTAAATCTCTGTGTAGAAATGTTATCTTAATATCCATCTGGACCAAATCTAAATCCAGTTGTGCCACCAATACTAATAAAATCCGAATTGATGAATGCTTCACAATGGGTGAAAATACCTCATTGTAATCAACGCCCTCAAGCTGTGTATATCCCTTGACAACCAATCTAGCTTTGTACCTATTATCTCCAATAGAAGATCCCTCTTTCTTCGCATATACCCATCTACAACCAATAGCTTTCTTACCCTTAGATACCTTTGTAAGTTCCCAAGTGTCGTTCTTCTGAAGAGACCGCATCTCCTCCTCCATAGCTTCCCTCCACGTGATCGAATCAGAGTTAGACTATGCCTCCCTGAATGTAGAAGGAACCATATCATCAACGACCTTCACTGATAATGCATATGCAACCATGACATCATTATATCTAGCTGGCTGACGAATCACCCTTCTAGGTCTATTTGCTACAATGGACTCCTAAACATGACGCTGCTCCTAAGTCTCACAATCCACTGTATCCTCTATCTGCCCGGCTGTCATCCCATCTCCTCCCAATATCACATCTGTAGGAGCCTCAATGGATACAATGCTATCTAGAGTGGGTGAAGTCACATCATCCTCTACCTTCTACGATATCTCTCGAATCTGGTCTTTATCCACCTGCTGAGAAACTCGAGGCTTCATCATGTATGCCTCATCAAATGTGACACCCCTGCTAATAACTATCTTCCTGTCCTGTGGATCCCATAACTTGAAGCCTTTAACTCCTTTTCTAAATCACACAAAGACTGCTTTCCTCGCCCTTGGATTCAATTTACCATCACTAACATGATAATAATCAGGACACCCAAATATCCAAAGTGACTCATAGTCACTAGCCACTGAACCAGACCAACGCTCTAAAGGAGTCTTCCTTTGTATCGCAGTGCACGACAACCTATTCACGAGATGGCTCGCATAAACCAACACATTGGCCCAAAAGGATCTAGGCAATTCACTATGTGTCATCATACATTGCACATTCTCCAGCAAGGTACAGTTTAATCTCTCAGCAATCCCGTTCTGTTGTGGTGTCTCTCAAACGATGAAGTATCACCTAATGCCATGATCCCGACAAAACTGTAGAAATGGATCACTCTTATATTCTCCACCATTATCTGAACGAAGAGTCTTCACTTTTCTACCTATCTGCAGCTCCACTTTCTTCTTCCACTCCATAAAAATATCCAAGACCTTGTGTTTATGCTTCATAGGGTATACCCAATTCCTCCTGGATTAGTCATCAATGAAAGTGATAAAATAGTTGGTCCCACCAAATGATGTGTACTTAGAAGGACCCTAAACATCTGTGTGAACATAATTCAATATACCTTGGGTGTTATGAATAGCGGTGCCAAACTTCACTCTAGTCTTCTTTCTAAATACACAATGTTCACACAACTCTGTTAGACCCTAGGTGGGGGGTGATTAGGGTCTTATGCTAATCTAATCCGATTTTATGCTAATTAAAACTAATTCAAATATTATTCTTACAAGATAGATATACAATATGATATGAGAAAGAATATGCAATATGAACAAAGAGATATATCCTATATGATAAAAATATATGCAAGGATATATAAACTAACACAAGGGTGATATAATCAAACTATAAATATGATAGGGCAAAATATACAAGGGTAAAGGCAATTGGCGATATAAGATAAATGCATAAGCAAATGCGCCAATGACAAACTCAAACACACTCAAATGATCACGGAGTTCGGACCTTCCATCCTACGTCTCCGCTCCCCACTCCCGAGGAGAAATCCACTATCACAACCGGGTTTTCTACGCTCATCTGAATAACGTTTACACCTTACAATGTCGATTTTTAACGCTCACCGATCAACGTTCACAAACACTCATAATGTCGATTTTTAACGTTCACCGATCAACGTCTACACTCCTCATACTCGGTTTTCTAGCTCACCGAAAACTTTACAACACTAACAATGTAATAATAAATATGTTCTCTACAATAGATGAGAACTCAATGAAAGCTCACACTCAATTGTTACAACTTTCACCAACCTAAATATACTATGTATGAAAATACGATAAGCTCATGTGGGTGTGTGTAACAATGAGAATAAAAAAAACTTAACTCAAGAAGAACTAGCAATAAGATTGATATGAAATACAATAGTAAAAATGCTAGGAAATAGAGTTAATGAAACTTCTCTATAAACACAAAGAGAGGATGATGAAATATTGAAGATGAACTCTTCACCAACTGATGTAAGCTCCTCTTTGTAAAACCCCAAACTTAAAACAAACTAACCAAGCTTAAACCCTTATAAAACTTTTGTTTTAAAAACTTCTTGGTTGGTTTGAGAACTGAGATCAAAGGGATATTTATAGCCTCCCAAAACCTTAGCTAAAAACCTCAAACAAAAGACCAAAAATCCCCAAACAACGACTGTAGAAAATAGCCGTTGGGAGTGAAAAGACAGAGCGGCGGTCGATCGTGGGAATCTCGCGGTCAACCGCGAGCAGCTCAGAAACAGGGTTTTGGCACAAGACAACAGACGGTCGACCGCGGCGGTCGAGGAAAATTTCTGACTCATCGTCGACCGCCACGGTCGACGCGCGAGAAATCAAGAAGTCTCTGGACCCAGGGGCGGTCGACCGTGGTGGTCGATCGCAAACAAATATATGAAATTGACAGTTTTGAAAGCAGTTTTTCTGATTTAAAACCATGTTTAAAATATCAAACAAATTTAGAAAAATGTAAAACTTTGGAAAATGATTGTAGATATGATAATGAACATGCTACAAAGTTGGTTTTTAGAAAGGACCTTCCAAATGAGAAATATCATCATTTTGCAAAATAGTCCAAAACATAAAAATATAAACATATGAATTTTGACATTTTAGCTTAACCATGTTTTGAAACATTATAAAATGATTTTATAGACTTAAAGAAAGATGTAAACTATTATTATGAAGTCTATAAATAATGAATATAGTATTTTATCAAAATACATATATAATGCACTAAAACATGATTTCATTGAACTAAATAAAATTGATATTGATGAAATCATATATATGCATGTAAGTATGAAACAAAAATATGTTTTCTAATTATTTTCAATTGTTTCATATTAAAACTTAAAAACCCAAAACCATGTATATGATATATATATATAACTATTATATACACAAAGAACCCAATAAAATGTGTGTGCATATTATATTGAGATTAAGGTACTAACACACATAATATAAACTCCTAAACTAAATTACCCAAGCTTGATCTTGATCTTTAATAGCTTGACTTGGTAATCTTGCGGATGAAGGTTGAACTTGGATCTTGAACTTGAATTGCATTGTTTCAACCACTATATCCGCCAACCTCCATTTGATATGATCGTTATGGCGAAATCCATCCAACCTCCAATAGGTTGTTTGTCTACAATAAATAGAATTATACAAACACTAGATAAATAACATTAGAAATAAATTATTTGTTAAACATCATCAAAACAAGAAGGCCAACAACCTCTATCTTGTAGGTCTTAGCATCTTTCAATAGCCCCTATTTTGCCAATGACTGTAGGGACTTATCACCTGTGTGTCCTAGTCACATGTGCCATAATGTGGTAGTGTCCACCTCTGTAGTGATAGAAGCTGCCATACCCCTTGTAACTGTCTTGTCTTTTAAGTATTATAGTTTATTTTTCCTGACATCTCGCATCACCATCATAGAACTAATCGTGACCTTCACAGTATCATCCTCTAAGGTCACCCGATAACCTGTTGCCTTAAAAGTACTAAAACAATGATGTTCTTCGTCAACTGTGGCACGAACCTCACTTCTTTCAACTCCCTAACCACACCCTCATGCATCCTGATCTGGACTGAACCAATACCACCAATAGGGCATACGTGGTCATTAAGCAAGAAATACTAATTAAGTATGAAAATTAAACTAGAAAAGCAAAGCATGAATTAAAGAAATTAATCTAACCTATTTCTTAAACACACAATTCTAAATAAACAAGAAAATTTAAAAATAAAAAAAAGAAATTAATCTAACCTATTTCTTAAACACACAATTCTAAATAAACAAGAAAATTTAAAAATAAAAAACTCACACGATAAGAGGTTAGCCTCTTGTGTAGAATCAAATTTCTTTAAGTCTCTATAAGAAAATAAAGTAAAAATATTTTTTATTGCAAAATAAAAATTTTATAATATTTGGAAAGTCTTCTCACAAGAGTAGCTCTCATATCCTCTAGAAGACGATTTACAAAATTTTTTACATCCCTCACCCTCACTTTCTACTCGTATTCATAGGTTACATTAAATAATATGAGCATTTGAATAAGACTTGGCCCCCATATTTTGCGTTCTACAACATCTATTTGACTCAAAGTTAATTCATTGGCTTCTTAATTAATAATGGAAAATGTTATATAATTTAGCTTGATAAAACAAAATTATTCTGCATATTTCCACTTGAACAAGTTACATCACCTCCGTGCTCCAATTTTTTTGGGCTTTACTTGGACTTTTCTTGGATTTCATTGAGTTTTAATTAGTCTTAAGATATCTTCATTTAAGCTCTTTTTTAGTTTTTATTTTTTTTTCTACAAAACAAGATAAAAATATGTTAATCATATATTTGCATGAAACTTATTTGAAATAGGGGAATGAAAATTCAATAAAACATAATAATCAACCACTACAGTGATAATCCAACAGTAAATTTTGATAGGGTAAAATGAAGGACTCTTGAGTATTCCCAATGAAGTTTAAGAACCATAAATGCTCTTTCAATGACATTTCAGGTAGATGTGTGGAGGTCTCACTCTTAAGTGTTGTGCGCAGTGGAGCTCTAATCACATGAACAAGAATGAGGTAGATCACAACTAAACACCAGCACAATCACAAACACAGCAAGACAACGAATTTTACGTGGTTCGGTAAGTTGCCTATGTCCACGGGGCAGGGGGGAGTTCTTACTATTAGAAATCAAGAGAATACAAATAGGGTTACAAATCTTACCAAAAACCCTCAAACAAAGCTCTCTAGATCTCTCACAAATCTCCCACAATTGGATGGAACAACCTTCTCTTAAAGACTGCTCAAAACGTCCTTGCTTAACCCTAATTAACAAGAATTAGGATTATATATCAACTCAAAATGAAACGGGTCAAAAACCTGCAACCCAAACTTAGCCCGCTACGCGGTCGACCGCACACCCCATGACAGAACCAAAAAATCCTACAGGGCACGAGACTAAAAACCATTACAGGGTCCGCGCGGTCGATCGCCTTAACTCCAGAACTTACCTGCACCTTGTGCACATTTCCAGTCGACCGCAGCTAACTCGCGGTCGACCGGACATGTTCCTGGTAGTTTTTCCTATCTGTTTTCTAAGCTGTTCTTTGTCATGTTCGCCAATCCTTCAAATCTCCACCTCGGTGATGTTTCTTCCAAAACTGAACCGACACCAAATCATCCAAATTTCCCACTTGTTGCATCCAGTACAAAGTGAAAACGATCCACGATAACAGACTCAATCAACAATAAGTTAGGAACCCAAATGAGAGCTCAAACAATCTCCCTCCCATCAAAATCAACAAATCCAGCCGGCTGCATCGAAAAGACTGCCTACATATCCTCTTGCCTAAGGAATCAAACTGAACGTAGTTCACCCAAATGGCCTCCAAAGGCCCTCAACATTAAAGAATATTCAATAGCTTCAAACAATGACCAAATTTCACACTTGAAACAACTTTGGTTAACATATCCTCAGGGTTGTCCTTCATGTGGATCTTCTCTAATATGACGTCTCCATTATCCAAAACGTCATGAACAAAATAGAATCTGACATCAATATGCTTTGTGCGTGTATGATAAATCTGGTTCTTCGCCAAATAGATAGCCGACATGCTATCACGATATACCCGAAGGGTCTCCTGTGCAATCCTCAAGTCCTCTAACAATCCACTCAACTATAAAGCCTCCTTAACAGCTTCAGTCACCTCCATATACTCCGTGTCTATAGTAGAGAGAGCCACTATAGATTGAAATGTACATCTCCAACAAACCGGTGCTCCTGCCAATATAAACACATATCTTGTAGTAGACTGGCGCTTGTCAAAATCCCCAGCATAATCTGAATCCACTTAACCAATGCAATCCTATCCATTCTTCTCACACTTCTGAAAAATCAAATCAACATCCATGGTGCCTTTAACATACCATAGAATCCACTTCACAGCCTCCCAATGACCCTTCCCGGGGTCGTGCATGTACCTCGATACCATGCTTATGGCCTGTGACAAATCTAGCATCGTACACACCATCGCACACATCAAGCTACCCACCACACTAGCATATAGAACCTTCAACATGTAATCTCTGTCCTCAACTAAAATAGGTGACATCAAAGCTGAAAGCTTGAAGTGGAAAGCTAATGGAGTACTAACTGCTTTTGCATTGCCATCAAAGCTGAATTTCTTCAACATCTTCTGCAAGTAGTTTTTCCATATAAGCTTCAATCTCCCCTTCACCCTGTCTCTTTCGATCTCCCTACACAATATCTTTTTAACTTCTCCAAGATCCTTCATCTCAAACTTGGATGATAGCTTATCTTTCAACTTTCGAATAGCCAAAGAATTCCTGGAAGCAATAAACATATCATCAATATATAATAGCAAATATATGTACTCACCAACATGTAGCTTATGCATGTAAACACATAGGTCATATAGGCTCCTTGTGTACCTCTGGCCAATCATGAAGCTGTCGAATCTCTTATACCACTGTCACGGCGATTGTTTCAAACCATAAAGAGACTTCTTCAGATTGTACACCAAATTTTCCTTTCCTACAGCTTTGAATCCTAACAATTGTGTCATGTAGATCTCCTCATCTAAATCTCTATGTAGAAATGTTATCTTAGCCACTAATACCAATAAAATCCGAATTGACGAATGCTCCACAATGGGTGAAAATACCTCATTGTAATCAACGCCTTAAGCTGTGTATATCCCTTGGCAACCAATCTAGCTTTGTACCTAATGTCCCCAATAGAAGATCCCTCTTTCTTCGCATATACCTACTTACAACCAATAGCTTTCTTACCCTTAGGTACCTTTACAAGTTCTCAAGTGTCGTTCTTCTGAAGAGACCGCATCTTCTCCTCCATAGCTTCCCTCCACCTGATCGAAACAGAGTTAGACTATGCCTCCCTGAATGTAGAAAAATAGTTTTTTAAACCTGCAAATGTCATATATCTATTTGCGGTCGACCGTCACAGTTGACTGCCCATGAGTCCAGAGACTCTGTAAGTTTTTTAGAGGCTCGCGGTCGACCGTGGCGGTCAACCGGATGAAGTCTAAAGTATTTCGTACTGTTGTCTTGTGCCAAAACCCTGTTTCTAAGCTACTCGCGGTCGACCGCGAATTTCCCACGGTCGACCACCGATCTGACCGTTGGACTCCAACGACTATTTCCAGCTATGTTTTTCTGGGAGCTTTGTTGTCATTTTAGTGGGGATTTTGCTGAAGTTTTGAGTGGGTATAAATACCCCATTGCCTTCAGCTCTCCATATATAATGAGTGTGTTTTAAACAAGTTTTAACAAGAGTTTATGTTTGGTTTAAGTTTTGTTTAAAAAGCTTTTAAGCAATTAAGTGTTTGTTTTGTGAAAACAAGTTTACAAGAGCTTGAGGAAATCATATATTGGTGTTTGAGCATCCAACTCTCCTACCTCTACCTCTTGATCTATTGAGAAGTTTTCTAAACTCTATTTCTAGCTTTATATCTATTTGTTTGATTATCATTTTATTAAAGCTAGTTTTATATTGAGTTTAGACTTGATTTCACTCATTGTTTACACACACCCACTTGAGCTTATTGTATTTACATTCATAGTATAATTTGGGTTGTGGGATTATAACATTGAGTTGTACTTAATTGAGTTCTCATCCATTGTAGAGAACAACTATTGTTGTATTCGTGCTTAATTATGAGATTCACTTTGTAATACACTTGTACACCGAAAGAAGTGTGTGGTGTGAATCGGAGATCGTCCCAATAGGAGTGGGGTAGGTAACATATCTAGAGAGAGGTTGTAATTCCTAACACTTGAGGGAGACACGTCTGTGATCAACACTTGAGAGGGTGTAGAGTGGGATTGCAAGAGTGTTGATTGTAAAGTTTTCGGTTAGCTAGAAAACCGAGTGTGAGGTGTAAATATTATTCGGGTGAACGTAGAAAACCCGGTTGTGATAGTGGAGATCTCCTCGAGGTGAGGAGCGGAGACGTATGTCAAGTGGTTAGACCGAACTCCGTGATCATATCGTTTTGTTTGTGATTGCATTGGCGTACCTATCCTTGTAGTCATATCTTATATTGCTTTTGTGTATTGCTCTTCATATTGACCTATCACATTTGTAGATTGTTTATTTCCTCTTGTATTAGTTTATATATCCTTGCATATAATTCACCATATATCTCATTGCTAGGATATTGCTCTTTGGTTATATTGCTCATTCTTGCTTATAACATATTATATATCTATCTTGCAAGAATAACTTGTTAATTAGTTTTAATTGACATAAAATCAGATTAGATTAGCATAAGACCCTAATCACTCCCTCTTTAGGATCTAACAAAAAAACATGAGATGCCATATTCTTAATATAATCCAATTATCGTCTGTGACCTAGGAAGACATTTTGGTGGTCTAATCAGACATCATTCTTTCCTCCAGATAACTTCAAACTTTTTAACCCAAACCGCCTGAACTGATAGCATCACTAAAAACATTATAATTTTTAACCCATACCCAATCTGTACACTAAAACCCCTCAAATCTCAATACCTAAACCCTAAATCCAAACCTGCAGCCGCACTTCCTCTGCAGTTCCGCGCTCCGCGCTCTCTCACTCACTCTCTCTCTGTACTCAGCAACGCATCGGTGCAGGTGCACCGCAGCGCGCACCGGCGCAGGCACAGCTTCTCTCATCGACTTTGACTCGCCGTCATCGCCTCTGACTCGCCACCTCATCGCCAACTCGAATTTCTTTCAGCAGCCGACTGGAATTTCCTTCACTCGTCGTCAAGCAGCCACTCATCATCGTCTTAATGGACGAGGCCAAATCATCTCCTCATGATCCATCTCTTGCTTTGGGGACACCCGCACCCGTAGTGGAGGTATAAACTAAAAACCCTAATTTTGAATCTATGCTTTCAGTTTCAGGGGGAAAGATCTAAACTTTTTAGTTTTTGACACATGCTATTTGTTTTGTATCTATGCTTTAAGCTTCTTCCCTTCATGTAGCTTATAGATGTATTTATTTTGTTTTAAGTTGCAGCTGATTGTTACTGCCCCTGTGATGTTCCCCTTCTTTATCACTTTATTTTGATTAGATTAGTGTTTTTTTTCAAAATCTTTGCTTGTTAGTACCTGTATAAGTTGTGAATAAAGCAAAAGAAAAGGTTGTATAATAGATAATAATAAATTTCTCTACAACATTTGAATGCATCTTGATTAGAACCAAACAATTCGAACCGAACCAACATCAACAGTTCAGTTCGGTTTTGAATAATAGGTGGTTTGGTTCGGTTGTTCAAAATTTGATAAAAATGAACCGATCGACCGTTTGCACAACCCTACATTGGACTTCTTTCTCTATTAGATTGCAATTTATGTTTGGTTTAGCAGGAGGAGAAGTAGAGCAAGGTGAAGGATAAAACTAAAATTCCTCTTTTGTAGGGAATTTTTAAGAGGGGAAAGTGAGGTAGGGTGAGGAGAGAAACAATGCAAAATGAACTAAAAAGTGAAGGAAAGAAAATTCTCCCATTTTGGAGGGATACAAAAGTGAGGTGAGAGAAAGACAAATGAGTGAGGTCATAAAAAATAAAATTGAACTACTCATATACTCACCCCCCAAAAAAAAACCACTAACAAGAAGTATAGAAGGTATGTCCTTCCTTGCACTTTAGAACCTCACCTCCCCTCTTCATACCTCCTACCAAATCAAACCTTAGGCTCTGATAACGCTTGCTAGGATGAACTTTTTCTCTAATTAATATGCTATTTTTATAAAACTCCTAGCATTTCATGATTTATCATGTTATATGTTTCACGTGCATAACCACTAGTGTGCTGTAAAGGTAATACAAAATCTACTACCTTGATGCACCTTTGCTGCCCCATCACCATGATTAAGGATCCAGCTGTTCCCATTAGCATGAAACAAATCTTAGTTGCAAATTTTTAATCTATATTAAGGTTTCAAAACCTAAAATTATAGCAGCCGATCACTTTCTTTTCTCGGGGTGCAAGTTCACATGGGCACGCTACTCTCCAAAGCAATTAGATGCTCTTGCGTATTAAAGATTTGTATTCATTTTTATTAAACACAAGTAGCTCTAAGCTAGTGATATATGTCACCATAACTACTACCCATCTGTATTTGTCTCCTTGTTGTAGGACTATAGTTTATGTTTTGTTCTCTTCTACATCTGCATTGTTAAGTGAACAACTAGCAATGGCGTCATTTAATTTTAGTTTTTAGTTTTATTATTTGTTTTACTTTTGAAGGCCGTAGGGATGACCTTGATTCATTTGTTAATTAGGATGACCTGAGGACTCACATACTCTATAGGGGTGTTTGTTTCAAATCCTGTAATTTTAGGATATGGATTTTACTATGGGATTTGAAATCCATAGGTTTTTTAATATGGGTTGAGATTTCTAAAATGTTGTTTGTTTCATCAATATTTTGAGATATGTAATCCTATAATTTGTATTTTGTTTGTTTCAAACTTAAATTGTAGCATTACAAATTTTAGAATTAGAAATCTAGACTAAATCCTCTCTCAAAGAGGGGATTTCACAAATGCTATATAATATATTAGTTTTTATTATTTGGGTATTCAATATCCCAAAATTTATTTTCAATCAAACTAAGGTTATGGAATCCATAAACTCAAAAAAGCTCACTTTTTTATCCTAGAATTTATAATCCACCCTATATCCAAAAAAAAAGTTGAAACAAACACCCCCTATAAGGATTACTTCAATACTAGTCCCTCGGAATCACTCATATTTTAACATTAGTGTCTCATATCATTGAAATTGCTACCAGGTCCCTCAAATCACGTAAGTATTTTGATATATCCTGTCAAATTTGTTAACCATGTTGGATTAGTGCTCAATCATGATGGGTAATTACCGAAACTATTCTCATTAAGAGAACTGTCGGTACAGATGAATGTTTAAAAGGGTTTGGGTTTGACTTTTGTTGGAACTAGTTGCGGAGTGTTTAAACGAGCGAGTACAAGTTGAAGGGACATTGAAGGGATATGGGTTTGAGTTTATTTCTAAAGAGGTATAACTAATAGTCCACCACCAAATAGTTAAAGTGAAGGGGTATTAAGTTCAAAGGCGTGCTGATTAAGGGGATTAATGATGTCACACCTTTGTTTTTTACTTTTTTATTTTTTGAAGACAATAGGATTACCTAAATTTATGTGTTAGAATAACTTGAGTCTTATATTCTACAGTGAAGGTTAGAACCATTTTTAATTGTCTATAATTTGTTGGTTAGGATAAAGATTTGGATGGGATTGTTGCTTTAAATATCTCTCATGCTTTAAATATATATTCACTATAGATTCTTAAAAATTGCATGCACTATCGTTATGACATCAATAAACCTAAATGTTAATTCTCCTCTTGGAGTTGACTCATGTCCCATGTCAGCATTAATCAATCACGCTAGCTCACCCAGCTGAGCCAGGCTGAGTTGAGACCAGCTCCCACTCGACCTCATCAATCGAGTCGACCACCCTCATTCATTCAGAGCTGGGTCGACAACTTACATGGCCGACTCAAAAGGTGGTATTTTTCGACCTACCTATCAGATAGAGCAACAAGCCTCCACACTCGGCCCACTATCTCAGCCGACAATTCTCGAGGCCGAGTAAAAAGACGATATTAGTCGGCCCTTCACTGGACGACTAGAGAGGCAGTGTATCCTCATACCCCCGCCAACAACCAGTCACCATCACATTAAATGCACGGTCAAATATCATCATTACTCTAATCCCAAAAGTCTTCATGACTCATCAGGCGTCAGTACCAAAACAGCTGTTGTCGCTTTGCACTAATAACCTAGATGACTAGTGCTACCCACAGCCAACACTTGTCAGTTGTTTGCTGAGTTAGCTGCCTATCTGGACTCGGCCATAATTATATATTTACCCCGTCTCATCTGGCTATATATATAGGGGCTCATTGCCTATTGCCAGGGGGACTGGATGAGGAAGCCCCCTAGGGGCCACAAGTATGCAAATTCTGCATACTTAGAACTATTTTGAGTTTATTGGTATCTTCTCCACTCAAGATCAAATACTGACTTGACCGTCAGAGGAATTACCGAAGAACCCAACTCCGGTCCTCTAACGAGTGTTATTGTGCAGCTCTCTTATACAGACAGGGGACCGGTATTTAAAAAGAGATGAGGGAACCCACATCAGTCATATTGATCTTAAGCCCCTTTCTAAACTCGGGATTACTCGCTAATCTTGTTGTTGGGTCTCAGGACATCAACAGATTATCCCTCACCATGGGGCTTTTTCATCTCTCTTTTACAAACGAACGGGCAACCCTTTGTGCTCAAAGCTTGTAGATAAGAAGCTACCATTCCGATAGGCTAAAATGTCGGGCTTACCACGAGCGTTTTCGGGACTACCTCTCCAAGATATGGTCATCGTCATTACTCTTATAAATAAGAGATATTTTTATGCTGCATACTAACGTATACACGGCATATCACAGTTCGATCTCTATCGACTTGGCCCATTTCTGCCACTAATCCTAGCATCATTCTCATGTCTACGTCCAAAGCACATATGGTACTTCCAAAAGTAACAAATTAAAGACACTATCTTTAAAATAAGATATTCTTTGTGCCATGTACCTATGTGCAGACGTTGACTTTGACTTAAAGACCTTGGCACCTACTCAGGGTAAGACCAAGGCGCACCATAAACAAAAGTCCTTGGTACCTGCTTAGGGTAAGACCAAGGCACGCTATCGACAAAAGCCCTTGGTACCCTCTCAGGGTAAAACTAAGTGTTAATGATAATGATCACACAATCAACAAAAATGGTTGGATGGGGGTGAAATTAATGAGGGACCGCTTCCTACCCCGAATATCCGGTTCTGAGTTGAGTGACTGAAGACTGCACAAAGTACGAACTCATGAGAGGACATTATTGGTTCCCTTGTGGTTTCTCCGATGATCAAGTCAGCTAGTGAACTTGAGTGGAGAAAATGATGAACTGAGAGAGTTCTTGTGGGCGGTATAATTCGCAGATATTGCTTAAAAGATTTGATTTTGGAAGAAGATTCTATGTTAGAATAGTACATTTAATTATACTAATGGTATAAGGGTAGAATTGTCACTTTGGCCGTGCACCGGATGGCGGTGAAAAAGCATGAGTTGGTGGCTGCATCAGCACCTACTTTATAGGTGTCAGCTGGCGACTAGGGAGAGACCACTTTTGATTTAAATGAGAAGCGATTGAAGGCATGACGGTGCTAATATGGTCCGATGAGTCATGAAAACTATCGGGGCTAGAGACATGATGGCGCTTGCCAAGTATTAAATGTGATGCTGACACATTAGTCAGTGGGAGAGGCTCAAGGCTGTCTATTGGCTTAGCCGAGAAGTATTGCCTCTCGAGTCAACCTCGCAATGGTGTCGAATAGCTGGCCGAGTGGGCTCGTAGTGAGTCGTCTTTCGATAAAAGGGCCAACAAGTTTCGCCATTCGAGTCAACATGAGGGAATACCGACTCTAGAAGTCAGATAAGTTAGAATCCTTGTTGGTCTTTGGTCTCCAACTTGATTGGGATATTGCATGTAGAACACATGTCTGTTGCTGGGAAATTGTCGCACTTTAGCAATTAAAAACACCATAATAGTTGGTCCCTTTCACTTGGAGTCAGCTTTAGCCGGGTCCGAGTAAAATGAGATTCACTTTGGACGGACGTAGGTGTGCATTAAATGAAGGAACTGAAAAGTCGCTTCAGATGTTACGTGGCTGATGTCATCATACATTCTTTTTTATTAGCATAGCTCCGATTTTCTTGACAGATTGCGGTCTATTTGAGGTGAGTGGGCTACGCTTTGATCTCTGAGATGCCACTTCGAATTCTAATAATTAATCTTGGCTATTGGACAAAGCTTGGTCCGACGGTTCAGATTCCGACAGTTGTAAAGTCAGCTACCTATATATAGAACCAGGGCCATGAAGGTGGCAGTTATTGCCTCTCGAAATTTCCTTTAGAGAACTCAAAGTTTTTTCTGCTCATCTCTTCCGGTGATTATTTCTTCATTCTATGATGGCATCAGATCCAGTAAACCGACGTGTTCTTCTGGTGCATATTCACTCTAATGTGACTCTGGCACAAAAGAGGACGTTACATGGGAGGTTTGATATCCCTTAGGAGTATGAGCTGATGGCCTCGAAGAGGTCGGAGGCCATCTATGATCATGGGTTAGATCGGGATCCACTCTATTTGAGTCATTTGGAATATGGTCTGTGACTGCCCCTGCACCTCTTCCTCTAGCAAGTTTTCATGATGCTAGGGGTATGTATGGCCTAAAATTGGTTCTCGATGGAGATTTATATTAACTGAATGCTTGTTACAAATCAAGGAATCCAAAAGTTACAACAAAAGCTGAGAGAAGGCTCTCCTTTTTTAACGTGGATTCTTCAGTAGCGATAGGATGCCTCCCTCGAATGCTTGCGTCGAGTTTTCTTTCCTTGGATGATTCGATCAAAGTTGCAGTTGAGCTTCATTACACAGTAGAAGCTCTGGTGTGATTAGTTTGATAAATACCAGAGCTTGACGAATATCAAGGCTGAATGCTTGGAGAAGACTAATATGCAAGAGTTTGCAAAAGATCCAAGAGCCTCAAATCTGAGAGTTCAGGTTGAATCTACTTTAACAATCCAGACAAAAAGCTATGAAAGTTCTACCAAGCAAGTCAACGAAGACCTCTGTTTGACGAGTCTTAGAAATGCTAAGCTTCTCTATCCAATTTGTCAGTTGAACCAGCCAAACCCAACAACTCTAGTTGAACCTCTTCATATTCGTAAAGAGGTACTATAAATAGGCAATAGATGGCATGGGTCATCCCTTGATTTGTGGGATGTGACTACTAATATGAGTAAGGAGTAGCATACTCCCCTTATAGCTATGGGATGACCACTATAGGGGTAATGGGAGTCATGCCTCATTACCCAGGATGTGGGAAGTGGGTAGGCCCACTCCTACAAGCAAGCAGCCATTTGCACTGTTCAGGCAAGGCTGAGCTGTTTAAACATTCAAGCAAGCTTGAAAGCGTGCTTGTTGAATAGGCGGGGTCGGTTGGCAAGCCCCTCGAGCATGTGAGCTGGCATTCATTGGCAGGCTGGGTTCTTACAAGTGAACTCACTACATGCGAGCTTGACTCATGCAGGCGAGCAAGGTGTTCAAGTGAGGTCAAGCTCATGCTGGCAAGCTCGATAATCAAGCGAACTTGACTCGTGTTGGCGAGTCAAGAAAACAGTCGAGGTTGGCGAGGTTTGGCATGTGTAGGCGAGCCAAACAAACATGCAAGCTTGGCTTAGCCTCTTGAGTGCAGGTGAACTTTGCTTGTTAGCAAGGTTTAGCTTGCAAGTGAGCTCTAGTTGGCCTTTTGCTTGCCTTGAGAACGTAGGCGAGCTCTGCTTGGCCTTTCGCTTGTTTTGCACACGCAGGCGAGCTCTAATAGGCCAGGTTCGAGCTCTCTTGTGCAAAGGCAATTTTTATTGCCTACAGGGTATCGCTGGCTCAGATGAAGCTGAATGCTATCATAACTCTGATGGGGTTCATAGTGATCTGCCACTAGTTAGCGATAAAGCCATCTTTGCGAGTCTTGGGTCGGTTGGTGACTGTGAAGGTGAACCAAACTAAACCCCACTTTCATTTTCAAATGGTGGGGAAGTTCAAGCTCTTCAAATGGTGGGGAAGTTCACAAGGACTAGAAGGAGGAATTTGTTTAGGTCGTGGTGGATGACATGGAGTTAGGCTACTCAAACTAGCCCAAAATAAGGAGGGATGCACTCATGGAGGGTGACTTACTCGACACCGAGATGGATGTGCTTGACCAGATCAAGGCGTACGCTGGCTCTCGTCGAGTCGACCATCTACTTGACGACTCAGTCTTGGGGGTTACTAATGTGTCAGTCGTGCCTCCTTCTGCTAAGGACTAGGAGAGGGCTTCAGCCCTTATCTTAGGGACAACGAAAGTAGCGATGGTGCCAACTGCTCCTTTGGATGATCCCCAAAAGGTGCCTTCTACTAGGCCTGTGAAGCGTCTTTGCCATGACTTTCCCCTAATAGAGGCCGAGACGATCGAGGAGGTTCCTTCTACCACCCTCGTCCATTGATGAAGGAGCAGGCCACAGAGGGATAAAGAGTAACTGCCTTAGGCGGTGGCTGAGGTAGTAGAGACCGATGTCATCCATTTGGATGAGTCTGCTCCAAAAGAAGGGGTCTAGGCTCCCCAAGGAGAGGTTGGAGCCGTGGCTAGAGCCTTAGCTGGCAAAGAGTCATCCACCTGTCATGGCTAGTCGTCCCGTCATAGCAAAGAGGTGGCTGAGGAAACAACACCTCCTGAAGGGTTGGAATATCCCTTTCTTCACCGCGTCACCAAGATCAGGGGAGAAGAATGAGAGAGGATGAGGCAGTACCTCATTGGGACTCCAGGAGTTGGCCCTTGATATGTACAGGAGCCCGACCCAGAGCACCGTTATGAACCTACTCACCATCTCGATGTTAAGGGGATGGTCCTAGGTTCTCACACAACTCAGTCTAGGGTGGTCCAGCAGTTCTGGTTCCCTCGGGATGAGGAGTTTTTACAGGGGTTCCGGATGTTAGTCTCCACTTAAGCCTTTGCAGCTACTTAGTTCGAGGCTCTTTCGTGGAGTCTGAGATATATAGTCGGATGGAGCAGGTCCATACTTTATATCTTAATCTTCTTGGGGAGGTTACTTTACCGAGGTTCGGCAGAAGGGTCGACTTGAAAGGGGCTGCAGAGATGGTAATCCCGGGAGCTTCCGAGGTCAATAAGCTCTGGGAGGAGCTTGAGGAGAGCAAGAGGAAGGTCAGGAGGCTGGACGAGGCTCTCTAAGAGAGGGGCTACACTCTAGCGTAGGTTGAGATCGAGAAGTAGGCAACAGTGCATGTGAGATGTCAACTGGACAAGGAGCATGCAGCGCACGTGAAGCTTCAAGGGGAGGTCGCCCACTTGCAGGAGTCTCTGGCGATGGTCCAAAGCCGCAATGCCCACCTTGAATCTAAGCCTTATTGATAGGAGATCATTGAGGGGTATTGCTAAAGCTTAACTAGAAAGACTAAAGTGGTGATAGCCTGCAAGGCCGAGTATGACTTCCTCTCGGTGTAGCTTCCAGCTGAGATGAGGAAACCACCCGACCGCTTCCACTATCCTCCCATTGTGGCTAAGTGTTTGGATGAGTTGGTAGAGGTGGAAGCACTTGGAGAGGGACTCGATCTTAGTAAGGAAGAGGGGGGATCAAGTGAAGGAAGAGATTGTTCGACTCCTCCACAGAATGCTCCCAGCAGCTCCTTGCCTATGACTCTAGGAGTGGGAATGGACCTCTCTTAGCCTCCTAGGACTTTCATATTTCTTGCTCTTATTGTATATAAGTATACATTGTATCTTGTAAATACTCTTTATAAATTAATAAAGAAATATTTTTAAGCCTAAAATTGCTCTCTCTCTGTTGTGCAATCTTAATTCATGTCTTCTGAATGACTTATCTTCATCATAGACTTAAACTTGACTGCTGACTTGAGGGGACTCATCCCCTGTTGAGAAGACATGTCTCAAACTCGAGCATTTGTTTTTTATGTCAGTTTTTGTCTAAGTCTAGAACCAATCTAGTTGACCGCCTTTACTAATTGGTGTATGAGCTTCTTGGGGAGAGTTCGTGAGAGTTCTCCTTTGAAATTCGTTATCTGCTATCAGGAGTCGACTAGGTCTGGTCGATTGTTCCCTGAATAGACGTTGTTTAGTAAGTTTCTAGTAGCCTTTATTAGATAGGTGAAACATCAATTTTTAAAACGACATGATAACATTGTCAGATGTTAAAGAGTTATGGCGTCACTTTGATTTTTAAGCCAAGAGGGGTGGAGTGAAGGGGGCGGCGCTTCGAGTTTCGTGTGAACCATTTGAGATTTCGAGGCTCATCCGTTCATTTTGAAATGAGCCAACCATCTAGATTGTTCCACATGTCCCCTATTGGGTACTATAAATAGCCTATTGGAAGTGAAGAAGAATTTTCTTCATGAACTCCTGCTGTAAATCTTTGGCGCATGATTCTCTTAACTTTCCCAAATCTTTACAATCAAAATTCTAATGGATTCTTAGACTTCCACCACTGGTCGCAATGAGGAGAGAATCACTCTTCACCGACCGATCGGCTAAAAGGTCTGCATCAGAGAACTCGAGGAGTACTACGGGCTCTACGATCTCCCTAAGGCCTTTACACTTGCAGCACTAAGTGGAGATGAGCTGGTGTATCGTCATGGCTAAAATAAGGCATCGTTGTATCTCACCCATCTCGAGTATGAGCTTTGGCTGCCTCTCAATCCCTTCATTAGGGATGTATGTATTGCTCTAGGGGTTTCCCCCTCTCAGTTCATCTCGAATGCAATTGGGGTTCTGGTGGGCTTCATCGTGATCTGCCACCGGGTCAGCGTCTTGCCAAGCATGGGCCTTTTAGGGAACCTGGTCGGCGTCAAGTCAACAAGGAGGGACCCCCACTACTTCCTTCACTACACAGGAGGTTGTCAATTTGTTTCGAATGCTTCAGAGTCAAATAGAGACTGGAAGGAGAGGTTCATGT